>NC_138230.1:46004994-46097494 GCF_964197995.2 Scardinius erythrophthalmus | reverse complement strand
CCTTCACATGAGTTTTGTTTCATGAAGTTTATCTCACCTTTTCTGAAACAGAGCACACAAGCGCAGAGAAACCCGCAGAACACACACGCAGCACACACACACTGATCCAGAGCGCAGAACAGCCCACGCCTGATGGTGAAGCGTCTGAAACAACAAAACCACACGATCGACAGCAGTGGAAACTACAGCAGATTCACTGGAACACATGAACGACAGAGACGAGCTGCTGCACACACACACACACACACACACACACACACACACACACACACACACACACACACACACACACACACACACACACACACACACACACACACACATAAAGAGACATTTATTGCATCTATATTGCATTTGTTGTGTTGTCAACAAATAAAGCATAAAGCAACTGAATTAACTGAATAAAAATAAATAAACAAATAATAAAGTACACATACACAAATATACATCTCTCTCTCTCTATATATATATACATACTGTGTGTATATCACAGATTGTTGTTATCATTACATAAAGCTTTAAAAAAAATCTGTAACTTGAAATACAGTGGAAATTAATTAAAAGCTAATTTTAAGCTAAACAAAAATTGTCAATGTTTTCTTGGCAATAAACTGAAATAAGTTTAGGTTGAAACACTACAATTATTACCTGGTTGGAAATGAATAAAAAACAAAAACTGAAATAAAAAGAAATGAAACTAAATAGCAATATATAAAAAAGAGAGAGATAAAAGCACATAACAGAATTACTAAAAACTAAACTAAAATTAACATGAAAGCTAAAAATAGTCAATACACACACACATATATATGTATATACACTGAACAAAATTATAAACGCAACACTTTTGTTTTTGCCCCCATTTTTCATGAGCTGAACTCAAAGATCTAAGACTTTTTCTATGTACACAAAATACCTATTTCTCTCAAATATTGTTCACAAATCTGTCTAAATCTGTGTTAGTGAGCACTTCTCCTTTGCCGAGATAATCCATCCATCTCACAGGTGTGGCATATCAAGATGCTGATTAGACAGCATGATTATTGCACAGGTGTGCCTTAGGCTGGCCACAATAAAAGGCCACTCTAAAATGTGCAGTTTTATCACACAGCACAATGCCACAGATGTCGCCACCAGAGCTGTTGCCCGTGAATTGAATGATAATTTCTCTACCATAAGAGAATTTCAGAGAATTTGGCAGTACATTCAACCGGCCTCATAACCGCAGACCACGTGTAACCACACCAGCCCAGGACCTCCACATCCAGCATCTTCACCTCCACCTCGTCTGAGGCCAGCCACCCGGACAGCGGCTGCACAATCAGTTTGCATAACCAAAGAAGTTCTGCACAAACTGTCAGAAACCATCTCAGGGAAGCTCATCTGCATGCTCGTCGTCCTCATCGGGGTCTCGACCGGACTGCAGTTCGTCGTCGTAACCGACTTGAGTGTGCAAATGCTCACTTTCGATGGCGTCTGGCACTTTGGAGAGGTGTTCTCTTCACGGATGAATCCCGGTTTTCACTGTACAGGGCAGATGGCAGACAGCGTGTATGGCGTCGAGTGGGTGAGCGGTTTGCTGATGTCAACGTTGTGGATCGAGTGGCCCATGGTGGCGGAGGGGTTATGGTATGGGCACACAGGTGCATTTTATTGATGGCATTTTGAATGCACAGAGATGCCGTGACGAGATCCTGAGGCCCATTGTTGTGCCACTCACCCACAACCATCACCTCATGTTGCAGCATGATAATGCATGGCCCAATTCTGCAAAGATCTGTACACAATTCCTGGAAGCTGAAAACATCCCAGTTCTTGCATGGCCAGCATACTCACCGGACACGTCACCCATTGCATGTTTGGGATGCTCTGGATCGGCGTATACGACAGCGTGTTCCAGATCCTGCCAATATCCAGCAACCTCACACAGCCATTGAAGAGGAGTGGACCAACATTCCACAATCAACAACCTGATCAACTCTATGCGAAGGAGATGTGTTGCACTGCGTGAGGCAAAAGGTGCTCACACCAGATAATGACTGGTTTCCGGACCAGTTCTTGAACAGGTTTTGTTCTGTGTATATTGTGTTTTATATTTATTATAAATATTGTGATATATTATGACGTATGGCTAGTATACACTATTTATTTTTATATTTCTACAATATTTGAAGCCGTTCTGGTTAAAGATGTGATTCCCCTGACCCTCTGACATCATCATATCTCTGCTCTGCTTCTGTCCTCTATAATGATACAGTGTATCGATGTGATCATCACTGTCCTCTATAATGATACAGTGTATCGATGTGATCATCACTGTCCTCTATAATGATACAGTGTATCGATGTGATCATCACTGACCTCTATAATGATACAGTGTATCGATGTGATCATCACTGTCCTCTATAATGATACAGTGTATCGATGTGATCATCACTGACCTCTATAATGATACAGTGTATCGATGTGATCATCACTGACCTCTATAATGATACAGTGTATCGATGTGATCATCACTGTCCTCTATAATGATACAGTGTATCGATGTGATCATCACTGTCCTCTATAATGATACAGTGTATCGATGTGATCATCACTGTCCTCTATAATGATACAGTGTATCGATGTGATCATCACTGTCCTCTATAATGATACAGTGTATCGATGTGATCATCACTGTCCTCTATAATGATACAGTGTATCGATGTGATCATCACTGTCCTCTATAATGATACAGTGTATCGATGTGATCATCACTGTCCTCTATAATGATACAGTGTATCGATGTGATCATCACTGACCTCTATAATGATACAGTGTATCGATGTGATCATCACTGTCCTCTATAATGATACAGTGTATCGATGTGATCATCACTGTCCTCTATAATGATACAGTGTATCGATGTGATCATCACTGTCCTCTATAATGATACAGTGTATCGATGTGATCATCACTGTCCTCTATAATGATACAGTGTATCGATGTGATCATCACTGTCCTCTATAATGATACAGTGTATCGATGTGATCATCACTGTCCTCTATAATGATACAGTGTATCGATGTGATCATCACTGTCCTCTATAATGATACAGTGTATCGATGTGATCTTCACTGTCCTCTATAATGATACAGTGTATCGATGTGATCATCACTGTCCTCTATAATGATACAGTGTATCGATGTGATCATCACTGTCCTCTATAATGATACAGTGTATCGATGTGATCATCACTGTCCTCTATAATGATACAGTGTATCGATGTGATCATCACTGTCCTCTATAATGATACAGTGTATCGATGTGATCATCACTGTCCTCTATAATGATACAGTGTATCGATGTGATCATCACTGTCCTCTATAATGATACAGTGTATCGATGTGATCATCACTGTCCTCTATAATGATACAGTGTATCGATGTGATCATCACTGTCCTCTATAATGATACAGTGTATCGATGTGATCATCACTGTCCTCTATAATGATACAGTGTATCGATGTGATCATCACTGTCCTCTATAATGATACAGTGTATCGATGTGATCATCACTGTCCTCTATAATGATACAGTGTATCGATGTGATCATCACTGTCCTCTATAATGATACAGTGTATCGATGTGATCATCACTGTCCTCTATAATGATACAGTGTATCGATGTGATCATCACTGTCCTCTATAATGATACAGTGTATCGATGTGATCTTCACTGTCCTCTATAATGATACAGTGTATCGATGTGATCATCACTGTCCTCTATAATGATACAGTGTATCGATGTGATCTTCACTGTCCTCTATAATGATACAGTGTATCGATGTGATCTTCACTGTCCTCTATAATGATACAGTGTATCGATGTGATCATCACTGTCCTCTATAATGATACAGTGTATCGATGTGATCATCACTGTCCTCTATAATGATACAGTGTATCGATGTGATCTTCACTGACCTCTATAATGATACAGTGTATCGATGTGATCATCACTGTCCTCTATAATGATACAGTGTATCGATGTGATCATCACTGTCCTCTATAATGATACAGTGTATCGATGTGATCATCACTGTCCTCTATAATGATACAGTGTATCGATGTGATCATCACTGTCCTCTATAATGATACAGTGTATCGATGTGATCATCACTGTCCTCTATAATGATACAGTGTATCGATGTGATCTTCACTGTCCTCTATAATGATACAGTGTATCGATGTGATCTTCACTGACCTGTGAGTGTGAGTCTGATCGCGGTCCCGAAGCGCAGGCTCCTCAGAGTGGTTCCAGTAGAGCAGAAGTAAAGGCCGAGATCCTCGTCTCTGACGCTGAAGATCCTCAGACTCACAGACTCCAGTCGCCCGTGGGCCTGAAGCTCAAACCGGCTTTCCTCCTTGTGTTCGACTATAAACGCTTCTCTCTGCAGGACTCCTCTGCTCGCAGACACCAGTAAAGTCATGTTCTCCCCGGAGCCCAGCCGGAACCAGGCCAAGACATCGCTGGAGTTACTGTGAGAGTCACAGGGCAGAGAGACGTTCTGCTGGAGCTGGACACTCATGTTCACCGCAGGAACACACACCACACACACCACACCGAGACCTGGGGTCAACAACACACACCACATCAGATCTTCAGCAGGAACACACACCACACACACCACACCGAGACCTGGGGTCAACAACACACACCACATAGAAGTCAGTCATAAAGCGTCTAGTTTACTCACTAACTAACAGAATCAGTCTGAAGATCATCGTTCAGTCAGATGGAGTTTGACTCTGAGGGTCTCGCTTATAAACGCTCATGTTCAACACTAGACGGGTCAGGCTTACACTGGTAAACCACAGAGGGCTGGTGTCACTGAAGGGAAGACTTCCTTTCAGCAACACACTTAAGTTTCGGTTTAGAGGGAAAAGAAAACTACAGCTCCGTCCACAGACTGCGTGAGGAGCAGGGGTTAGATGAGGTCCACACACACACACACACACACACACACACACACACACACACACACACACACACACACACTCTCTCTCTCTCTCTCACACACACACACACACACACACACACACACACACACACACACACACACACACACTCTCTCTCTCTCTCTCTCTCACACACACACACACACACACACACACACACACACACACACACACACACACACACACACACACACACACACACACACACACACACACACACACACACACACACACGTGTCATTCCTGACAAGACCAGCATCCCATGCTTTCTGGTTTATATCTGGGCTTTCTCCGTGAGAAACAAGCCCATGATCTTTGACTCTGAGCTGGAACCGGAGCGAGAGCCAGACGAGATGAAGTTTCGGTTTCGTGTTTGATGTCAGGAGCGCTGAAGGTGGGATTCTGAAACTGAGATTTTCATCTAATGCCCTTTTTCCAGTCCCTGTCTTCAGTGTCGGCCAACATCTGGAGATATATATAAATATATATAAATACAGTGCATGTTCACAATAACAGTTTAAATACACAAAAGAATGATTTAAACTCTGTTTTACATATGATATACACATTTAGATTAAATATGCCATTCTCATTAATGGAGTTAATATACATGAAATCATTACCGAGAAGTTACAATTTTTTTTATATTCTAATAAATAGTGATATTAGTAGTGTATGCGCTGCTGTTGAACACTTCTCCTGAGGAATGCTGTGTGTTGTTTGATTAGCGCATGATAACAGCAGAACTCATGATCTGAGGAAATATTTACACACAAATAATGCACAATAAGGCCTATCTGTTTACATTAAAAATCTAAAGCAATTAAAATATTATTTGGTCAGTGGAACAGATTAAGAAAAACTTTCTCTGAAATGTATTTTATACTTTTTGATTTATTTATTCAAAAACAAGGCAATGATCGGCCACTAAATGATTTTTAGCAATGTAATGTGATGCACATCCGTATCTCATATTCTCCTAATGTCTTGTACCGTTAAACATGGCATCACGTGGATGAATATGCATATGCAAATGATATGCAGATGAGGATATGCATAGTAAAACGAGGCGTTGTAAGCTCATATATGGTTATTTCGGGGAGGAGACTCATGTTCACCATCTTCCTCTGACTGGGATTATAAAGGGAATTTTGCGCAGGTTCTGCCGTTCGTTCGCTTTGGAGGATGATCCAGTTCAGAACTACAACACGAGTTAAAAGTGTTCAGAAAACTACAAACATGGCGGATGTGCGCGACCGACGGTGAGAGATTTAGATGAAGGTTTGAGTGACAAATAATTAACATTTAAGCTGATTAAAATGTAATGTTATCCGTGTTATATTTCATCTACAACAACTTTTATGAAGATCCGTTTCGCCATTAACTTTTAAATGCATCATTACGCATTAATATGGAGGAGATGACGACAGCCTTCACGCGGCCTCCTCCGTGAGTGGCAAGAAATGGGGCAAGACCAGCTTGCGAAACTAATGTCGCCAACCAGTCATCATCTAGCTGGCAGACCGAGGTGCAAGAGACCGAAGGGACATGGTGCGTCCATGTCAGGACGAGTGACCATCCCGACCATCAAGTACCAAGGTCTGTCGGTGTTCCAACTTAATGTAGAGGGCCTTACCACCGCCAAAATGGAAGTCATCTACCATCTCGCTGACTCCCACAAAGTAGCAGCCGTCCTCCTCCAGGAGACACACCGTGACAGTGATAACATTCTCAAACTGCCCGGTTTCCAGCTTGCTTGGTCTACCCACAGCAAACAGCATGGACTTGCAACCTTTGTAAGGAACAACCTTAGTTGGACAGCCACTGGCCAATCTCCACCAGGCTCGAGTATCGAATGGCTGTCCACTAAGGTGCAGACCACAACGGTTGTCAATGTCTACAAGCCCCCACCATCAATGCTGACCATGGCATCACTTCCACCGGCACCTGCACCCGCCATCTATGCAGGGGACTTTAACTGCCAACACATAGACTGGGGTTACAGTCATACTACACCAAATGGAGAGACATTAAGCCAATGGGCCTCCAGTGCCAATGCGTTGCTGCTGTTCGACCCCAAAGAACCTCCAAGCTTCTTTTCAGCACGCTGGAACACCCACACCAACCCGGACTTGGCTTTCGCTGTGTGGCACACGGCTCAAAAGCCAGAGAGACGTGTCCTGGATAGGTTCCCCTGCTCACACCACCGACCCTCCATCATAAAGGTCCCATCCCTGGTGCAGCCAGTTGCAGGGAAACCAGGGGAAGTTGCAGGGGAACTGGATCAGGAGATGGAACTTTCGTAAGGCAAATTGGCAGTCATTCACTGAGGAGACAGAAAAGACATCATCCTGTCTCCCAGACCCAGACAACGCCGACGTGGACGCTGGGTATGCAGCCTACTGCAGGGCAGCAAGGAAAACCATCCCCCGTGGCTTTAACACAAACTACATCCCGGGCTGGGATGGAGAATGCAGCCACCTCCTGCATGTCCACCAGCAGGCAAGCTCCAGGGATGAAGTTGAAGAATCTGCAACGGTACTTCTGCAGAAGCTAGATGCCACCCGAAGGTCAAAGTGGACAGAAGTAGTTCAGTCAATTGACTTCACCCACTCCAGCCGTAAGGCGTGGCGGACAATAAACCAGCTGACAGGTAGAACACCATCGACCTCCCGGTGCCCAATAACAGCAAATGCCATAGCATCCCAGCTCCTTAAGAACAGCTGTTTCCCTGATGCTGATAAGAACATCACACCAGGTAATTTCCCTGTGTAGAGCAGCTAGTGTGGACGCCAACTTGTCAGGGGAATTTACAACAGCTGAACTCCAGACTGCCTTGAGTAAGACCAAACAAGGGAAAGCACCAGGCCATGATTACATCCACCCTGAGTTTGTGACTCACCAGAGTGTAAGAACATCTGTATGGCTCTGCTCATTCTACTCGACATGCCTTTGGAGGTCCAAGCTCCCGAAGATATGGCGCCGCGCTGCTGTCATAGCCCTTCCAAAACCAAACAAGCCTGCTGAAGACCCCAAATCCTACCGACCCATCTCACTGCTCTGTGTCCCATTCAAAACCCTGAAGAGGCTGATCTATAATCGTATCGAGCCAATAGTGGATCCTCAACTCCCACGGGAACAAGCTGGCTTCCGGCGCGGTCGGTCAACGGTTGACCAGGTGACACTGCTCACCCAAGACATTGAGGACAGCTTTCAGGAAAAACAGAAGGCTGGAGTAGTGTTGCTTGATCTCACAGCCGCTTATGATACCGTCTGGCACCGCGGACTCCACCTAAAGCTACTAAAGATCATTCCCGACCGGCACATGGTGAAGTTCATCACTGAGATGGTGACGAACCGCAGCTTCACCTTAAAGACCAGTGACGGTCAATGCAGCAGGCTTAGAAGGCTGAGGAATGCTGTTCCGCAGGGTTCTGTCCTCGCACCGATGTTATTCAACATCTACATCCACGACTTACCGGAAACAACATCCCGGAAATATGGTTACGCTGACGACCTGGCCATTATGATGAGACGACAAACATGGGAGCAGATGCAGGCCAGCCCAAACCAGGACATGGACACCTTGGCAGCCTACCTGCGTGAGTGGCGTTTACAGCTCAGCATCGGCAAGACAGTTGCAGCAGCTTACCACCTGAACAACAGTGAGGCCAGACGGGAACTGGACATATTCGTTAATAATAAGCGCCTTGAGTTCCAGCAAGCCCCACGGTACCTTGGCGTACGCCTGGATAGATCTCTAACATTCAAACAACACCTTGAAGAAGTGACGGCCAAAGTGTCATCAAGGGTCGCAATAATTCGACGTCTCCCTGGTACTAGCTGGGGTGCAACTGCCAAGGTGCTTCGAATATCAACACAAGCTCTCGTCTTCTCCACAGCTGAATACTGTGCACCAGCCTGGTGCAGAAGCCCACACGCCAGGAAAGTCGACACTGCCATAAACACCGCCCTTCGGACTATAACTGGCTGCCTGAAATCTACCCTTGTCTACCATCTGCCAACACTAGCGGGAATTGCCCCGGCCGGCCTCCGACGAGAGGCTGCTACCCTCGCTCTTGCAAGGAAAGCCCAAAGATACAACTGGCATATCTTGCACAATACCACCACAACAGCACTGCCTCCTCATAGACTGAAGTCCCGCCACCCGTACAACAAGGCGGCACAAGACCTGCTCAGGTCCATCCCTGAGGACCTGTCTACAGAGGCATGGCTCGCGGCAGCCTGGAAGCAGGAGTGGGAGTCAGCAGGGCCCTCACGAATCCACCGTTACATCTATGACCCTGGAGGCGGTCTTGAAGGAGAGGATCTGCCACGCCGGCAATGGACTCTGCTAAACCACCTGCGAACTGGGGTTGGACGTTACAAAGCATCGATGAGGAAGTGGGGCCTGGAGGACAGAGCAGTGTGTGAGTGTGGGGAGCCAGAGCAGACCGCTGAGTACATAATCACCATCTGTCCACTGTATAAACCACCCTCGGAGGCCGGCCTCTTCGACGTGGGACCTGAGATGAGAACGTGGCTGAGTTCTACTGAGCTGGACATTTGATGACGACACACGAAAAAAGAAGAAGACGCATTAATATGAGGAGAGTCACACACGACTGCAGATCAACGTGATCCTGCATTTCTCTCCGAGACAGCAGGAAAATAAAGTAAATTAAATGTGGAGGATTTTATCTTTGACAAGATGATTGACAGGTCAGTTTAAGTGACAGGATGTGTGTAACTAAGCGAGAGAGCAACTGTTAAACACGTTTTATGACGTGATGTCCCACACCTGGTCAAATCTTCTGCAACACTCAAAAGTATTTACTCTTTCTTTGCAAAAATAGTACATACTTTTAGTACGGAGAATAAGGAGACGCAGCACGGACACGCCCCTCTCTCCATTGCTCCGCCCACAAATGCAAGAGTGGATCATGATCTGTCAATCACAGCTGAAGCCATCGAAATACAACAACACCACATCATGAACATGCAGAACACAAGCAAGAGTTGGTGTTAGTCGCTCCACTGAGAGGCAGAAGCGGACCTCATCGAGAACACTCCTCTGAGAGGCGGAAGCGGACCTCATCGAGAACACTCCTCTGAGAGGCGGAAGCGGACCTCATCGAGAACACTCCTCTGAGAGGCGGAAGCGGACCTCATCGAGAACACTCCTCTGAGAGGCGGAAGCGGACCTCATCGAGAACACTCCTCTGAGAGGCGGAAGCGGACCTCATCGAGAACACTCCTCTGAGAGGCGGAAGCGCGGACCTCATCGAGAACACTCCTCTGAGAGGCGGAAGCGGACCTCATCGAGAACACTCCTCTGAGAGGCGGAAGCGGACCTCATCGAGAACACTCCACTGAGAGGCGGAAGCGGACCTCATCGAGAACACTCCACTGAGAGGCGGAAGCGCGGACCTCATCGAGAACACTCCTCTGAGAGGCGAAAGCGGACCTCATCGAGAACACTCCTCTGAGAGGCGGAAGCGGACCTCATCGAGAACACTCCTCTGAGAGGCGGAAGCGCGGACCTCATCGAGAACACTCCTCTGAGAGGCGGAAGCGCGGACCTCATCGAGAACACTCCTCTGAGAGGCGGAAGCGGACCTCATCGAGAACACTCCACTGAGAGGCGGAAGCGGACCTCATCGAGAACACTCCTCTGAGAGGTGGAAGCGCGGACCTCATCGAGAACACTCCTCTGAGAGGCGGAAGCGCGGACCTCATCGTGAACACTCCTCTGAGAGGCGGAAGCAGACCTCATCGAGAACACTCCACTGAGAGGCGGAAGCGGACCTCATCGAGAACACTCCTCTGAGAGGCGGAAGCGGACCTCATCGAGAACACTCCTCTGAGAGGCGGAAGCGGACCTCATCGAGAACACTCCACTGAGAGGCGGAAGCAGACCTCATCGAGAACACTCCTCTGAGAGGCGGAAGCGGACCTCATCGAGAACACTCCTCTGAGAGGCGGAAGCGGACCTCATCGAGAACACTCCTCTGAGAGGCGGAAGCGCGGACCTCATCGAGAACACTCATCTGAGAGGCGGAAGCGCGGACCTCATCGAGAACACTCCTCTGAGAGGCGGAAGCGCGGACCTCATCGAGAACACTCCTCTGAGAGGCGGAAGCGGACCTCATCGAAAACACTCCTCTGAGAGGCGGAAGCGGACCTCATCGAGAACACTCCTCTGAGAGGCGGAAGCGCGGACCTCATCGAGAACACTCCTCTGAGAGGCGGAAGCGGACCTCATCGAGAACACTCCTCTGAGAGGCGGAAGCGGACCTCATCGAGAACACTCCACTGAGAGGCGGAAGCGGACCTCATCGAGAACACTCCACTGAGAGGCGGAAGCGGACCTCATCGAGAACACTCCTCTGAGAGGCGGAAGCGGACCTCATCGAGAACACTCCTCTGAGAGGCGGAAGCGGACCTCATCGAGAACACTCCTCTGAGAGGCGGAAGCGGACCTCATCGAGAACACTCCACTGAGAGGCGGAAGCGGACCTCATCGAGAACACTCCTCTGAGAGGCGGAAGCGGACCTCATCGAGAACACTCCACTGAGAGGCGGAAGCGCGGACCTCATCGAGAACACTCCTCTGAGAGGCGGAAGCGGACCTCATCGAGAACACTCCTCTGAGAGGCAGAAGCGGACCTCATCGAGAACACTCCACTGAGAGGCGGAAGCGGACCTCATCGAGAACACTCCTCTGAGAGGCGGAAGCGGACCTCATCGAGAACACTCCACTGAGAGGCGGAAGCGGACCTCATCGAGAACACTCCACTGAGAGGCGGAAGCGGACCTCATCGAGAACACTCCTCTGAGAGGCGGAAGCGGACCTCATCGAGAACACTCCACTGAGAGGCGGAAGCGGACCTCATCGAGAACACTCCACTGAGAGGCGGAAGCGGACCTCATCGAGAACACTCCACTGAGAGGCGGAAGCGGACCTCATCGAGAACACTCCTCTGAGAGGCGGAAGCGGACCTCATCGAGAACACTCCTCTGAGAGGCGGAAGCGGACCTCATCGAGAACACTCCACTGAGAGGCGGTAGCGGACCTCATCGAGAACACCCCTATGAGAGGCGGAAGCGGACCTCATCGAGAACACTCCACTGAGAGGCGGAAGCGGACCTCATTGAGAACACTCCTCTGAGAGGCGGAAGCGGACCTCATCGAGAACACTCCACTGAGAGGCGGAAGCGGACCTCATCGAGAACACTCCTCTGAGAGGCGGAAGCGGACCTCATCGAGAACACTCCACTGAGAGGCGGAAGCGCGGACCTCATCGAGAACACTCCTCTGAGAGGCGGAAGCGGACCTCATCGAGAACACTCCACTGAGAGGCGGAAGCGGACCTCATCGAGAACACTCCTCTGAGAGGCGGAAGCGGACCTCATCGAGAACACTCCTCTGAGAGGCGGAAGCGGACCTCATCGAGAACACTCCACTGAGAGGCGGAAGCGGACCTCATCGAGAACACTCCTCTGAGAGGCGGAAGCGGACCTCATCGAGAACACTCCTCTGAGAGGCGGAAGCGCGGACCTCATCGAGAACACTCCACTGAGAGGCGGAAGCGGACCTCATCGAGAACACTCCTCTGAGAGGCGGAAGCGGACCTCATCGAGAACACTCCACTGAGAGGCGGAAGCGGACCTCAGAGAGGCGGAAGCGGACCTCATCGAGAACACTCCTCTGAGAGGCGGAAGCGGACCTCATCGAGAACACTCCTCTGAGAGGCGGAAGCGGACCTCATCGAGAACACTCCACTGAGAGGCGGAAGCGGACCTCATCGAGAACACTCCTCTGAGAGGCGGAAGCGGACCTCATCGAGAACACTCCTCTGAGAGGCGGAAGCGGACCTCATCGAGAACACTCCTCTGAGAGGCAGAAGCGGACCTCATCGAGAACACTCCTCTGAGAGGCGGAAGCGGACCTCATCGAGAACACTCCTCTGAGAGGCAGAAGCGGACCTCATCGAGAACACTCCACTGAGAGGCGGAAGCGGACCTCATCGAGAACACTCCTCTGAGAGGCGGAAGCGGACCTCATCGAGAACACTCCACTGAGAGGCGGAAGCGGACCTCATCGAGAACACTCCTCTGAGAGGCGGAAGCGGACCTCATCGAGAACACTCCTCTGAGAGGCGGAAGCGGACCTCATCGAGAACACTCCTCTGAGAGGCGGAAGCGGACCTCATCGAGAACACTCCTCTGAGAGGCGGAAGCGGACCTCATCGAGAACACTCCACTGAGAGGCGGAAGCGGACCTCATCGAGAACACTCCTCTGAGAGGCGAAAGCGGACCTCATCGAGAACACTCCTCTGAGAGGCGGAAGCGGACCTCAGAGAGGCGGAAGCGGACCTCATCGAGAACACTCCTCTGAGAGGCGGAAGCGGACCTCATCGAGAACACTCCTCTGAGAGGCGGAAGCGGACCTCATCGAGAACACTCCACTGAGAGGCGGAAGCGGACCTCATCGAGAACACTCCTCTGAGAGGCGGAAGCGGACCTCATCGAGAACACTCCTCTGAGAGGCGGAAGCGGACCTCATCGAGAACACTCCTCTGAGAGGCAGAAGCGGACCTCATCGAGAACACTCCTCTGAGAGGCGGAAGCGGACCTCATCGAGAACACTCCTCTGAGAGGCAGAAGCGGACCTCATCGAGAACACTCCACTGAGAGGCGGAAGCGGACCTCATCGAGAACACTCCTCTGAGAGGCGGAAGCGGACCTCATCGAGAACACTCCACTGAGAGGCGGAAGCGGACCTCATCGAGAACACTCCTCTGAGAGGCGGAAGCGGACCTCATCGAGAACACTCCTCTGAGAGGCGGAAGCGGACCTCATCGAGAACACTCCTCTGAGAGGCGGAAGCGGACCTCATCGAGAACACTCCTCTGAGAGGCGGAAGCGGACCTCATCGAGAACACTCCACTGAGAGGCGGAAGCGGACCTCATCGAGAACACTCCTCTGAGAGGCGAAAGCGGACCTCATCGAGAACACTCCTCTGAGAGGCGGAAGCGGACCTCATCGAGAACACTCCACTGAGAGGCGGAAGCGGACCTCATCGAGAACACTCCTCTGAGAGGCGGAAGCGGACCTCATCGAGAACACTCCACTGAGAGGTGGAAGCGCGGACCTCATCGAGAACACTCCTCTGAGAGGCGGAAGCGGACCTCATCGAGAACACTCCTCTGAGAGGCGGAAGCGGACCTCATCGAGAACACTCCTCTGAGAGGCGGAAGCGGACCTCATCGAGAACACTCCTCTGAGAGGCGGAAGCGGACCTCATCGAGAACACTCCTCTGAGAGGCGGAAGCGGACCTCATCGAGAACACTCCTCTGAGAGGCGGAAGCGGACCTCATCGAGAACACTCCTCTGAGAGGCGGAAGCGGACCTCATCGAGAACACTCCTCTGAGAGGCGGAAGCGGACCTCATCGAGAACACTCCTCTGAGAGGCGGAAGCGGACCTCATCGAGAACACTCCTCTGAGAGGCGGAAGCGGACCTCATCGAGAACACTCCTCTGAGAGGCAGAAGCGGACCTCATCGAGAACACTCCTCTGAGAGGCGGAAGCGGACCTCATCGAGAACACTCCTCTGAGAGGCGGAAGCGGACCTCATCGAGAACACTCCTCTGAGAGGCGGAAGCGGACCTCATCGAGAACACTCCACTGAGAGGCGGAAGCGGACCTCATCGAGAACACTCCTCTGAGAGGCGGAAGCGGACCTCATCGAGAACACTCCACTGAGAGGCGGAAGCGGACCTCATCGAGAACACTCCACTGAGAGGCGGAAGCGGACCTCATCGAGAACACTCCTCTGAGAGGCGGAAGCGGACCTCATCGAGAACACTCCTCTGAGAGGCGGAAGCGGACCTCATCGAGAACACTCCACTGAGAGGCGGAAGCGGACCTCATCGAGAACACTCCTCTGAGAGGCGAAAGCGGACCTCATCGAGAACACTCCTCTGAGAGGCGGAAGCGGACCTCATCGAGAACACTCCTCTGAGAGGCGGAAGCGGACCTCATCGAGAACACTCCTCTGAGAGGCGGAAGCGGACCTCATCGAGAACACTCCTCTGAGAGGCGGAAGCGGACCTCATCGAGAACACTCCTCTGAGAGGCGGAAGCGGACCTCATCGAGAACACTCCACTGAGAGGCGGAAGCGGACCTCATCAAGAACACTCCTCTGAGAGGCGGAAGCGGACCTCATCGAGAACACTCCACTGAGAGGCGGAAGCGGACCTCATCGAGAACACTCCACTGAGAGGCGGAAGCGGACCTCATCGAGAACACTCCTCTGAGAGGCGGAAGCGGACCTCATCGAGAACACTCCTCTGAGAGGCGGAAGCGGACCTCATCGAGAACACTCCTCTGAGAGGCGGAAGCGGACCTCATCGAGAACACTCCTCTGAGAGGCGGAAGCGGACCTCATCGAAAACACTCCTCTGAGAGGCGGAAGCGGACCTCATCGAGAACACTCCACTGAGAGGCGGAAGCGGACCTCATCGAGAACACTCCTCTGAGAGGCGGAAGCGGACCTCATCGAGAACACTCCTCTGAGAGGCGGAAGCGCGGACCTCATCGAGAACACTCCACTGAGAGGCGGAAGCGGACCTCATCGAGAACACTCCTCTGAGAGGCGGAAGCGGACCTCATCGAGAACACTCCTCTGAGAGGCGGAAGCGGACCTCATCGAGAACACTCCACTGAGAGGCGGAAGCGCGGACCTCATCGAGAACACTCCTCTGAGAGGCGGAAGCGCGGACCTCATCGAGAACACTCCACTGAGAGGCGGAAGCGGACCTCATCGAGAACACTCCTCTGAGAGGCGGAAGCGGACCTCATCGAGAACACTCCTCTGAGAGGCGGAAGCGGACCTCATCGAGAACACTCCACTGAGAGGCGGAAGCGGACCTCATCGAGAACACTCCTCTGAGAGGCGGAAGCGGACCTCATCGAGAACACTCCACTGAGAGGCGGAAGCGGACCTCATCGAGAACACTCCTCTGAGAGGCGGAAGCGGACCTCATCGAGAACACTCCTCTGAGAGGCGGAAGCGGACCTCATCGAGAACACTCCACTGAGAGGCGGAAGCGGACCTCATCGAGAACACTCCACTGAGAGGCGGAAGCGGACCTCATCGAGAACACTCCACTGAGAGGCGGAAGCGGACCTCATCGAGAACACTCCACTGAGAGGCGGAAGCGGACCTCATCGAGAACACTCCACTGAGAGGCGGAAGCGGACCTCATCGAGAACACTCCTCTGAGAGGCGGAAGCGGACCTCATCGAGAACACTCCACTGAGAGGCGGAAGCGGACCTCATCGAGAACACTCCTCTGAGAGGCGGAAGCGGACCTCATCGAGAACACTCCTCTGAGAGGCGGAAGCGGACCTCATCGAGAACACTCCACTGAGAGGCGGAAGCGGACCTCATCGAGAACACTCCTCTGAGAGGCGGAAGCGGACCTCATCGAGAACACTCCACTGAGAGGCGGAAGCGGACCTCATCGAGAACACTCCTCTGAGAGGCGGAAGCGGACCTCATCGAGAACACTCCTCTGAGAGGCGGAAGCGGACCTCATCGAGAACACTCCTCTGAGAGGCGGAAGCGGACCTCATCGAGAACACTCCTCTGAGAGGCGGAAGCGGACCTCATCGAAAACACTCCTCTGAGAGGCGGAAGCGGACCTCATCGAGAACACTCCACTGAGAGGCGGAAGCGGACCTCATCGAGAACACTCCTCTGAGAGGTGGAAGCGGACCTCATCGAGAACACTCCTCTGAGAGGCGGAAGCGCGGACCTCATCGAGAACACTCCACTGAGAGGCGGAAGCGGACCTCATCGAGAACACTCCTCTGAGAGGCGGAAGCGGACCTCATCGAGAACACTCCTCTGAGAGGCGGAAGCGGACCTCATCGAGAACACTCCACTGAGAGGCGGAAGCGCGGACCTCATCGAGAACACTCCTCTGAGAGGCGGAAGCGCGGACCTCATCGAGAACACTCCACTGAGAGGCGGAAGCGGACCTCATCGAGAACACTCCTCTGAGAGGCGGAAGCGGACCTCATCGAGAACACTCCTCTGAGAGGCGGAAGCGGACCTCATCGAGAACACTCCACTGAGAGGCGGAAGCGGACCTCATCGAGAACACTCCTCTGAGAGGCGGAAGCGGACCTCATCGAGAACACTCCACTGAGAGGCGGAAGCGGACCTCATCGAGAACACTCCTCTGAGAGGCGGAAGCGGACCTCATCGAGAACACTCCTCTGAGAGGCGGAAGCGGACCTCATCGAGAACACTCCACTGAGAGGCGGAAGCGGACCTCATCGAGAACACTCCACTGAGAGGCGGAAGCGGACCTCATCGAGAACACTCCACTGAGAGGCGGAAGCGGACCTCATCGAGAACACTCCACTGAGAGGCGGAAGCGGACCTCATCGAGAACACTCCACTGAGAGGCGGAAGCGGACCTCATCGAGAACACTCCTCTGAGAGGCGGAAGCGGACCTCATCGAGAACACTCCACTGAGAGGCGGAAGCGGACCTCATCGAGAACACTCCTCTGAGAGGCGGAAGCGGACCTCATCGAGAACACTCCTCTGAGAGGCGGAAGCGGACCTCATCGAGAACACTCCTCTGAGAGGCGGAAGCGGACCTCATCGAGAACACTCCACTGAGAGGCGGAAGCGGACCTCATCGAGAACACTCCTCTGAGAGGCGGAAGCGGACCTCATCGAGAACACTCCACTGAGAGGCGGAAGCGGACCTCATCGAGAACACTCCTCTGAGAGGCGGAAGCGGACCTCATCGAGAACACTCCTCTGAGAGGCGGAAGCGGACCTCATCGAGAACACTCCACTGAGAGGCGGAAGCGGACCTCATCGAGAACACTCCTCTGAGAGGCGGAAGCGGACCTCATCGAGAACACTCCTCTGAGAGGCGGAAGCGGACCTCATCGAGAACACTCCACTGAGAGGCGGAAGCGGACCTCATCGAGAACACTCCTCTGAGAGGCGGAAGCGGACCTCATCGAGAACACTCCTCTGAGAGGCGGAAGCGGACCTCATCGAGAACACTCCTCTGAGAGGCGGAAGCGGACCTCATCGAGAACACTCCTCTGAGAGGCGGAAGCGGACCTCATCGAGAACACTCCACTGAGAGGCGGAAGCGGACCTCATCGAGAACACTCCTCTGAGAGGCGAAAGCGGACCTCATCGAGAACACTCCTCTGAGAGGCGGAAGCGGACCTCATCGAGAACACTCCTCTGAGAGGCGGAAGCGGACCTCATCGAGAACACTCCACTGAGAGGCGGAAGCGGACCTCATCGAGAACACTCCTCTGAGAGGCGGAAGCGGACCTCATCGAGAACACTCCTCTGAGAGGCGGAAGCGGACCTCATCGAGAACACTCCTCTGAGAGGCGGAAGCGGACCTCATCGAGAACACTCCACTGAGAGGCGGAACTGGCTTACATGAAACACAACACCTCTCATGAAGTCACGAGCAGTTTTACAGCATTTATTAATCTAAAAAAACCCGAATAAATCAACATTCTGTAATAATGAGTGTCATAATGTATATAAACCATTGTTAGATCATGACACTACAATGTTACATTAAACTGAACTAACAGTAAATGTTCATGTCAACATTTTACTATTTTTTTAAATCAAAACTTGTAGTTTAATATTATTCAACACCTGGAATAACAAGCAATTATTTTAACTAACATTAAAGCTGAATGAAAACACTTGCTAACACTTTATAATAATGTTTCATAACATGAACTGCGATTCAACACTTTGACATAATTATATTTCTCATTAGGGTTAGGGTTCATACAATAACTAGCGTTAACGAATGAGAAATTATCGTAAAGCGTTAGCAGATTCAGCTGATCTGACCCCTGACCTGTGCATGTGATCTGACCCCTGACAGCTAATGACTAACGCTAACAGATCGACCGCACTGAAGTCTAGCTAGGGGACTGTTTCAATAAGGAGGTTCAACCAACTCTGAGATAAAACTTGAACTCTGAGTTGACTTACCCTGAGATGGGAAACTCTGAGTTTTCGGTTACCGAACAGCTGAAATGAGTTAGTTCAATCAACTCTGAGTTAAGCGCGTGCACCACAACTATAAAAAGCCATTATCAGTGGAGCGCAGATATTATGAGTCACCATGGCAACAGCGCCAGACAAAAAGAGGTCTTCATATTTCTCACCAGTACGAACATTATTACTGTAATTTTACGGTATTAGAACATTAATACTGTAATTTAATTAAAGGGATTACTCTTAATTCTTCTGTAATTTAAAGTAAAATCTGATGTAATTGCATTAGACTATAGAACAATTCTGTATATTTAACATACATTTTTAAAAGGTATATTTTAATGTAACCTTCTCCCTCTACACACTTTGGTCAATTCAAGAATAATTCATGCAATTGTATATTGTTTATTTGAAAGCATTAAAAGTGCAGTTTCTTGTCTCTCCTTGTATTGTTCAAGTGGTTGAGGTTGATATGGGATTTAGTAATAAGTAGACCAATGCTTTCTAAAAATAGTCATTATTACATTAATCTAATTACACTGTTGAAGATGTCATTTGTAGTTAGTAATACAAGTAACTTACCCAACTGTTATAATATCAGAGGTGACACTGGAAGAACAGTGTGTTATTCAACCTAATTTTAATGTTCATGTAGGAGCAATCCTGCAGGCATTAAAAGAACATGTAGCAGCTGAAGATTAAATACAAAAACATAATTCAATCAAGTAAGGATTGAGCATATCATAAAATGTAAGAGGTTTGCATCTGTTATTTTTTTATATAGGCTATTTTACAGGCCTACAGAGGTAATGCTAATATTATGGGTCTACACATCAAACAATCTACACATTCTGATTATTTCACATTTTTATGTGGAGTAGCCGATAGAATCTAAGTTTAAATCTAAGTATAAACAGGCATTCGTATCTCTCCCCCTGTGGAAGAACAGCCGGAGGACGGTCCATCAGCTTCTGCTGCACAGAGAAACACAGTTCACTGATTTCCAGTAAATGCCACAGTTTAATTCTGTAGAATTTGTTTAGAACTACATTATGTAACTCTAATCTACTACTGTATCTTCAGTTGCCAGTTAAGGAGTTAAATAGACTTCATCGTATAAAAAAAAAAAACTGCAGTAAAATTAGCAATATTTTATTTATTAATAAAAGCTTAATTTTATTAATAAAAATGTACTGAAAGAATGAATGAGGTGTTTAAACACCACTTCCTCTTTAAAAAAGGGGAGGAGACCAAAAGAAACTCTGGGTTTACTGAAGAAAACCTGCTCCCGACCAGGTTAGGTTCACAGAGTAAGTTACCATGGTAACTGACTCTGAGTATAAGTTACCTCTCTTTCAGAAACGGGCTTGACTTACTCTGCTTTCTCAGGTTTAACACACCTCCCATTCTGAAACAGAAAACCCAGAGTTTCCCTCATTTCAGGGTTAACATACTCAGAGTTTTCACTGAACCTCCTTTCTGAAACAGGCCCCCGGTGTTCACGTACATCTGTCATGTGTTCCTCACATCAACAACTCTAAACTCATCAAAACTACACACACTCCGGACCACACAACACACACACGAGTCACGTTTACAAGTCAAACACGTTTATTTATGGTAGTTTATGCTTTCTTCTGTTCAGCTTTCTGGAGCTTCTTCATCTCGTGCTTGATGATCTTGTTCCTCTGCGGAGAGAAGACAAACTGATCAGCTCGTGCTCACACACACACACTCCAACACACACACACACACACACACACACACACACACACACACTGTCCAACAACACACACACACAGTCCAACACACACACACACACACACAGTCCAACACACACACACACACTCAGTCCAACACACACACACACTCAGTCCAACACACACACACACTCCAACACACACACACACACACACACACACACACACACACACACACACACACACACAGTCCAACACACACACACTCAGTCCAACACACACACACACACACTGTCCAACAACACACACACACACAGTCCAACACACACACACACACACACACACACACACAGTCCAACACACACACACTCAGTCCAACACACACACACACACACACACACACTGTCCAACAACACACACACACAGTCCAACACACACACACACACACAGTCCAACACACACACACACACACACACAGTCCAACACACACACACACACACTCAGTCCAACACACACACACACTCCAACACACACACACACACACACACACACACACACACACACACACACACACACACACACACACACACACACACACACACACACTCACACACAGTCCAACACACACACACTCAGTCCAACACACACACACACACACTGTCCAACAACACACACACACAGTCCAACACACACACACACACACACACACAGTCCAACACACACACACTCAGTCCAACACACACACACACACACACACACACACTGTCCAACAACACACACACACACAGTCCAACACACACACACACACAGTCCAACACACACACACTCAGTCCAACACACACACACACACACACACACACACACACACACTGTCCAACAACACACACACACAGTCCAACACACACACACACACACACACAGTCCAACACACACACACTCAGTCCAACACACACACACACACTCAGTCCAACACACACACACACACACACACTGTCCAACAACACACACACACAGTCCAACACACACACACACACACACACACACAGTCCAACACACACACACTCAGTCCAACACACACACACACACACACTGTCCAACAACACACACACACACAGTCCAACAACACACACACACACACAGTCCAACACACACACACACACACACACACACACACAGTCCAACACACACACACTCAGTCCAACACACACACACACACACACACACACACACACACTGTCCAACAACACACACACACAGTCCAACACACACACACACACACACAGTCCAACACACACACACTCAGTCCAACACACACACACACACACTGTCCAACAACACACACACACACAGTCCAACACACACACACACACAGTCCAACACACACACACACACACACACACACACACTGTCCAACACCACACACACACACACTCCAACACACACACACACACACACACACAGTCCAACACACACACACAGTCCAACACACACACACAGTCCAACACACACACACAGTCCAACACACACACACAGTCCAACACACACACACAGTCCAACACACACACACAGTCCAACACACACACACACAGTCCAACACACACGTGTTCATAACCTCATGTTCACTACACACACACAGTCCAACACTCACTGCACACACACACACACACACTCAGTCCAACACACACACAGTCCAACACTCACTGCACACACACACACAGTCCAACACTCACTGCACACACACACACACACTCAGTCCAACACACACACACAGTCCAACACACACGTGTTCATAACCTCATGTTCACTACACACACACACACAGTCCAACACTCACTACACACACACTCCAGTCCAACAGAGCAAACGTACCATTTTCTTGGCCTTCATCACCTTGAAGCGATCGAAGTCGGACATCTTTGCCCTCTGTTGGAGGAAAAGCATCATGATTATGAATCAGATCTACACTCACACACACTCATACATTAATACACTCATACACACACACTCATACACTCATACATTAATACACTCATACACTCTTCATAAACTGATCAGTCCGATCTGATCACCTTCTTCCTGGCCTCGATCTTCTTGGCCCAGCTGCTCTCCTCCCACTTCTTGCTGACCTCGGCCTTCTCCCAGGCTCTCCTCACGTACTTCTGACGCGCGCTGGGGAACACACACACACACACACACACAGATCAACATCTGTTCCTCCACTCCTGTATTCTCCACATCTACAGCTCAACGGGTCGCAGCACAGCCATTATTCACACAAATGCTCCCAAATATATTTTTAGGTCTGTTAAGTTCACAGTAGGGAAGGGACGATAACCGGTTTCACTATAAACCGCGATAACATGTTCTGACGGTTAGTATTGTCGTTTCAAATTTAATTATCATTAAAGCCGTGTTTGATTATAGCGCTTCAATATCTCCCTGTAAACCCAGTCCAGCCAGCAGTGGTCAGGCGCAGGAGTGCGGAAGGCGGCGGCGTGGACCGCTCCTATCCTAGCAAGGCCAGTCAACTTTGACCTCGATACCAAAACTACGTCTGGGAAATAACTGGGTTTAGAAAATGTTGTTTTGAGTTGAAATATTTTCTCACTCACTAGAAATAAACATGAAGCTTCCGCGAAGAAAAGTTAGCAGCAAGTTTGCCGCTGGTGAACCGCTGCATGTTACTCAGGTCAGCTCTAACGCTACGCCAGACATTATCGACTGGGAGACTCGAGACCGTCCGTTTCCTTTATAAAACACTGATGCGTCATAATCTAGCAGTGTTATCTTTCTATTCATAGGTTCATGTTTTTATAGAAATGTTTGTCAACATTAATTTTCTTAAAATATCCTCCCCCTCCCCCCTCGTTTAAGACCGTCAATGACCGAAATGAGAAATTGACAAAAAAGCCCATCCCTAATTATCATTCGTCCGGGTCTATTCACCTAGTGTTCTCTGAATATACACTAGGGCTGCACGTTTTCAAGTTTTTCATTAACCGTTAACCGAGGCCCTTAGCGGTTAATACTCGGTTAACCATAGTGTGCGCGCGCAACCCCGAGATAGGCGTAATTTGCGGGTGGGACATGTCCCCACCACTATTTTCTAAGGTCGATATTGTCCCCACCACTTTTGAAACATCTCGCGGCACGAATACCAATACAAATAAACAAAACATCTTCAGTTAACTAGCAGAGCATTCATTTCGTTCGTTTTTTTTTTTTTTTTAGGCGATCTAGCGCTGAAATGTTTTGTTTTTTAAATCAAGTGATCAAAGTGCTCGTTGCCGCTGCGATCGAGAAGGGGCTTGTAAAACGTGCTGAGGTATTATTAATTCGTGGCCACAACAATTCACCTGATACTGATAAATATTCACCAATTCACAAAAAAAAAAAGGAATAAAAAGCTGTAGTCGGCCTTCACTGAAGAGCTATCTTCACAGGGACGAAAAACAGTTTAATAATTATTATTAATTCGTGGCCACGAAATAATTCACCTGAATATTCACCAATTCACAAAATATAGGTCTTTAGCATTCACTAATTAATAGTATCAAACTGTTTTTGGCCACGTTAAATCAAAATGAGGGAGGGAAATAGTTCAACGTGTCCACGATTTATTAAAACGAGGGAACAAATAAGTCGTCGTAACAACTAATTATTTAGATCAGTGGACAGGGTGCATAAGAACAAACAGTGAGAGAGCCCAGGCCGCGCGCGCGCGCACTCTCACCGCCTTCAAACAACACGAGCGCTGTATTGCTCTCTCTCCCTCGCGCATATCAACACAGTAAAAGGTCGGAAGACCGATTGTGTTTTATAGATTAGTAGTTTGTTCATATAAAGTGTTTGATTAGCAAGTACATGTTTAGGAAATGCATAATACAAATTGTATGGGTTAATGTAACGGTAAACGGACTCTGCGGGTAAAACTGTTGTGATGAAACTGCGCATGCGCGGGGTAAAGCTGCTGGGGTAAAGCTGTGGCTCTGCGGCTCTGCAGACAGACATTATTGTGCTGCGATCAGTGGCGCGGATACTGACTGACTATATTTGTTTCTGGCTCGCGCACAGCCTTCATTCTCGGACGCGCGCTTTCTTTGCCCGCTTCATATTAGAAAACTGGTCTAGCGGTCTCTGGCGGTGCAAAAATGTATTACAACTAAATTCAATGCACACCATTGACGCCACTTAACCGAGCAAAATGTTTCACTCGGTTACGCAATTTTTAACGGTTAATCGGTTAACCATGGACACCCCTAATATACACACACACACACACACACACAGTGTTTCTCCTGCTCTACAGTGAGGAAGCAGGGCATGATGGGACACACACACACACACAGTGTTTCTCCTGCTCTAGAGTGAGGAAGCAGGGCATGATGGGACACACACACACAGTGTTTCTCCTGCTCTACAGTGAGGAAGCAGGGCATGATGGGACACACACACACACACAGTGTTTCTCCTGCTCTAGAGTGAGGAAGCAGGGCATGATGGGACACACACACACACAGTGTTTCTCCTGCTCTAGAGTGAGGAAGCAGGGCATGATGGGACACACACACACGGCTCACCTGTGAGGGACTTTGATGACGTAGTCTGTGAGCTGCAGGCACTTGAAGGGCATGGCCTGCCTCTTGACCCCAGTGCACGGGCCGTCCACCAGCGCCTGAACACAGCACAACACACTCACTACACGCGTGACCCCGCCCGACACACAGTGCTCATGACGCTTTATAACAGGACTAACGGTACAGCAGTGTCAAACTCACCCTGTTTTGGTCAATAACATCTACAATCGCCACCAGCTTCCCCTCATACGGCCCGAAAGCCACGAATGCAACGCGGCCGATTTCGACAAAGCGCTTAAAAACCTGAAGAAAAAAAGTAAATAAAACAATTAATGCATTTTCAGTGTGAAACATCCCAGTGACAGAAACGCAGATCTCATTAAAGACGGACACTGCCCTGTGTCTCCAGTAATGTTAACAATCTAACTTTAACTCTGTCATTTATGTCAAGTTGTTCCAGACCTGTACGGGTTTCTCCAGCTGAACACAGGGATGATCATGTCTCAAAGGCTGTCGGGAACGAACGGCTGTTGGACCCCATTCACTTCAATAGTACTTTATCCTACTACGGGCAGAGCAACTGTTCGCTTACCGACACTCTTTACAGCATCTGTGTTCAGCAGAAGAACGAACTACATACAGCTAATGAACAACGTGAGTAAATTATGACAGAATTGTAATTTTAGTGTGAACTGTCTCTTTAAGCGCGTGCTTCAGCCGGTTGCTCTGCTCGTGCCCGTGTGAACGGGACCGAATAACACAACTTCCCCGCTATAAAACACATTTATATCGAGTGTTTCGGTAATATAACATCATTTGATGGTCCTGTGAAACACGAGTGTCTGCAGACTCCGGCCTAACTCTCTCTCTCTCTCGCTCTATCTCACTCAACCACGTTGTTTCGAGGCACATCCGACGCTCTTTCTCACCGATAGCGCTAAAAACCTCATTTATACTTCAAAACTACTATACAGAGGGGCATTAAGGTATTAAAATGCGTCTTCGGTGCGTAATTCGTCAGTAATACTGCAAAAAACACCATATTTGTTTGATTTTAGACTCCGCGACAGTGAGTTCACTCACCATGATGGCAGACCGTGGTGGAAAAAGGACGAATCCACTTCCGCTCTGCAATGAAGAGGCTTCCGTTTCAGCACTGCGCATGCGCGGCGTCGATAAAAGTTCAGGAATGGGAGCGGATACAGTTATAATGTACAAGACACACTTTCTTTTCACTTTTTAACAGTTTATATTATACAAGGCCACACGCGTCTCGTGACATGGTCTGTTTTATGTTTAGAAAGAATAAACATCGGCGAGTTAAAGTCATAAAAGTTCACATTGCTTATCAGAGATCACGTGATGAAGTGCTTATGAATGATCAGCTTTTTAACCATTTTGAACCGAAACATCCGACATGCATCATTATTACCGGCTAAGAACAAAGTTAACAAATATTTATAATTTGGAAAATCTCCCATACGTGTAAATGATGCAGTTGCTGAATCGCTTCACTTTGAGAAATGAAAATGGTAATTAATTGCATTGTTAAATAAATAGTATGTCAATATTTAATAGACATGAGCTAGTATGAATTAAAGATCAGTTTTATTTTACTAACATTAAACAGGATTAATAACGAATGTAATGCTCATTATTAGTTAAAGCTCCAATATGTAGGAATTTTGTAATAAAATTTCCAAAAATAACTTGCACAGTGTGATATATTTCCTCCAGTTGTGTACTTACAATATCTCAAAAGTCTCCAAAGATTTTTTATTTCAGAGAAATTCCGATTTTAAATAACTGGCCGTCCCGGAAAAGAAATGTCGCGCCTCAGTGACGCAATCCTTTTTCCGGTGTGGACCATGTGATAGGATATTCCACCACACCGGATTTTTTTTTTTTTTTTTTTTTACAACAACTTTATTGAGGTTTTTTTTTTATCACAATAAACAATAAAGACGTCTGACAAAGAATAAAAAAAAGAATAAAATAAAAAATATGACCCACCACACCGGAATATCGCATGGTCAAATGCGGAAGTGGTGGTTAAAGCGTTATAGCCATAGACTGTATGGTTATAGCTGTTATGGATCACGATTACTCTTTGGCGAGTATTGAAGTGCCAACAAAACGAAAGCGTCCATATTCGGATACACGCGGAGTCGCGGACTGTGTGACAAACGGAGGAATAAAACCTGGATAAATATCGGCCAGGCGTTTTCGAGATGGAGAGAGCTGCGACAATCTTGGACTTGACAGAGACTCTCTCGCGAGTGTATTGAGACAGGTAAGACATGCAACTGTCAATAATAGCACTTATAAACAAAGTTATATTGCTCTTTGTACTTTGGTAAGGCTTTTTATCACGTGTGGTGACCGAGATTATGGCAGTACAATTAAATAGAATCGGATATGATGTTAAAAAAATATATTTAGTCATTACTTGCAAATGTTCGTTCAAATTTACTTTTAGATATCGGTTTGAACACGTTAAACAACACGGCATTAACCATAAAAACGTAAAACTGCACAACATTAACCAAACAAATCATTTGACAAATAGCTGTATGTTGTAACGGGATAATATAGCATAACATTTCACGTTCCTTGCAGTTCATTAATTATGATGAAATAAAATAATACGATCAGACATACAGGTAATACAAAAACGAATAAATTACCTCATCCGTGATCATGATTCATTAATTCCATTGTAGATATATCGCTAGATGGTGAAAACAACGACATCTCCCATCGTCACCTCCTTCATAGCGTCATCAAGCTTCGCCTTTGTTATTGTTGAAACTGCGCCCTCTTGTGGTCAAATACCAAAGTCACATACTGGAGCTTTAAAAGTCCCCCTGTGCTTAAAATCCAGCTTTTACTATTGTTTATGTGTCTATGTGGAGTTTTTAATCTGCTTTAAGACAAACCATGTGTAAGTTCATAAGTCGACAGCATTGCTGAGTATTTCCTCCTTAAAACTGCAGTGAACCAAAGACAGTCTCAAAAACACGCTTTGAAATCGCTGGTGTTTCTGACGTCACAAACTACCTTGTAACCAATCAGATCAACGTGTGATCGTCAACCAGTGGATCTCTGAGCTGAGGGAGTGAGTGGAGGCGGGGCTCATTTGCATATTCATAGAGCCACACATACTAAATGAGGCAAGGGTGTCGAGTTACATTCAAGATAATTTAAGGCATAAAGCATTATTTTTTATGGAAAAAACGCTTAAATATGTCATTATGGATAAAATGATTGACTACAGGGGGACTTTAACGCATTAACCAATGGGATTAACTCAAGTGTTATCATGACCTCAGTAAAGTGTCTCAGAATTACATTATAAATGTTAAATCTTTCAAAATGTCCAGGACACTCTCAGTTGAGAGAAATTAAAAACGCGTCCAGAAGTTAAAAAGAACTCTTTATGAAAATTAAAAGGACAAACTTTATTAATATTCACAATTAAAATCATGAGATTTAAAAGCAGTCGATCATGTAAGAGAGATAAAAGTGTTGATGAGAGCAGAAGCAGGAGCGCGTGGAGCTCATCGGCAGCCCACGAAGGACTCGTTGTAGATCTCCCTCTTCTGGAGGCTCCGCCGGGACGCCTGCGTCTGCTTGAAGATCGGGGAGCGCAGGAACCGCGTGTCCGTGAACTTATCGCCCCGCCGGAGCTTCCTGCAACACACACACACACACACACACTGTTAGACACACACACAGCACTGCAGCCATATTCAAACACGCATATCTATACGCATGTGCACGCCGTCAGCGCTTTTGAATTCAACAGTTTGTACTATACAAGGCCAAACGCGAGCTGTGACATCATCTTTCTTCTGTTCAGAAAGAATAAACACCAGCGAGTTAAAGCAATAAAAGTTTACATTTATCAGAGATCACATGATGAACTTCTTATGAATGATCAGTTTTTTAACCATTTTGAACCGAAACATCATTAACGGCTAAGAACAAAGTTAACAAATATTTTATCTTAGGAAATCTGATGTACTTGTAAATAATGCAGGGTTCTCAAGTCTCACGCATTGGCCGTGAGACACACGCAATTCAACCAGTTCACACGCTCACACGCCACACCGTGTATTTCTCACGCTGAAAAGGCAATGCCAACCAAGTTGTCCTGCGAGCTTTATATATAACGTTGTATACGAGGCGCGGGCACACAAAGTGAAGTTTCCTGCCGCCAGCACCGCGTATCTCGGCCAGATTGCGTTCGTTACTAGGCAACACAGATGCGCGAACACACGGAAGTTGACGGAACATTCTCGGCCACCGTACGTTCGTTACTAGGTAACCAACAACATAGACATAATAAATACATAGACGCCCTATTGGCCGCTGGATCGTACGTCAACGGCGCCGCCATACTGCGGAGGGCAACTTTCCCATACCTCTCATAACGAGAATTGAGAAAAATGCCTATTTCTTGTGCTGCTTGGGGCTTTTTAAATCGCCACACAATTGAAAACAAGTCTCCGGGAATTACCTTTCACAAGCAAAACTGAAAATTTGTTTCTGGTTGCATTTCATTTAGCCTACTATTTTTATTTTCAGAGGAGAAAGGCTGCAAAATTTAAAAATACTACTGTTGTTGTGTCACGAAATGTAGTTTTAAGAGTTTTTCAGTTCAGTTTCATAACTTTATATATTTAGGCTATTTAACTTTAACGGTGTAGCCTGCTGTATGTTTGACTGAATCGTTTACTTTATTTCTTGATTTATATAGCTTCTTATACCTTTTAAAAACTGAAATTTAACAAAAAGAGACAGGGTTGTGTCATTTTATTTTTTATAGCCTATGTAATAATATTTTAAAATGAATAAATTTACATTATTTATTATTGTTATTATAATAATATACCACTTGCGATTATCAATCTATTATAGTTATGCTGTTAAATTATTTTACTATTCATAGTAACTATTTAACTTATTATTTTTTATTGTCTATATTCTGTAATTTATATTTCATATTCTATTGCTATTATTATAGTATTATACATAAACTACATGCTATTAATATATTATTATTATTATTATTATATTAGTACTTATGATATTATATAATTACACTTTTCATTACTATTTTATTTGCTGTATACTGTTTGTTTATTTTATTGACTAAACTATTTACTATTAGCCTACCTCTCACTTTATCTTATATTTACTATTTGCATTGCACTGTAGTTGTACCATTTCATGTATTACCATAAAGGATCCATCAGTTATCTTTGTTATTGCTAAAATCGGGTCAATGACAGAATATGCTTTTCCCACAATAAGAAAACTTTATTTAATTTAATGTGAAAATTAAATTATATCTCAGTATGGGGGTGTTCACAATTCTTATCCAAGAATGAAAAGCCAAATACATGATAAGCCTGAGCTTTGGCCATTCCTTATTAAAGAAAACATATGTTATAAATCTAACTATCGAGGTTTTAAATAACTACAGATTGAACTTTTTTGTACACCACATACAAACCACTGAAATCGGTTGATAAATGTAATTTTTTTTGTTTTTATACAGAAAAACCGCAGCTCACCTGTTTACTTGCATTTGATTACAGCGCAGTCTTGCCCTCCACAAAATGGCGGACGCGTTGACGTATCGCTGCAACGTTCCAAAGCGGCCAATAGGGCGTCTATGTATATTATGTCTATGACCAACAACATCGCGCGAACACACGTCGTGATGGAGAAGGTACGTTGGAAGAAAGCTCGTCTAACATTTTTAGGCTAGAACATTTAATATATAACTCATCGTATACATTACTATTGATGCAGTCAAAAACTCTACAACTACTCTGCAACCAGGCCAGAAGCTTTGGCTCAGTTTGGCTAGCTTACGTTATCTGAAACTAAGGGAATGTTAGTGGGTATGGGAAGGAATGAAGATGTATTTCTTCATTTTTTTTAAAATAAATTTAAATGTATTTATTTTATTTTAAATTATATTATATATTATACTGTATTAATAGTATTTCTAGTTACATTAAGGCTACATACATATTAAAGCAGAGTTCTCTGGGTAATATTTTATATCCTGTCAAAACATAACGTTACATTAATCATTGATTGCCATTGCATTTGTATTTTTCAAACATTTGCAACACAAAACACATTTCATAAGCTGGAGTGTGCTCTTGTGTACACACACACACACACACACACACACACACACACACACACACACACACACACACACACACACACACACACACCTTAATAATACTCTAATATGTCATTTGTTCTCAATGTCCCACCACACAATAAATCATTATACCATTTCGACTAGACACATTCAAAATGCAAAAATATTTGTTTTTCCAAGCAGTTTGTTATATTTTTGTAATTTTTGTAACTTAATTTGTAATTTTGAAATATAACATTAAAGAGTATATTTGATGTGATTAATTGCTTTGTCATTTATCAGATTTACCAATTGATATAATTTCAATTTGTGCTGGTTAATTATGAACAATGGGTAAAATTGGGGGGCGGGGCTCCATTAGGGCTCCTCCCCCAACCGCATGTGATCTCACTCCAAGATTTTGATAAAACTTGAGAACCCTGATAATGTATATTTTGCTTCATTACCATTTGAGAAATGTAATGTTAATTAACATTTACAAATGCATTGTTAAGTTAGTATTATCTGTCAGTGTTGTGTGATGGCCTGGGCTGGTCTGAGTGGACGGACCCTAACCGGGATGAATAAAGCGAGGCACGTACGAGCTGATCGACGGCTCCTTGTAGTTCACGGATCCGGTGCAGCGACGCCTGGGGGCAGAGCTCGGGGGCGTGGCCAAAGCACACGCCGGCGTCTGATAGGCTGCGGGGGAGAGATTGCTCACGTCACTCAAAGCCACGCCCAGAAATGAGCGAACAACCAGCCGGCCTGCAGAAACACACGTGCCACACATCAGTCCTCCTCCGACACCGGGAAACGTGAAGAGAGGGAGGAGAGAGAGAGAGAGAGAGAGAGAGAGAGTGTGTGTGTGTGTGTGTGAGAGAGATAGTTCCTCCAGAGCCCAGGTCAAACATGAAGGATTTACCTCTTCTTCTTCCTCTGTCCATCACCACTGGCTTTTCATTCTCCTGATCGGATGAGTTGCTGGGACACTTTGGGAACTGAAATATTGGGCAGTCAATCATCATAAGCTCCGCCTCTCCATCAGGAATGACAGGCATTGGAGACTCCAGAGAGACGCCAGCAGGGGGCGCTGCAGGGAAACAGGAGAACAACACCTCACACTACAGCTTTACTCACGCTTTCACATTGGGTTAATATTTAGTATTTAAATATTTAGTATTTTCATTGTGCTTTTGTCATTTCATATATTGCTATTTAGGTTTAATTTGGTAACACTTTACAATAAAGGTTCATTAGTTAACTTTAGTTAGTTAACATGAACTAACAATAAACAACACTTCTACAGCATTCATTAATCTTAGTATTAATTTCAACATTTACTAATACGCAAGTAAAATCAAAGGTTGTATTTGTTGACATTAGTGAACGCACTGTGAACTATTTACATTTTACATCCATGAGGCACATGATCAGACAGGTTTGGCCTATAAAGCAAATACTCGCTTTATTCCTACTTTCTGCTCCTGCATATTACAGAGCCAATCAAGAGTTGGTATGGATGTCGAGTGTGGTTTGATTGTGTGTAATAAAAAAAATTGTGTGTGTGTGTGTGTTTGTAATATTAAAGAAAGAAAATCTCTGCATGGAACACAACTTAGATTTATGGCTTTGCTTTTTACAGTTTTAGAGTTCAACATGTTTCATAAAACATACATTTTAAATAAAATAATGTTCATAAATAATTTTCATAAAGTAAAACGCATGTAACTTTTTTTGTTTTACTTTTTAAACTTGTTTTACTTCAGCAATAATCTGCCACGGGTCTTCAAGCTGAAGTCTGCGCTCTCCCACGCTTAACATTTATTAACAGTTTAGACAGACTCTTCTGTCCACTATAGACCTGCGTGTGGAAATATCCCACAGCTATATTCATAAAATATGAAGCAATAACTATGAAGAATTCACAAATCATTTCCACTCATCTGTGTTTACCTGGGCTCGTCTCTGATTGGCTGGGATCCTGGAGAGGAAGACCGACCAGCGCCTGTGTGTCGAGATGCACGTCAGTTTCGTCCACTTCGGCCCTGTTTTTCTCTGTGAATCATTCAATTATTAAAAGAATGAAATGTTAGATAGTGTGATATGATGCCCCTTTTCATAAGATATAATATAAATCTCTGGTGTCCCCAGAATGTGTGTGTGAAATTTCAGCTCAAAATATCAGATCATTTATTATAGCTCGTCAAATTTGCCCCTTTTTGGGTGTGAGCATAAATGCGTTGTTTTTGTGTGTGTCCCTTTAAATGCAAATGAGCTTTAGCTCCGCCTCCGTGAAGAAGGGGGCGGAGTCTTTACAAGAGCTTCAGGAACTCCAGCAATAGGCCGATATAACGAAAAAATTGAAGACCGGAAGTACGTCTTTTAGTAGAGATACGGCTCTTCCGGTTAGCTCTTTACAATGGCGGAGTCCGATAGATACCGCTGGACCGAATCTCTCCGCATCCTGCCTGAGGTCACACATGACGATGTGGTTCGGATGGTAAATGAAAACTCTCAGGTGGAAAAGCGTGAAAGCTGAGTTATGGCTGTCTACGTCCTGACGCAGAGCAACCCGGTGCACTACAACAACAGCGGCGGGCCGTTCGCCAGTTAGGTCAACGTTTCTATGGTAACAGCGAGTTGGACCAATCAGCAGCCGTTGCTGCTACGCTTAGGATTGTGGGTAGTGTAGTTTTTTTTCATAAGATCGCGGATAAAACATGTTTTTCTTAAAACAAGGTTGATTTCATACGAACTTATAGCTTCTACAGGAGCAAAAACCTTCGTTTCACAAACTCATAGCTCGTATGGTTTAGACATTATGGCTGATAATCTAAATCCTTATGGAGAAATACTGTTGACCGGAAGTTCTGAATCCCTACTCCGCGTTCCGGAAGCAGGAAGTGTGACATAGGCCTATAACAGAACAGGCCAATCTCCCTCATCCAGAATCCCAGAATAACCAGTAGCGAGTGCAGCCTTACGGAGAGACTCAGGAAGAGCTTCTGAATGTTAGCGGAGACATTTCTGTAGTTGTTGTGGAGTTACACTGATCATCTCATCATCATGTTTCACTTCTCCACAAGTGTCCACAGTTCCTGAGGTCTTTATAAGACAGCTTTGCTGAATCTTTTGGCGTCGCGTTAGAACTGGTCTCTGTTGGCGCTAGGCTAAAACAAAATGGTGGAGCCGTGGGTGTAAACGTGCAGATTAATCTGAAATCAATATCTCTGATCTCCATAATTATTTATAATAATTGGTATGACTGTAAACCGTATCTCTTAAATGTCCATCTAGTTTGATCTCTCCGCAGAAGCTTTGCATTTAAAGTAAGGATGTCAGTTTACAAATATTCCCATGATCGATCGTCGTTTAAATTAACGATCAATTAATCGTCAGCCTTAACGCTGCACTATGCGTGTGCTGCAGTGTTACAGCCGACAGAGGTGTGCAGACGCGGCTCAACACGACACGATCCTCGCCAAATGAGTGAGAAGCGTTTTTAATCTGAATAAACGGCTAGTAGAGAGTAAGATGAGTCGATATGATTGATCATCTATTAAATTACTTATTTGATCATCAAATATAACGACTACTACGAGTCACCAACGCGCCTCAGATGCGTGCTATTCATAATGAGTAACTCATGTTTACACGGCAACTAAACCCAGTTACTTAATATTATAATAAGAGCCTCTTCAGACGTCAGAAGGAGAGCGAAATCTGATCGGATTATTTTTTGTCATGTTTGCAGAGAAAGGCTCTCCAGAACACAGTTACTGGGCTTCACTTCTCATGTTTTCTGGGTCGGCAGAAGCACCGATTACCGCACTGACACACGGGAAGAGTCAGACTTTCATGATATGCCCCGTTTAAAGTGCGGTGAGGTACCTGAGTGCTGGTTCAGGATCTTCTCCTGAGCGGAGCGGCGTTTGGATCGAGCGCGTCTGGCCGGAGGACTTCGAGTTCTTCTAGTCTTCCTCTTCGGCACGTACGGGGAATCATCATCATCATCATCGGAGAGGCTGCTGTCGGCCTGGTCCTCTTCATCCGCAGGTTTATCCGGCCTCTCCGCAGGTTTATCCGGCCTCTCCGCAGGTTTATCCGGCCTCTCTGCAGGTTTGTGTCCGGTTCGGAAGGGTGTCAGATGAACGGCCTCCTCACAGTCGAAGTCGAAGGTGTCGTTGCCGCCCAGCGAGGAGTTCAGGCCCTCGGCCGGCGCTCGGGATCGGCTCTGGGAACGCTCACGGCTTTTGGAGCGCGCTCGGGGTTTGGGGTTCTCCCAGGGTTTCTTCAGCGGGGCACGGTCCGGTCTGCGGCCCCGGTCCGGTTTGGTCCGGGTGGGTTTCCTCCTTCTGCTCGGTCTGACGGGAGGCTCCGGCGTCGAGTGCTGGACCTCAGAAACCTCCAGCTGAAACTCACAGTTCTGCTCCTCCGGTTCGATCCGCTCCTCCTCCGGGCGAGTGTTGAGCGCCTCCTCTCGGCGGTCATCGAGAGTGTCTGCTGTTTTCCCGATGGAGTGTATGCGTGAGCTCCGTCTCCTCGCAGCATCGGAGCGTCTCTTTCTCCTGGTTCCCACTGTGGGCGGCAGTGAACCCGCTCTGTCCGCACAGCTCCCCGGAGCAGCCTCTGCACACACACAGAACACAGTGTAGAAGCCCGAACACCTGTGTGTAACGAGCATGTGAGTCACACACACACACACACACACGTACCTGCAGTCGGAGGCGGCTCCTGCACGTCAGTCTCGAACACACCCACCGGCCTGCGACACAGTCACAATATCATCAACAAAAACCTTACACTGATAATAATCATAAATGTGTCTTGATCATCAGATCCTCATATTAGAGTGATTTCTGAAGGATCATGTGACACTGAAGACTGGAGTAATGATGCTGAACATTCAGCTTTGATCACAGGAATAAATTACACTTTACTGTATATTCACATAGAGAACAACTGATTTACACTGGAATAATATTTCACTTTTTAACTGTATGATCTAAAATAAACGCAGCTTTGGTGAGCAGAAGAGACTTCTTACAACAACATTAAAAAAATCGTACAGACCCCAAACTTTTAGACTTTTGTAGTTCACAAAGAGTGTTATCTGAAAGCAACCGGTGCAAAATGTTTGGCATACCGACATGTTTTTGAATGTGTGTGTGTGTGATATCAAAGGTCACAGAGGTCGTCGACACCTGAGCCTCCTATCAGGAATAAATGACACTTCACTATAAATATATAATTAGGGCTGGGCGATATGGCAAAAAAAAAAAAAATCACGATAATTTTTTTTGTATCAGTCGATATCGATAATTATCACGATAAAAGTCAAATCTTTATTTCTTTCAAGTTTAAAGGCATATTTTTGCTCCTAAGTAAAAGTTGTTGAAACCAGAGCGTTAACTCTTTATTGTCAGAACATATCAGGACAAACACTTGCCAAACAAATCTGAGGTGGAACATTCAAACATTTGTCATTTTCCCTTAACAAAATAACATATATTTATTGGACAATTTCTTAGTTTCTGCATATGCTAATTATTTACTTTTTTGGTAAAATTAATGTAATATTCTGACTGTTTGAGTTTTATTAAACTTAACCATTGGTCATCCAGTATCATGCATTTAGATCATGATAACCACAGATGAAACCAGGCGTAGCCTATAGCACCTCACTATCACGGCAAAGTGTAACTTTATGGTTTCTATGGTATTTGTATGAAAAACAGTTGCCTAAATACATTATTAAATACTGTAATGATATTCCATTAGTCCTTACTACATTAATACATTGTCTACATTAATAATATAATACAATTCAATATGTATATCCCACATCTCATGGTGCAGTTGATATTACTAGGCTAACGTTACAGTAAATCCATGGTAAACGATGGGAATGTGTAGCCGGAAAAGCCTTCAGACTGTATCTCTGCGCTCAGTGTTTCTCCTGTTGGTCAGCGCTGTTTCATCTGCCTTTAAACTGGTTTAAATCACGGAGACACTGTGTTCCTCGCTGAACTCAAGCGCTTCTCACTGGATCTCGTGACCGAGAGTGATCAGAGTAAACGCCTCTGCTCTCGTGAGCTCGCGCTGCGCTGCCGTTTGGACTTTGAGCCGAGCGGATAAACGGCCCGTGTGCCGCGCGGTTCAAATGAGTTTCGTTCCGCTTTTGGCGCATAAACATTATCGAACATTTATCGACCTCTTCATATCGTTTTATCGAGAAAAATTATATCGCGATAATTATCGTTATCGTTTTATCGCCCAACCCTAATATATATATATATATATATATATATATAAAGTCGCAATTGCAAGAAATAAACTTGAAATTCTGACTTTTTTTCCTCAGAGTGTTATTAACGAGATTTAACGTCACAATTATCTTTTAAAATGTTTTATTCTGTGGCGTAGTTTCCATAGAAAGCCGCTGTTTTACACTGGAATAATATTCCACTGTTTTACTGTGTGTTTGCAGCTTTGGTGAGCAGAAGAGACCCAACCCTTTAAACACTGATGTGTGTGACTGTTCTACAGAGAGCTCGTGTTTCTCACCGAGGACTGGCGGGCGGAGCGGGAATCGACTCGACCGGGGAAACCTGCGAAAACAAGAAGCAAAGAGAAGTTACACCAGCAGAGCCGTGGCTTAGAGGAACTAGTGCACACACTTTACAGTGCGAACAGCGCCGCAACTCTCTCGTTCACTACTACAGACATCAGCTACAGGCTCGACTGTTGTGTGTGTGTGTGCAGTCTCACCTGTATATCATCAGTGTGTGTGTGTGTGTGCAGTCTCACCTGTATATCAGCAGTGTGTGTGTGTGTGTGTGTGCAGTCTCACCTGTATATCAGCAGTGTGTGTGTGTGTGTGTGTGCAGTCTCACCTGAGCGCGGTCTCGAAGGGTCCTCTTCAGCATCAGCAGGTGGAAGACCAGCGCCTGCCTCTCCTTCTTCAGCTGCAGAATGACCCCCTGCGCTTGCCGTACCTTCTCCCGCTCCGTCTGCAGCGCCACGGCGAGAGCTTTATTGTTCACCTGGACGCTCTTCAGCACAAACGGCTGCACCGTCGCTGTAAACACACGATCCGCCGAAAATAAACTGTCAATGATTGTTATTTTTTAATGGAATATTGCAGTGTTTATTCTAAGTGATTTATCAGTGTTTTAATAATTAGTTCCTCTTGCAGCATCTCTTCTCTGATGACGAGGGCGGGGCTATAACCTGTCACTCGCAGGACATCAGCCAATAGCAGACCACAACCATCAGTACAATTCCCCAGACACAATCAAGCCCCGCCCACATGTGTTCTTCCAGAAGTTTCACTTATTCGGTTATCACAACAACTCCTGTTTCATGCTGACTTTAATCTGACTGTCTTTCTCCTGTGGAACACAAAAGGCGATGCTAGGCGGAATGGAAAGCGACAGAATGAGGATGTCACTCCTAAACACCTCAGTTTGTTTTCCACAGAGGAAAGTCAGTCATAGGTTTGATCAACGTGCGTCAATGACAGACTTTACATTTCTGTGTGAACTGTCCCTTTAAGAGCCGGGAGATCGGTTGATATAGACCCAGTTCTGGTACTAACGATACCATAAAACACAAGCTAGACGTTTATAAACACAAACACACATCTAAAGGCAGGAATATGTGGATTTCTCGGCATTAATCGCACCTGTGCTTCTGTTCTTCATCTTCGACAGGCCTCGGCTGACAGCTAAAGCACTAGCCAGGCGTTTGTTCCTCTTTTCCTTCATTTTGTCCTTGATTTCGTCCAGACTCTGCTGGAAGCTCTTCTTCTGCACCCGCTCGCGCGCCATGGCCGAACGCGCGTCTCTCAGGAGATTAACGGGTTAAACTTCTCCTCCATAAGCCTCTGAGCTCCACATGAACTCGACACACACCCCGCACTGCCGTTCGCCGCGGTCCACGGACGGATGAACGGCTGCTTTAGGACGGATAGTGCGTAAATCGTGTATTTTATGCGAGTTTCTTCTCTGGCGTATTTCCCGTCGGGACGTTGATGTTCGAAATCATGCGCTGCGAGCTCTGATTGGAGGAACACACGTCACTTCCGCAACTAGCTCACACGTCATCTGCAGTCAAAAACAAATATCATGCGCCGACACTCTTAAATTCACTCCTCAGAATCCCTTAATCACTGTTTATAGAAGAGAGGTCCAACAGTACATCCAAGCCCCAGCTCTTAAACATTAATAAAGGCTGGTTTCTAAAGTGCTTCTCATGGGTAGCCGAAACGGGTTCCATTCAGACCCATGACGTATTTTACTGTTATGTGTCAATAAGATTCAACAAGACATTTTTGTTTGTCTTGATGTAAGTAATCAACCCAGTAATGTTCATGGTGATATCTAAAGGTTAAATGTTTGACTCTATTCACGTGAGAAACAGAATGAATAGGCTATATTTGGGTCTTTTCCGAAACTTCCCCCTAATGGGATTCTTCTGGGCTTTCCCCCTTACTCAGGACATATTGAGGATACAAAATCAGTTGAGTTTGCTTCTGTTGCAATTTGTTCAACCTTTTTTCATAAAATGACTGAACTATTAAGGCAATAAACTTGTTTCAACTCTTTCATTTATTTCATCAGAGGTTTCTGTTCTGCTTTTTTTTGTTTTTATATGTACAGGCTTTAACCGATGTGTATATGTGTTGCTTTGCTTTCTTTATTTCATTGTAATTTGTTCATTTTTGCTATGTACTTATATTTTTGATACCTTGGCATTAATAAAAAAATAAAATAAAAATTGCGCCGACACTATATTGTGTCATGTATTATTATTATGTTATGACAATGAGGATAATTGTTTTTAATGTTTTTTTTCCCCGTTTATTTTCTTCAAGCATTTCATTTTTTTAAAAATGTGCCGACTCTCTAAGTCTAAATGATTATACAATATTTATTTTTGAAAGTATTGACTCTATAAGGTTTTTCTTTACTGTGGGAAAAAAGTTAATGATCTTTTGTTAACAAAATGTTATATACATAAATGCAAAATATCAAGGAACAACTTTCCTCTGTTTGGCTCGCTGAAGTGCAGCATTACTTCATATCTCTAACTCTAACTCATTAAAAACTATTGAAATATGTACGTCCTTTAATCTTTTCCTTTGATGTGATCCAATCTGTTTTTTATTAATGTATTTTTAACTGCTAATTTCTTTGTTTAAATGATGTTCTCAAAAAAATGCATATACTGATCTGATGATGCTATGAATTCAATACTTACAATTCATAATGTTGTGCACAGAAAACATGACTGGTTCTAGTGCCTTAATATTTCAACTTTAGTATGTTTAATAAATTATTTATTTTGTCCATCATTGATGATCAAAACTGTAATCATGACAAATCAAAATGTCTTCAGACTTAGAGGTTGTTGTACTATATGAAAACACTGTAAACTTCCTCTGAAAGATCTTCTGCAGCTCCAGCTCATCCTCCACACGCGATCGTCTGCAGATCTGCTCATCGGGAGCGAGCATCAGTGGGTCAAACGCACAGCAAGAGGAACTATATTCTCAGGATATTTAAAAACACTAGTAGGAAAGAGTTTGTTGGTCTGGATCTGAACAGAATATGCTTTATTAACACTCGCAGTGACGTCATGTCAGCTTTCCAGTTTATTTGATTATGCAAACCTAAACAATTTTCCCTAGTATATTTCCTTAAATGGAGTATTTTCCTCAAACTATAATTACTTAGCAAAACTGTATTACAGAAGTGATTGTTTAATTTGTGAAGCAGTCAGTGGAAACATCATCTAGTTTATTTTTCTGACTCCACTGACAGATATTCTTGTTTTAAGCAGATTTTAAACAAGACTTAACATCATTACAGTTTTTCTCGATTGCTGAAACACATTTCTTGAAACTATGCCTCGTATTCTCAAAACTGTAAACACAAATCCACAACGTCTCACCCAGTTCCCCAAATGTTCAGGTCAAAATGAAGCTCTCAAAGCCATTCACTCTTGCTGAAAAACCAAACGTTGCCCTCAGACACACACACACACACACACACACACACACACACACACACACACACACACACACACACACACACACACAGATTATTCCGCCTCAGTATTTGGTCTGGGTCAGGCCAGAGGATTTCATGGTTTTGAAATGTTAGTTCAGTGTCTAAGCAATCAAGAAAAACTGTAATATCATAATAATTTTGGATAACACTTTATTTTACAGTGTCCTAAATACATATGTTACATGTACTTACCACAGTAATAACAGTAAATTATGCATAATTACATGCAACTAACCCTCAACCAAACCCTAATCCTATAGTAAGTACATGTAGTTAATTATCATTACTCAGTACTGAAATATATAATTACTCTGTAACGATGACACCTTAAAATAAAATGTAACCTCATTTTTGCTTCTCCAGTAAATGTGTCTTGATTTAAGAATGTTTAGATATTTTGGATGAAAAGCAAAACAATTTATTTTTTTTTATAAACATGATAACATTTAAGTTATTCAAATAGATAAATAACAAAATAAGCAAACAACATACAGTGAATTCTGGGGAAAAAAAGAGGAGAATTTGCTGCAAAACAATAAATAAAAGCATATATAAATATTGACTCCCATGGAAGCTGTGCAGTGAACGGCAACTGGAAAGCACGAAGCGAGATTATATTTAATTTTCAGTCATGCTAACTAAAGTCAAATGCTCTGCCAGGGTGTCTATCACTGATGATGAATTGGTGTTTCTATGAAAATATCCTTCAGACTTGTGTCATAAAAGTGATTTTGCATATTGCACTGGCCCCAGTCATCAGTGTCTGAGGAAGTGTGTATATAAAGCGTGGATAAGGTGGGCTCTGCTGTAGACCTAAACAACCAGTTACTGTTTATATCCACACACCCGTGACGATGAGACGCGCCGCCGTCCTCTACTCCTGCCTGATGCTCTTCACTGCTCAGGTGAGCTTACTCTCATCGCACAGCTGTTCCAACACTGATAATAATCATAAATGTTTGTTGATCATCAGATCATCATATTAGAGTGATTTCTGAAGGATCATGTGACACTGAAGACTGGAGTAATGATGCTGAACATTCAACTTTGATCACAGGAATAACTTTAATATATATAGAAAACATCTGTTTTACATTGTAATAATAAGTCACAATATTACTTTCACAAAAGTAAAAATTACAGGAAAATTTAAATCTGATTTATTCAGATTTTAATGAATCTTTTCATTCATTATTTTCATTCCTATACCAAGCAAATCCCTTAGTTAAACAAATCTACATCAAATTACTTGTTAAGTAGGTTTAATCAGGTTTCGAACTGGTTGTAAAGGTTTGTAATATATATATATATATATATATATATATATATATATATATATATATATAAAATGCATTACAATATTGTACAGTTAAAATACAATAATTGTAATTATGAATTACAATAACATTAACAGTAATGCAGTTACTCCCTAAAAAGTAACTAATATATGTATTCATTTTCCTAAGTTATGTTCATTTAAATTCTGACTGAGAGGATTGTTGTCATCCTATTGCAATGGCATATAAATGTGGATTCTTGGGTTTCGCTTTGGCAGGTATGGCATATAGAGGAAGTTTATTTCCTTTTAATTGAATATTTTGTATGAGTTAAGCAACTTAGCTACTTAGTTACTCTTTATGGAAAGTAATGCGTTATATTACTTTTGCGTTACTTTTTCTTCATCTGGCCTGGGCTTGATTGGTTGTTTCTTAAAAACAAAAAAGTTCTAGTTTTGGCAAATGTAAAGGTGCTTTCACAACAAAAGTGAAATGAAATGCAAGTTCACTCCTGTCCGGTAGAGGGCGCCACTCAAACAAACCTTTCAGAAGGTTTGATAATACCATCATACGTTTATCCCAGAACACAGCACTGTTTTGGATGTTCAATAAGTCTCAAAATAGGCGACCAATCAGGGTGTGGACGTATCCCAATAACTTTAGGTTCAGTATCTTTTGGTTCGGTGATAAAAATGCAAATCTGAGAGCTGAGCGGAATAGGACTAAACCATTTTTTTTTACTTTTGGTCCGGACCAAACGAACCAAGCGATCCGAACAACAAATGTGAACACACCCTTTGTTTCGTGCCCTTCATTCAGCTCATTTTTTAACGATGCCTCAAGTGTATCCTTTGCGTCCATATCAATCACCCAAACCACTTCAGGGTTTTATACCACAGCAGCCTTACAATACAACACCAGTCTCAGCAATCCAAGGTGAACGGTCCTCGGGAGATTTTACCGTGTTTATGGAGTGGATGCTGGTGAACAATGGATTGGTGTTCACCATCTGCCCAGTGGGTTAGGGTTAGGGAGACTCTGACCAGGCGTGTGAGCCGGCAACATCATCCGTCCCACTGGGGCTGCTGGTAGTGTAAAGCCCTGCCTACATTACAACCGCTGAGGTCGAGCTGCAGCTGGCCTCTGCAGAAGTTAATGAGTTGGAAGAGGATATTCACCTGAGTATCCCACCTCTGCTGGTCCCACCCAACTCCAAGTCTCCTGTGTCTCTGCTAGTCCCACCCAGTTTTAGCCTCCTCATCCAATAACTGCCAGTTCCTTGGCCCCGTCTCCACTGTTTCCTTTCAGTCCCTCAGCTCCTCTAATTCCAATCGGCTCTGCGGATCCATCTCAGACCTTCCAGTCTCCAGCTCTGCCTCAGCACAAGGATACCCAGGCTCTGCCTCTAGCCGATGAGCCCGTCACTCCACCATGGCTCGGTGACCAGTCGGCTCCACCTTGCCTCCTTCATCTCTCGGCTCCACCGGGCTCCTTCGTCCCTCCGGCTTCACCTTGGTCAGATGTCGCTCTGCTTGCACCAGGTCTCTGGCAACTCAATGACCCTCCAACCCTTCAGCTCCACCTGGGTTAGACGTCGCTCTGCCTATGCCATGGACTTCCAGGTCGCTTGCTACACCTCGACCCTCCACTCCCTTCATCAGGCTCTGCCTTTCCTCTCGCTCCTCCCTGGTGCTCAATCCACCGGCTCCACCTCAGTCCTCTGGCACCCTGGCTCCACCTCGAATGCTTGTCGCTGCAGCTCCATCTCGGTCTCCAAAGCATTGGTGTCATGTGGTCCCATCAGCTCTTAGTCTTCATATGGGCCTGTACTTCCATCGGCTTCGTCTCCATCGGTCGTCCCCCTGGTTTCGTCAGCCAAGCCTTCACCATGGCTCCTCCCTCCCACAACTTTGCCGTGAGCAATTGTCCTGGCTGCGCTCTAGGTCCCCGCCTGGCTATCCCTACTCCTGGCTACCCCTACTCCTGGCTACCCCTACTCCTGGCTCCCCCTACTCCTGGCTCTCATTACTCCTGGCTCCCCCTATTCCTGGCTCTCATTACTCCTGGCTATCCCTTCTCCTGGCTCCCCTATTCCTTGCTACCTCTACTCCTGGCTCCCATTACTCCTGGCTATTCCAACTCCTGGCTACCCCTACTCCTGGCTACAGCTACTCCTGGCTCCTCCTACTCCAGGCTACCCCTACTCCTGGCTCCCCCTACTCCTGGCTCCCCCTACTCCTGGCTACCCCTACTCCTGGCTACCCCTACTCCTGGCTCCAATTACTCCTGGCTATCCCTACTCCTGGCTACCCCAACTGAATGTAACATGTATGTTCTGTGTTGGTTTAGTTTCATTGTGCTTTGGTTCTGTTTTCCCTGTTCTGGTTTGCCTGTGTTCCTTAGTTTGCTTCCTTGGTTGTTAATTAGTTATACACATCTGTTTCTGTTCAGTTGATTACCCTCCCTTGTGTTTAAACCCTCAGTTTCCTTTGTTTCAAGGTCTGGTATTGTATATGTTAAGCATGGTTATTTCCTGAGCTTCTTCCCTGTGATTCTCCTACGTGTTTCTAGTGGAATTTCCTATTAAAGACTCCTTTTGTTATCCTTTGTGATTGTGCGCTTACCACAGCCTACAAAGCCCCTGACAGTTAGTTCATGTTAGTTAATACATTAACTATGTTATGTATTGTGTAACTAGAGTTAACAATGAGACCTTCTTGTAAAGTGTTGCTGTTTTTCTTCTTTTCTTGTTCATAAAAAGGAGAAAACACATCAGAAATTTCTGTCATCCTGTTGGGTATTTCAAATGACAAATTTATCAATAGAAAAGACCTCATCTGAGCTTTATCTCCTCCTAACAGAAAACATTGGGACAGGCTTCAACAACGACCGACTCAAGCATTGATACCACAAACACTCCAACGACGACCGACTCAAGCATTGATACCACAAATGCTCCAACGACGACCTCCTCAAGCATTAATATAACAAATGCTTCAACAACGACCTACTCAAGCATTGGTACTACAAACACTCCAACGACGACCTCCTCAAGCATTGGTACTACAAACACTCCAACAACGACCGACTCAAGCATTGGTACTACAAACACTCCAACGACGACCTCCTCAAGCATTGGTACTACAAACACTCCAACAACGACCGACTCAAGCATTGGTACTACAAACACTCCAACAACGACCTACTCAAGCATTGGTACTACAAACACTCCAACAACGACCTACTCAAGCATTGGTACTACAAACACTCCAACAACGACCTACTCAAGCATTAATATAACAAATGCTTCAACGACGACCTCCTCAAGCATTGGTACTACAAACACTCCAACAACGACCGACTCAAGCATTGGTACTACAAACACTCCAACAACGACCTACTCAAGCATTGGTACTACAAACACTCCAACGACGACCTACTCAAGCATCGGTACTACAAACACTCCAACAACGACCGACTCAAGCATTGGTACTACAAACACTCCAACAACGACCTACTCAAGCATCGGTACTACAAACACTCCAACAACGACCTACTCAAGCATCGGTACTACAAACACTCCAACAACGACCGACTCAAGCATTGGTACTACAAACACTCCAACAACGACCTACTCAAGCATTGGTACTACAAACACTCCAACAACGACCTCCTCAAGCATTGGTACTACAAACACTCCAACAACGACCTACTCAAGCATTGGTAGTACAAACACTCCAACGACGACCTACTCAAGCATTGGTACTACAAACACTCCAACGACGACCTACTCAAGCATCGGTACTACAAACACTCCAACAACGACCGACTCAAGCATTGGTACTACAAACACTCCAACAACGACCTACTCAAGCATTGGTACTACAAACACTCCAACAACGACTGACTCAAGCATTGGTACTACAAACACTCCAACGACGACCTACTCAAGCATTGGTACTACAAACACTCCAACGACGACCTACTCAAGCATTGGTACTACAAACACTCCAACAACGACCTACTCAAGCATTGGTACTACAAACACTCCAACAACGACCGACTCAAGCATTGGTACTACAAACACTCCAACAACGACCTACTCAAGCATCGGTACTACAAACACTCCAACAACGACCGACTCAAGCATTGGTACTACAAACACTCCAACAACGACCGACTCAAGCATTGGTACTACAAACACTCCAACAACGACCGACTCAAGCATTGGTACTACAAACACTCCAACAACGACCTACTCAAGCATTGGTACTACAAACACTCCAACAACGACCGACTCAAGCATTGGTACTACAAACACTCCAACAACGACCTACTCAAGCATTAATACCACAAACACTCCAACAACGACCTCCTCAAGCATTAATACCACAAACACTCCAACAACGACCTACTCAAGCATTGGTACTACAAACACTCCAACGACGACCCACTCAAGCATTAATACTACAAACACTCCAACGACGACCTCCACAAACCCAGCGCTGACTGCTTCCCAAAGCTCCGTTGCTTCAGGCCAGTATATCCACTTCAGTCCTCTGCTGATCCCTCTGATAATTCTCGTCACACTGGAACTTTAATGCAAAATGTATGATCCTCAGTCGCACGGGGAGCCAAATAATATGAATCATTATTAACTTTCATTACTCTCTCCAATTATTTTGTATTCTGGGTCTTTCCATGGAGGTTTCATGTCTAGATAACTCAAATTTTGTGTGATTTAATGCTGTATCTTGTGTTAGTGTGACGCAATGCTAAATCTTGTCTACTGATCTGAACACGACCTCACTAACTCCTGTCTGATAGATTTCGGGGTAAAACTGTTGTGGTTTCCATTTCTAAATGCTTGTACATTTGTATGTAACCTATGTTGAATTAAGTTCAAACCAGTTACTATGGTGAACCGTAATTTTATAAAACAAGGTTTCCTAATCAAAGTTATGGTGAACAGCCACAACGTTCAAAACGTTGCAATCAATAGTTTGTCTACTTGTGGAGCAGTGTTGTGCCAGTCTTTCCTTTTGTGTTATTTTTTGTTGAGCTCGTCATTTAGCTTTTGCATGCTGGATGTGTGCCCGTTTTATTTACATTCTGTTTTTCAGAGTAACCAGGAATATGTGCAGTTTCAGCCATTTCATTTTAACATTCATAATACGTTCAGTATAACTTTCCCTGCTCAACTAACCACATGCAAATGCTTCACCTGATGCATCTGATAATCTGATGGCACGGGACATTTCCTGCAATTTCATTTTCAATTCATTGGACACATGGTCATTGTCTTTGTCACGAACACCAATAAAATTGCACGTAAACATTATCATTTAAAAATATTTTATTAATAAACATTTCTAAACTTTTAAGGTCACTTTAATTAAAGCCTCCTGATTCCTCTTCTTTATCACGTCTCAGTTTAATGTTCTTCCAGCTCTGACACAAGGGTTAGATCCGATAATAATGTTTGAGCATTCCAGTCGTTCCACTGCTATCGAACGCGTCCCACTTTCATTCAATATCCCGGATTTGGCCTTAAGAAAGACAACTCTATCACATCCAGTTTAAATATCTTTCTATTCTATTTAAAGCACATGATTGAGGCCAAACAAACCCGAGTCACACATTCATCGAGTTATTTATCTTAACTCTCTATCTCAAATGTAAATACTGATAAAATAATCTGTATTTTTGTTTTGTTGCCGTATAAATATCTCAACATTATTTAAACAAGATATGTATAACAATATCAGATTTGTTGATTAGAATGAGACTTGAATTCCTTACATTGTGTTAAATTTATGTTTAAAACAAGATTGTGGCGATGGGAGAAGAAACTTAATTCAAAACACATTTCTGACAATAAAATATTAATATACTGTGTTTTTTACACCTGCTTTGCTGCAGAATTGATCATTATTTTCCTGTTTATCACTGTAAATCTGTATTGCATAAAGCAGAAATGACTTGATTATGTCTTTATTGATTAAGATGTATTAAGTTTTCAGGATGTTTATTTGTACTGGGAAATATGACAAAATAACGTTTTTTATTTTATTTTAAATAATAAACATTAAGAAAGACTGTAGAAGTGTCCTGATTAAAGCCGGCCAGCTGATTGGCTGTTCAGAGGGAGTATAAAAGCATCTTCTCAGGGTTTGATCATCACACACCGGATCTCAGCAGAACCGCAGCAGAACCTTCATGTTCATCATGTTCAAGATTCTGTTAGTCGCGTTGCTGATGGCGGATCTGCTGTTATTTGCATCTGCACAGGTATTTTATTTCATTTATTTTTCATAAACATTATAATTTAAATTAATTGAGAAGCGCATTTGTATTAAGGAAATCATCCATGTAAATTATGTGTGACTTTTGTTTTTTTAAATGTAAAAACTGTGTAAAAAATGTGTTCACTCTCAGGAAATGCCAGTGTTTTAAATTAAATAGTTAAGAGGTTATTTTAATCCATGAGACTTTTGTTCTTGGTGTGGCTTTACAGTAACAGTTTAGCAAACACTATAGACTCTAAAAACCTTTTAAACACATGATTCAGGTTTTCTCATGTAAGAAAATAAATACGTAAATGCAGTATTTTACGCATGGAAGTGGAACAAAAAATCAGTGTTAATGTAGAGCCTGATGTGATATTCAAAGTGTCTGATTTGCATATTTCCTCAGATAAGATAAAGGGGCGGGGTGAATGATGTCACATGTGGGCGTGTCTGAGCACTCTAACTGTACCATCTTGTACTGTGGTTCTATAAGCAAAGAGATTCATTAGAAAATTTTTTTTTTTTGTCGAACTCATAGACTCAAAACTCACCGACTCAGAACTCAACGATTCAGAACTCAACGACCACAGACAGCATGAACTCCAGCATCTCTACGCCTGCAGCTACAGCAGACACCGGCAGCAACAGCACCACGGGCCCCGTGATGACCACACACACACACACACACACCACCCTGGGCAGCAGCACAGATGGAGATCTCAGACTCAGTGTTTCAGTGCAGCTTCTGCTCCTGCTCCTGCCGCTGATCCTGAACCTGTGCTGAAGAAACCAGTGAAACCAGTGAAACCACTCAACTCCTGTCTATATAACTGACACGATGGAGAACTTTTGTCTGTTCTTTTCTTTTTAAATATGCATTGACATATAATATTTGGATTAACAATAAACTGATTGTGAGAAAAAAATAAGCAATGAACAGTTCTTAAGGGAAAAAGTACTTTTAAATTAAGGGAAAACTAAACTCACACTCTCTCTCTCTCTCACACACACACACAGAGTCAGGGCCGTGCAGAGACCTCTGGAGGGGCAGGTGCTCAAAGTATAAAAGGGGGGCACATGGAACAAGGCTTTAAATGGGGCTGTGTTTTTCCTGGCTTAAAATAAGACGGAGGTGGTAAAATCCTAATAATGTATTTTAATAATAAGATAATTAATTTGTATTTTTTTTTGTAGATCATCATATAGCCTAATGTGTTTCCCACATTATTTTTTTGGGTTGAGCTCGCTACCTCTAGGGGGGTCCGGGGGCATGCCCCCCCGTAATAAAATTTTGTACATTTTAAAAATAAATTCATTAATCTGGTGCACTTTGAGTCACCCGAATCCACTGTTAAAAATAATTAATCCACCCGCAAACCGCCCATATTCTTTGATTTAGATATCTTCATCTGATCATCACATTACAATTATTGCAATTCTCAGTGTTAAGCATGATAATATGGTAACATATCACACTGAAGTAGGGTCAGAGCCGGATTAACGCAAAGGCAAACTAGGCACGTGCCTAGGGCCCGATTGGCGGGATGGGGCCCAGACAGAGGGACAAAAAAAAAATAATAATAATATAATGTAAAAATATCCTATCTACAATTTATTTCAATATTTATTAATTAACTAAAAATAGTGACGATGTTTATCTTCACCATAGACTGTTACATTACTGCAGTTAAACCAATTAATGTGTCCGTTACAAAGCGGGTGCCGGCTTCTGAAAGTATGTGTAACGAACGCATCCATCAGGTGCTGCGAGGCAAAAGCCTAAGCACACAAAGAAGCACAGCTCAAAATGCAGGTGTGTGAGTTGTCGTCATCTATTTTGGAGTGATTGCAATGTATTCTAAATATAAACTTGTCCTGTAGATCAGCGTCATTTCTGTAAAAATCATTCACCGCTTTATTACGAGTTTAAAAGAGCGCGAGCGTCATTAACGTGCCCAGACGCGACGCTTTGAATTTGCGCGTACAATGAATGAATAACATCGCGTCGGGAGCTGACTAGTAAAAAAGCTACAAAATTAAAAGACAAGGCGTCTGTATTCTAAGTTAAAAAGCCAACACACTACAACATTTTTAAATGTTTCAAATAAAGGATCTCATGGGTCTATCTTCTAAATTCTGCTGATGATTAGATTATACCCTGACATTACGCCAATAATATCAGTTTATACATTTTCTTCTGCTCAGTAGCGATCGTGTCTTTCTCTTCCACTTGATTTGTGTATAGCATATTTAAAGTAGCAATGCGATATAAAAGCACTTATGCTCATTTACTGAAGTGGGATTCTGGAACTGTGAATAAATTGAATAAAACAGCAAAATAACAACAACAACAATAACATCTTCATTAAAAAAAAAAAAGAGATTACCTTAGATAAAGTTTGATTAATATGTAGCCTACATACAGTAGGCTACCGGTAAAAGTCTGGACCCATTACTATTTTTAATGTTTTTTGAAAGAAGTTTATTATAATGCTCTACAAGCCTGCATTTATTTGATCAAAAATACAGAAAAAAAACAGGAATATTCAGCAAGGATGTGTTAAATATATAAAAAATGATAGTGAAGACTTTTTTAAAACAACTTTTTAATAATCAAAAATCCTGAAAAAAAGTATCACAGATTATAAAATAAATATTAAGCACCCTTTCTAACATTTGATAATAAATCAGAATGATCACTTGACACTAAATTCAGCTTTGCATCACAGAAATATAAAGTATAGTAAAATAGAAAACCATTATTTAAAATTTTAATAATATTTCACTATATTATTTTTCTGTATTTTTGATCAAATAAATCCAGGCTTGATGAGCATAAGAGACTTCTTTCAAAAACATTAAAAATAGTAATGTGTCCAAACTTATGTACTGTGTAAGTAAAAATATACTGCTTTTAAAATTAAATGTTGTATAAATAAAAAGGTTAGGAATCATATTTGTTTCAAGTGTTTTTTTTATTGGGGGTGGGGGGCCTCCAACATGAATTTTGCCTAGGGCCTCCTAATGTCTAGAACCGGCTCTGAGTAGGGTGATTTAAAATTAACATTTATATAAAATAAAAGTTCTTCTTTTGGCAAAATTACATTTCCTTAATAGCCTTAACAGAGACTTTTCTCCCTTCAAACTTAAATTGTCAATGTTTCATTACATCACTTTGAAAACACTAATTTTTTGTACCTTTTATAAAGGGCACCCTAATTGTATTAAATGTATGCATCTTTCATCTTTCATTTCAAATTCTTAAATTTGATCAATATATTCAATTACAATAATAAGACACTAGGCTGTTACCTATCAAATTAAATAATTTACATTGTGAGATGCGCTATGGTTCTGCGGTGATCTTTGTTTGGAACTATTTTCGCTGCAGAAACAGAACAAAAACAGTCATTGCGTCTAAAATGTAAGTGACTTAATTTTAACTATTTGTTTATTGACCTGTTATGAAATTAGTCTCGGTTTCAATCTTGATGGCATTCAGGAAAACAGTTACTTCTACAGCCTACACACAGCAATATAAACAACATATCTGCATGCTCTCTTCACGTCGTCCTTGTAAAATAATAATAATAACTAAACAAACATCAAAATCACTTCGCTGAGAATGAAACGCCACTTACCAGCAGCCGCAGATTTGAAGATATCTTCTGGTAGTGCGCGTAGCCGCGCGAAATTAAAAAATGTGCGTGCAGCGTAAGGTATCGTCCCGGGGTGCGTTTCCCGAAAGCATCGTTGGCCAACTATGGTCGCAAGTTCCGTCGTTACCAATAGAGTTCAATGGACATTGCGATGAACTTGCGACCATAGTTGGCCAACGATGCTTTCGGGGAACGCACCCCCGGATGAGTTCGTCAGGTGAAAGGTCATCATGTGGGTCATTTCATTTATGGCTAAATTATTATTAATTCATTTTACTAATAGTTAGGTTGGGCAGGCATCCACAAAAGGGCCTTTAATTACAAAAAAAGGAGAGGAAATTTTGCCTTGATAAAAGGGCACTTTGGGCACCAAGGGGCAAAGGGGCAGGTGCTCGAGCACCCAACGCCCCCCCCCCCCCCCTGCACGTACCTGCACGTACCTGCACACAGACACACACACACACACACACACCTCACACTCACTCACTCTCTCTCTCTCAAACACACACACACACACACACACACACACACACACACACACACACACACACACACACTAATGCCTCAGCGATTATTTCATCAGTTTGTCACGTTGATCTCCACGTTAATCTTTCGCTCAGTGATTGTTGATGGATGATCTATTGTCCCTATTGTTTCTGTCGCTGGACTTCCTCCTGCTGAAGGTCATCCTCATCATCATTATCGTCATCATCATCATCATCGTCATCACGCTTCAGACTGAGTCACATGACCTGCTCCACAAGAACACCAGGAAACTACAGATCTTTCATGCCACAACATTAATGATTACAGAATAATGGACAGATTTACAGCACAATGATCTATAAAAAGCTTTTAAGGAACTTATTAATAAAATCAGTGCTTCTGTTTATGCATAATATATATTTACCGTTGAATGAACTGAAGTCTCAGCATTTCTGTTATATACAGCAGATTAAACAGTAAAAATATTTGGTATAAAGGATCAATAAATAAAAGAACTGAAACTGAATTGTTTGTTTGTTTTTACTACATAATATTTCTTTATAACTTTTGACTATTGATATTCTATGACTGAAAGTTTTATTTAGTACCCAGAATCCAATAATACGTATATATATCCTATTCAATAATACATATACTGTATATATCCTATTCAATAATACATATACTAATTATATACTATTCAATAATACACATACTGAATATATCCTATTCAATAATACATACTGAATATATCCTATTCAATAATACATACTGTATATATCCTATTCAATAAAACATATACTGTAAATATCCTATTCAATAACACATACTGTATATATCCTATTCAATAAAACATATACTGTATATATCCTATTCAATAATACATATACTGTATATATCCTATTAAATAATACACATACTGAATATATCCTATTCAATAATACATACTGTATATATCCTATTCAATAAAACATATACTGTAAATATCCTATTCAATAACACATACTGTATATATCCTATTCAATAAAACATATACTGTATATATCCTATTAAATAATACATATACTGTATATATCCTATTCAATAATACATATACTGAATATATCCTATTCAATAATACACATACTGAATATATCCTATTCAATAATACATACTGTATATATCCTATTCAATAAAACATATACTGTAAATATCCTATTCAATAACACATACTGTATATATCCTATTCAATAAAACATATACTGTATATATCCTATTCAATAATACATATACTGTATATATCCTATTAAATAATACATACTGTATATATCCTATTCAATATTACATATACTGAATATATCCTATTCAATAATACATACTGTATATATCCTATTCAACAACACATACTGTATATATCCTATTCAATAAAACATATACTGTATATATCCTATTCAATAATACATATACTGTATATATCCTATTCAATAATACATACTGTATATATCCTATTCAATAATACATACTGTATATATCCTATTCAATAATACATATACTGAATATATCCTATTCAATAATACATACTGAATATATCCTATTCAATAATACATATACTGTATATATCCTATTCAATAATACATATACTGAATATATCCTATTCAATAATACATATACTGTATATATCCTATTCAATAACACATACTGCATATATCCTATTCAATAAAACATATACTGTATATATCCTATTCAATAATACATACTGTATATATCCTATTCAATAATACATATACTGAATATATCCTATTCAATAATACATATACTGAATATATCCTATTCAATAATACATACTGTATATATCCTATTCAATAATATATACTGTATATATCCTATTCAATAATACATATACTGTATATATCCTATTCAATAACACATACTGTATCTATCCTATTCAATAATACATATACTGAATATATCCTATTCAATAATACATACTGTATATATCCTATTCAATAATACATATACTGTATATATCCTATTCAATAATACATATACTGTATATATCCTATTCAATAATACATACTGTATATATCCTATTCAATAATACATATACTGAATATATCCTATTCAATAATACATATACTGTATATATCCTATTCAATAATACATATACTGTATATATCCTATTCAATAACACATACTGCATATATCCTATTCAATAAAACATATACTGTATATATCCTATTCAATAATACATACTGTATATATCCTATTATACATATACTGAATATATCCTATTCAATAATACATATACTGAATATATCCTATTCAATAATACATACTGTATATATCCTATTCAATAATATATACTGTATATATCCTATTCAATACATACTGTATATATCCTATTCAATACATACTGTATATATCCTATTCAATAATACATATACTGTATATATCCTATTCAATAACACATACTGTATCTATCCTATTCAATAATACATATACTCAATATATCCTATTCAATAATACATATACTGTATATATCCTATTCAATAATACATATACTGAATATATCCTATTCAATAATACATACTGTATATATCCTATTCAATAATACATATACTGTATACATCCTATTGAATAATACATATACTGTATATATCCTATTCAATAACACATACTGTATCTATCCTATTCAATAATACATATACTGAATATATCCTATTCAATAATACATATACTGAATATATCCTATTCAATAATACATACTGAATATATCCTATTCAATAATATATACTGTATATATCCTGTTCAATAATACATATACTGTATATATCCTATTCAATACATACTGTATATATCCTATTCAATAATACATATACTGTATATATCCTATTCAATAACACATACTGTATCTATCCTATTCAATAATACATATACTGTATATATCCTATTCAATAATACATATACTCAATATCCTATTCAATAATACATATACTCAATATATCCTATTCAATAATACATATACTGAATATATCCTATTCAATAATACATACTGTATATATCCTATTCAATAATACATATACTGTATACATCCTATTGAATAATACATATACTGTATATATCCTATTCAATAATACATATACTCAATATCCTATTTAATAATACATATACTCAATATATCCTATTCAATAATACATATACTGTATATATCCTGTTCAGGATACATCACTGAGGATGCGTCCCAGTGCATCCATGAGATGTTTCTGCATAGTTAATGTCTGGCTTAGCCAGTGACTCCTAGGAATAGACTAGGTGACAACCAAGAACAGTTTGGTCGACTACTGGAGAGACAGTTGACGGCACGGAAAGACGGCATCTGGGACAGTATGGGTTAGCACTCCAGCCTGTGTCTTTCGTGAGAGAGAACCCAAACAAGCTACGGAAAGCCCTATAGAGAGATACCCCCAGGAGATCCCGAGAGATCTCCAATCGGATGGACCAAAGGTTCACAACCCATGCAAACGGACAGACGGTAGATGTGATATGCATTTGCGGAAAGCTGTGCAAAAATCATCGTGGCCTAAAAATCCATCAGGCCAGAAGGAAATGTTTGGAGCGGGAGAGTGAGGTGCAATGCACAGGTCTTGAACCTCGTGAGGCTCAGGAGGAGCCCGGCCAGGAGGCAACCCACCACGTACCAGAGCCTCCCGATCCCAGCAGAGTAGTTCTGCAGCAGCGGATTCCCCCCGCCAGCCAACGGAGTGAGTGGATGCAGTTTGACGAGGATGTGTCCAACATCATCATCCAAGCCTCAGCCAAAGGACATGTTGACAGCCGACTCCAAACGATGACTACCATCATCAGCAGCTATGCCTCAGAGAAATTCGGCAGGGTAGAGAAAGGAAAAACCAAGCCTGCCTCCAACACCATGAACCGTAGGGCTACCAAGATACATCACCTGTGTCAGGAGCTTCGCACCCTCGAGAAACAGTATAGGATGGCTACGGAGGAGGAGAAGCGACCATTAGCAGAGCTGCAAAACATTCTGCGGAAGAAGCTGATGATCCTACGCAGAGCAGAGTGGCACCGGAGACGGGGGAGCGAGAGAGCGGCCTTCATCGCCAATCCCTTCGGTTTCACAAAACAACTGCTTGGGGATAAGCGCAGTGGTCGGCTTGAGTGCTCAACAGAGGAAGTGAATCGCTTCCTCCAGGACACAGTGAGCGATTCCCTGAGAGAGCAAGAGCTGGAGCCCAACAACAGAGTTCAACCTAAGGGAGCCAAGTCTGAAGGAGGTTGAGGAGATCATCAAGGCAGCCCGCTCAGCATCTACCCCAGGCCCCAGTGGCGTACCTTATGTGGTATATAAGCGCTGCTCAGAGCTTCTCTGGCACCTGTGGAAGATCTTGAAGGTGATTTGGCGAAGAGGAAGAGTTGCGGACCAGTGGAGGTGTGCTGAGGGAGTGTGGATCCCCAAAGAGGAGAACTCGAAAAACATCAACCAGTTTCAATCCATATCACTACTGAGTGTTGAAGGGAAGGTGTTTTTCAGCATCGTCTCACAAAGACTGACAGAGTTTCTCCTCAAGAATAACTACATCAACCTCTCAGTGCAGAAGGGGGGATTCCTGGAGCTTCCGGCTGCTTGGAACGCACTGGTGTAGTTACACAACTCATCAGAGAGGCCCATGAGAACAGAGGCGATCTAGTTGTCTTGTGGGTGGACCTGGCCAACGCCTATGGATCAATACCACACAAGCTGGTCGAACTCGCCCTACACCTCCATCATGTTCCCAGTAAAATTAAGGACCTGATCCTGGATTACTATAATAATTTTAGGATGCGGGTCACTTCTGGGTCAGAAACATCAGACTGGCATCGTATTGGGAAAGGAATAATAAAAGGCTGTACCATCTCTGTTATTCTTTTCGCTCTTGCCATGAATATGGTGGTCAAGTCAGCCGAGGCGGAATGCAGAGGGCCCGACAGCCCCCTATAAGAGCCTATATGGATGACCTTACTATTACAATGACATCGGTCCCAGGGAGCAGGTGGATCTTACAAGGACTTGAGAGACTCATCACCTGGGCAAGGATGAGTTTTAAGCCATCCAAGTCAAGGTCCATGGTGCTGAAGAAGGGGAAAGTGGTTGACAACTTCCGTTTTTCCATCTCAGGAACTGTCATCCCAACCGTCACCGTGCAACCTGTCAAGAGTTTGGGGAAGCTCTTTGACTCCAGCCTGAAAGACTCTTCTGCCATTCAGAAGTCCAACAAAGAACTTGGCGCTTGGCTCACCAAGGTTGACAAGTCTGGTCTGCCTCGTAGATTCAAAGCCTGGATCTACCAGCATTCCATTCTTCCCCGAGTCCTTTGGCCCCTGCTGGTCTATGCAGTCCCAATGACAACAGTTGAGTCCCTAGAAATGAAGATCAGTGGCTTTATTCGGAAGTGGCTGGGTCTTCCACGCAGTCTTACCAGCGCTGCACTGTATGGGACGAGTAATATCCTGCAGCTGCCCTTCAGTGGCCTCACTGAAGAATTCATGGTGGTACGCACCAGAGAAGCCCTACAGTACAGTGACTCCAGGGACTGCAAGGTGTCACAGGCCGGCGTTGAGGTGAGGACAGGAAGGAAATGGAAGGCTGGGAAAGCAGTGGAGGAGGCAGAAGCCGTTTCTCAATGTCAAGGAAGGATCCTCGGAAGCCAGAATTTCGAGGATGCTATGTCATCGACATCCGTCGAAGGACTGTTCCAATGTCGAGGATCCTCGGAATTTCAACCAAGGACTGAGTCCTCCGTTCGAAAAATATCCCATATACAGGAAAGGATGCATATATGTAGCCTTCGCGCTCTTCACTCTCTCAAATCACCCACAATCCTATGCGCACAGCTTTGCTATCTTGTTCAAAAAATTCAAAATTTCGGACGTTAAGGGAGTCGGATCGTTAACGGCGCAATATGCTTTCAAATATAAGTATATTTACGTTACCAAACATTTGTTTAAAAAAATAATTACATCCATTATGTTATGAGTCAAATTGACCCGCACTGTTTATTAACACTGAAAAGGAGGTTTGATAGAGATGTGTAGGTGGCTGGCTTGAAAACCAGTGGAGGTGTCGGTAAGAACAATCCAGTCTAGTCACTTCAATTACACGGCATCTTTCTTTATTAGGAATGTATGTGTGTGAGCGTGTGGTTTATGGTCAAATACACACACGCAGGGAAAAACAAAGGAAAAACTCAGTCCTCTGCAGTGCATCCATGTGCACCAGAATGAAGGTGCTGTGGGCACAGGTGCAATTTATAAGGCCTGATAGTGTCCTAATTGGCTTGAGATTAGGTGGGTGGAGCTAAAACTTAATAGGAAAATTCACAAGCTAAGTGGGGTGTGGCACATGCTTGGCACCTTGATGCTTAGGGACACACAACTTCTCAACAGCCGCCCCCAAATTTGTATAGCAAATTTGATCAATCAGGGGAGATCAGGCAGGGCAGGAAGAGGAATGAGGCGGGCAATGGGCCTTGTATATGTCCTGTCCTTGACTTGGACATCAGCAACCCTACAACGGCCATCCTTGCTGGAATGAAGGGAGATGACCTTACCCACTGACCATTGGGATCTGGGAAGTTGAGGATCTAGTATTAGAACAACAGTGTTAGGTTGTAGGTTAGGATGATCTGTGCGCCACTTCTATCTGGACTGGAGAGAGGGAAGATAATTTCGAAGGAAATGGGCCCAAAAATGATCAGAAAGGATCTGGCTGTGACGCCATTGGCGGCGACTGTGCAGCTCAGAGTCTGGATATGTAACCAGAGGAAGGGAAGCATCATGCCGCCCCATCAGCAGCAAGTTACGGGTCACTGGGTCAGGGTCCAGGACTACTGGATGAATGGCATCAGGGGGTAGATCACTACTTCGCCGTAACCTTCCGCCAACTCGAATGAGCCCTGATGCTGGGTCTAACTCTGGGGCGAGGGAGAGTAAACGACTTGAAGGAAGAAGGGGCTTTTGGGTTTGAAGGCAGGCTAAATCATCCCTGAAGGAATCCACCTGGGCTTGTCTTAGGATGGCTGTCTCTGAATCACGATAGTTTTCTGCTGATGGAGGCTTTGCCGCTCCATGAAGAGATGCGGCCATGCAGTCAAGGAGATCTTGGAGGGTGGCAAATTGACTGGGGTCAGGGATGGAGGGGTATGGACTGAGAGATACAGCACCACAAAAACTGGGCTTACGGCACTCTTCAGCATCACCAGATTGATCTATAACAGGGCTAGTGGGCCACAGTTCAGGGGATTGGAACATGAAGGCAGGTCCTTGGTTCCACCTGCAGGGCCTACTAAGTTCAGCAAGTAGCTTTCCTCTAGTTAGGTCGTCCGCTGGGTTGTTCTTAGAATCCACATAACACCACTCCTGGCCTTTAGTGAGCTCCTGAATCTCAGCTACCCTGGTTCCAACGAAAACTTTGTAACGGCAAGAGTCAGAGGTGAGCCAATGGAGTACAGTGGTAGAGTCAGTCCACAGAATAGTCTTTCTGATACGGAGGGTGAGCTCTGTTTGGAGGAGACTGAATAGCTGAGCTCCTATGAGGGCAGCACATAATTCAAGTCGTGGAATGGAAAGTTGTTTTTTGGGAGCAACGCGGGACCTCGCCATGAGGAAGGACACATTCCCTTGCTGCTGACAATCTTCTGTGCGCATGTAGGCAACCGCACCATAGGACTTCTCTGATGCATCACAGAAGATGTGGAGGTCTTGAGTGGTTAAGGAGGTGTCTACTGAATGAGGTGTGAGGCAGTGAGGCAAAGTGATGGTGGAGAGGTTAGGGAGTTCATTTTCCCATGAAAGCCAGGCTTTTAAAAGATCATGAGGGAGATTAGGGTCATCCCATTCTCGTGCCTTTCCCCATAAGTGCGGGACGATGATTTTGGCTCTTGTGGTGTAAGGGAGGATATAGCCAAGAGGATCATACTGGCTAGCAAGGACTCTGTAAATATGACGCATAGTTGGAGTAGTAGATTCAATGGCTCTGTGCCTGTATCTGAGAGTATCTGTATGGCAGTTCCAGAGGAGGCCTAGAGTAGACTCTAAGGGATCAAGAGAAGGATGGTGTGATAACCAGAGCTCTGTTTGTTCTGACCTGGCTTCAGGAGGGAGGTGACAGATGACCTGAGGATCATTACTGGCCCATTGTCTGATTTCGAAGCCACCAGAGGAGAGGGTAGTGCGTAGGCTATTAAGGAGATCTTTGGCTTCCTCTGGAGTGGGGAAACTCTGTAAACAGTTATCCATGTAGAAATTACTGTGTATGGAATTGTGAATGCACTCATCTGCCTGAGCATCTTTGATGATCCTCTGGAGGATGTAAATGGCACAGCAAGGGCTTGAGGTTGTGCCAAAGGGGAGGACTTGCCATTCATACACAGTTGGGGGAACTTTACAGTCCAGGTCACGCCAGAGGAATCGCAGGAGAGGTTTATCCTGGGGTAATAGGCGCACCTGGTGAAACATTGATTTAATGTCTCCATTGATTGCAATCTTGTGCTGCCTAAAACGGAGCAAAACTCCAAGGAGGGAAGGCCCGAGGATTGGTCCAGGAAGTAACTGCGAGTTCAAACACTGATTTCGGAAGGAGAAGGAGCAATCAAACACAATGCGATCTTTACCATTGTGATGCACATTGTGGTGGGGTATGAACCAGGACTCAGGAGTATCTTCTATTTCAGAGGATGACAACTTTTTGACATACCCAGCATTAACTAATTTCTGGATCTCACCAGTATAGTTCTCTGCCTGTTGTGGATTTTGAAGGAGTCGCCTTTCACAGCTGCGGAGACGGGAAATTACTGCCACCTTGGGGGCCTTCAGAGGGGGCCAGGGGTCTACACGGAGGAGGGGTGCTGCATATCGTAGAACGCCGTCAACAGGTGTCCTGATAGTTTGGGTCTCAAGCTGGTGCATTGCCTCTTGATCCTGTTTGGACCGAACCACTGCTTTCATGCTTCTCTGTGGTAACGCATCAATCTGCCATAGTTTCTGAACATTATGGTGGATGTCATCAGGTGGGCATTTAAAGGAGATATAATGAGAACAAGTAGAAGATAAGCTAGAAAGATCTCTTGCAGGACCCTGCAGTGTCCAGCCGAGCCGGGTCTTGATTGCTACAGGGGATCCAGGAGGGCCTAATTTGACAGGTTGTGTTGGGATGATAAGGTGTGTATGATCAGCTCCTATAAGGAGAAGTGGCCTTACTCTATTAAGCTGTTTGAGAGGGAACTGACGGAGATGTGAGTAGCGCCGCTGGAGGAATTTCACCGGGTGAGAATGTTCTGACAAGGATAGTTGTTCAGCAGTGAAGGCTTGACTGATGACATAGGACTTATTAGGATGCACTTTAGGAATAAGGGTGAAGGATACAGAAGCTCCATTAAGAGTCTGAACATCCTGTCTCACGGTTCTCAGCTGTAGACTCTCAGATTTACCTTTTAGCTGAAGTGTTTGGGCAGCAGGGTGAAGGAGGATTGTTCTTTCGGACCCATCATCCAGTATGGCATAAGTGTCTAAGGATCTGTCTCCATTGCGCAGGGTCACTTTTACTACCTTCAGTAGTACTTTATTGCAGTCACTAGGGTGGTCAAGATATAGATTTTGCACTTGCCTCTGATTAACGTTGCATAGGATGTGTAGGTGTTTCCCATTACACTGGCTGCAGCGTCCTTTCAGGTTACATTGGGTTGTAAAGTGATCTCGTAAACATCGCCAACAACGTCTATGTTCCTTGATCCAGTTAGTTATCTGGTCTTTGGTGAGCTGGAGGAAATCACCACACTTACTGACATGATGTTCAGTAGAATTGCAGTAAGCGCACACTGGATAGGATTCAGCCATGTTGTTAGGAGGAGGCCGAATAACTTTCGGTGAGGGAACTTGGGCTTTGGAGGAGGTCATGTGAGAGGAGGTTTTAGTACCATGGAGTATGGTTGTACCTCTTAATGGGTGAGGAGGTGGAGGAGGCCTCTGCCGGATAGGCTGAAATGTCCTTTCTCTCCTAGGCTGGCAGCGGGCCTCTTGTTGTAGCCAGTTGGAAAAATCTAGGAGGTTATAGGAAAGGGAACCTGGTCTACTCAAGCATATCCATCTCTTAAACTGGCAGAACTGCTCATGGGGAAGTTTCTCTAGAAGTCGCTCAACATGTGAGCCACAGGTAAGCTCAGAGAGACCCTCAGGGCCCATGGACTGAAGGAGGCCTACTAATGCTTGCACTCGAAGAGAAAATTGGTCCAAGCCTCTACCATCACCTGTACGAATAACAGGCATCTCCATGATGGACCGGAGCTCCTTCAAAGCAAGCTGTCTAGGTTGACCGTAACGCTCATCTAGGGCTCGTATAGCTCGAGTGTAAGGATCTGGAGCATAAACATAAGCCAAAGCAAGTCTCCTCGCCTGGTCTACCTTTAGATGATCCAATAGGATGTGGTATTTATATTGCTCTGATTCTCTTGGATCTAACAAGTTGGATAGGGCCATCTTTAACATCATGTACTGACATTCATCCTCCCTCGTGAGATCAGGGAAAGAAGGACCTTCTACCCTCCTATGGTTTAACTGCAGGGGGCCAATAGGAGGAACTAGCTGGTTTAGAGGGGCAGCTGACGTCAGGTGGTGGGGCTGCACATTGAGAGGCTGGTATGCCGGCTGGACAGAATAGGACAAAACACCAGGCAAAGGTTGGTTTGGCAGTGTATAGGCTGGGTGCATGGGGTTATATGAGGCTGGTGCTTGATATGTGACAGGAAACTGACCACAGCCAGGAGGATGCGTGCTCTGCAACGACTGTGGCATAGGTTGGGTAAGAGGGGCACGACTTACAGGAGGCAGAGGAGATGGAAGCTGTGGCTGAAGTAGGAGAGGAGGGGGCCTATGGTCCTCTGTATGGGCTTGTGGAGATGCTGCTGATTGAAGGTTAAGATTATCAGGGCAAGGGGATGGCAAGCGAGACCGTGAGGAATGGGTGCTGCTCCTAAGCATGCACTGCTGGATTAGTCTACCCTGATTTCTTAATTCTTCTACCAATTGCTGTAGGAGTGCAGTCTGAGTATCAGGAATGGGAGCTATTGGAGAGGTATGTTGGTGTTCAACTTCAGGGGTTTGCACTCTCTCAGATAGGACAGGTGAATAAGGGTGTGGAAAATCCTCCTGAATGTCTCCCTCCGTGGGCAATTCCAACTCCTCTGGCTCTTCCTCAGACTCATCTTCTTTCCAGGGTTGATAATGAGGACCAGTACCAGGAATATCTGCAGGATGGAGCAGTTGTTGTTCTGGTGCTTCTGCTGTAGGTTGCGACCACTGAGGATATTGTAGGATGAAATCATCATAACGTGCGGGGAGCTGAGCTTGGCGACGTGGGCGCTCATGCTGAGACAATGAGGGCAGGGAGTGACTAGACATATCCACCGATCATCAATGAGCTCCGGCTCGAAGGACCATGAAAAGGAGGTTTGATAGAGATGTGTAGGTGGCTGGCTTGAAAACCAGTGGAGGTGTCGGTAAGAACAATCCAGTCTAGTCACTTCAATTACACGGCATCTTTCTTTATTAGGAATGTATGTGTGTGAGCGTGTGGTTTATGGTCAAATACACACACGCAGGGAAAAACAAAGGAAAAACTCAGTCCTCTGCAGTGCATCCATGTGCACCAGAATGAAGGTGCTGTGGGCACAGGTGCAATTTATAAGGCCTGATAGTGTCCTAATTGGCTTGAGATTAGGTGGGTGGAGCTAAAACTTAATAGGAAAATTCACAAGCTAAGTGGGGTGTGGCACATGCTTGGAACCTTGATGCTTAGGGACACACAACTTCTCAACAAACACACTTGACAGTCAAAGAATCAATATGATTAAAAAGGAGTTTATTGATTTAAAAACGATTATATTGCCCGAGTGAACAGAACTGCGTCCATAGCAACGCTCTGTTTTTCATTTTCACTGACGTAATGACGCACTGACGTGCACTTGCTAGCCTGTTCCAGAGCCGTTGAAAAACCATAGACAGTAGAATGCTAAAGAGGAGCCTCGTCTAGCCTTTGAAGGAAGTGAATTGGAAGGACCAGTCCTGCCAAGGAAGTATCCTTGACATTGAGAAACACCTAGAGTCATGCCTGAGACAAAAGGCACTGGTGGGGACTGTGGCGACAGGCAGAGCGGGCTTGGGCTACTTCCCAAAGAGGTCCGAGCAGGCGTGGAGGAAGAGCGAGTGAGCAGGGCGGTGGGACTCCGGCAGCAGGGAGCATGGACTAGGTGGGAGAGCACATTGCAGCGCAGGATCAGCTGGGCAAACATCTTGCAGGCAGATTTCCATCAGGTCCGTTTCCTGGTACAAGCTCTCTGATGCCCTGCCAAGCCCAGCGAACCTCCATGTCTGGGGGAAAATCGAGACACCTTCCTGCCTTCTTTGCTCCAGAGAACAGAGGCTCTTTAGAACATCTCCTCGGGAGCTGCCCAAAGGCAGATGGCCGCTGGCTGCTGGTCGCTATCGTTGGCGCCATGACCAGGTGGTTAAGGCAATTGCTGAGAGCTTAGCCTCAGCCATCAGTAGCAGCAAACACCATCATGCTTCAAAGAAGACAGTCCCCTTTATTAAAGCTGGAGAGAAAACCCGGGCGTGCCCACAATTAACAACAGGCCTCCTACATAAAGCCTCGGACTGGCAGCTGCAGGTCGACCTGGAAAAACAGCTGAGGTTCCCTCAGAACATTGCAACAACAAGGCTCCGCCCAGACATGATAGTTACCTCCGAGGTTTCACAACATCTGATCAAGCTGGAACTCATGCCGGTGCTCTGGGAAGAGCGTACTGAGGAAGCCAATGAAAGGAAACGCGCTAAATACCAGGGGCTGGTTGAGGAGTGCAGGGAAAGAGGCTGGAAAACCTTCTATTAGCCTATAGAAGTCGGCTGTAGAGGCTTAGCAGGACGTTCACTTTGCAAGGTCCTCAGTCGTTTGGGCATTACGGGGCGGCCAAGAAAAGGGCCATTCAATCCGCGAGCGAAGCCGCAGAGAAGGCCATAAGGTGGCTTTGGATTAAGAGGGCTGATCCGTGGACTGCTACTGGGATGCAAGTTGCGGTTTGATCAACCCCCGGCTGGGTCGCCTGGGTGAGGGTGTATGATGTTGCGAGACCCGAAACACCCAATGATCCCAGGATACATCACTGAGGATGCGTCCCAGTGCATCCATGAGATGTTTCTGCATAGTTAATAATACATATACTGTATATATCCTATTCAATAATTGCTAGAAATGTTGCTAGAAACGACTGAGATCAGTTTCCTGGAGAACATGGTGATAAAATACTTTTATTCTCACTAATAATGTTTATTTATCTTTTTAATGATGACTTTTCATGCAAGTATAAAGTCTAAATGTTGTGTCAAATTGTTTTATCATGTCATGCTTGACACAATCAGACATTATAAAGCAAACGTATTTTTCCACACACTGAATTCAAGCATTTCATTCATAGCCATAAATGATGTTCAAATCAATGTGACCCACATCGGCATTATTCATTTTCAGTTCAAACTTAAAAACAATCAAAAGAGGAAACAAGCAGTTCAGAAAAGAGGAAAACACACACACATACACACGCACACGCACGCGCGCGCACGCACGCACACACACATACACACGCACGCACGCACACACACATACACACGCACGCACGCACACGCACACACACTAGCTTGTGTCACACATTGATCTCCACATTAATCTTCCGCTCAGTGATTGTTATTGAAGGATTTAGTGTCTTTAGTGTCTTTATCATTTCTGTCGCTGGACTTCCTTCTGCTGAAGGTCAAGTCAAGTCAAGTTTATTTATATAGCGCTTTTCACAACACAGGTTGTATCAAAGCAGCTTCACAGTAATAAATTAGAACAATACATCAATGTTTGTTTCTAGTGGAACGTCCACGTTTGGTAATGCTGATCAATAGTATCGTTGATTGATTAATTGAAGGTCATCATCATCATCTTCGTCATCACGCTTCAGACTGAGTCACATGACCTGCTTCACAAGAACTCCAGATCTTTCATGATACGACATGAATGATTACCATGAATAATGTATCATTTCATTCATATCCAGAAATAATTTACTGTTCAAATCAGTGTGACCCAGATCGGCATTATTCATGTTCAGTTCCAACAAATCAAAATAGAGGAAACAAGCAGTTCAGAGAAGAGGAAAACAGAAGCAGAGATCAGGACGCCACGCTATTATAATATATTATAATACAATCAGAAGTTTTCACGTGATTTGTGTTTAAATGATGTTTTGAATGAACATTCTTATCTTCAAACTATTTTTATAGCTTTTATAACACATGCTGTAGAGGAACAAGGAAGCAGAGAAATATTTCTAAGAAACGGGATTTGCAGCTCGAAACAGTGTGTGTGTGTGTGTGTGTGTGTGTGTGTGTGTGTGTGTTAGCCAACATGATAGCTGGAAAACACTCATTATAAGAAAAACAAGAGCGAGGGACAGAAGTGGCCAAAACTCACATCTCCACCCTTTATTCAAACATTATTAATTACTGATCGACTATTTTGCAGTCGATTGGTTTATGTGTGATAATAACGTAATGAAATATTGTCCAGGCTGTCAATCAAAGAAATTATGAACACATGCCAAAAAAAGAGAAAACCAACCAAATATTAATAAATGATTAAGTTGTAGTCAATGAATGTGGTGTTTCCCCCTTTTTTTCTTTGCACAGTAAAAGCTGTAGTTATATTCTTATCAGATAAATACCATAACCAAGTTTAGTGCTTTAATTTTCCCTCATATTTAATATATATATATATATATATATATATATATATATATATATATATATATATATATATATATATATATATATATATATATATTCTTCATATTTTGATGGTTTATTCAAACTTGTAGGGTCATTAAAAACAAATATCTCCACCTGACCTCATTTTTTGCCAATACTGTATTTACCTTCATAATAATATTTAACCTCTTGAAGAAAAAAATCCTTTTCCTTTAATCCTTCCTTGTCTGGCTTATGATTCTGTGCATGAAACAGTCAGATGATATGTGGAGAGAGAAACAGGAGTGGCTGTGTTCAGCTCTCTCTCACACACACCTGACAACCTCATCATCAGTACAGCCTATATAAGAGCAGGCTCTCACACACACACACACACACACACACACACTCACGGACTCACGGATCATCATGAAGGGTTTGATCACAGGCTTCTCTGCGCTGATGCTGCTGCTGTGCTCTTCTTCTCTGGTGCAGGTACACACACACACACACACACACACACACACACACACACACACACACACACACACACACACGAAGGCAAGTTTAACACTTCACACGAAGACACTTTATTTCTATAGTCCACTTTAGATACTCTGCTGACTACAATTAACTTTGCAAGTACGTCAACTTTTTCTACTAACCATAACCATAACCATAACCATAACCGTCTTGTAATACTCTAATGAGAGTTAGTTGACATGGAGTTGTTTTCAAAGCTATAGATGAGAATGCAAATGTTGAGTGGGAAATGTTTTACAAATACTAAAAGCAAACACTAAACACTACATCTATTTATAATAATTAATATAATGTAATGTAATGTAATTTAATGTAATATAATATAATTAATATATAAAAAAATGTATTTTTTTGTAGTTTTCCAGTAGAGATGTCCGAACATCTTTAATCTAAAATCTTATTATTTGACAAGAAAAATGAGACTTGTTATAATATCTTGAATTATTTTCTGTTCTTGTTTTAATCCTAACTCTAACAAATCATGAGATTTATGCTTAAAACAAGAAAGAAAATGGCAGCACTTGTTAGTTATTTAAAACATTAATAAAAATAGCATGTTAGTTCAGCTCAATTAAACAATGATTTTATTAATGTATTAGAAAATGATTGATGAATTAATAGTTTAAAGGTATTTTTCAATGTTACAGTTAACAAAGGGAACCTTAAAGTGTTACCAAAAATTGTCAATAAAGTTAGAATGATATCGATCCATGTTTACTCAGATATTTTTAACAGGAGACAAAAGACAAAGATAATGATTGAGGAAATAATTTTCAACTTAATATTTACACCGATTACAGAATATTAGGGAAGAGGAAGTTTCAAACCAATTAAATCTGAGGAACAAACTATGTACTGGGTTTTATTTTATTATCTAAAATAATTGGATTGCTTAATGGTTGTTTAAATTGTTCCCTAAAAGGCTAATGCGACAGCATCCGCTCTTCCAGCAACTAATGCTCCTTCAACTACAGCTGCAATCACTCTTCAAACGAGTGCAGATAATGCTTCAACTACAGCTCAGAACACCCCAATAACACCAGCGAGTGAAGCTCCGACCACCACATCTTCATCTTCATCTTCACCTGAACTGACCAACTCGACCACACTGATGCCTGGGAATTTTACCACATCTTCATCTTCATCTTCACCTTCACCTTCATCTTCATCTTCATCTTCATCTTCATCAACACCAACACCTGAACTGAGCAACTCGACCACTCTGATGCCTGGGAATATCACCACATCTTCATCTTCATCTTCATCTTCACCTTCATCAACACCTGAACTGAGCAACTCGACCACTCTGATGCCTGGGAATATCACCACAGGACAGACCTCGACTCAGACCACGACTCAGGCAACGACTCGAACGACTCCTTCGTCCAGCGAGTCTCTGAGAGTTTCGTTCCTCTTCTGTTCTCTGCCGGTCCTGCTGTTCGCGCTGCTGATCTGAACTCTTCTGGAAACAACTTTAGCATAGCTAGACCAATACAAATGCAATGCAATTCACTTTGTGACTAAAAAGCTTCTGCCAAATGCATAACTGTAAATGTAAATGAAGGTAAAGGAGTTACACTAGCATAGACTGAACAACAGATATTAGTTTTGTTTACTGAATATGTTTCTCGTGACTGTAAAAACACAAAGGCTCATGCTTGAATGCTTGAAATTAGCTTGACAAATATAAATTGTGAATTTCTGTTGAATTTTTAATTGAAATGTAAGGACCAAGTTTCCATAAAGAATGAAGCAGATATAAAGAATCTTATACCACAGGGCCGTTGAATGCTTGAATCTGATTGGTTGACGGACGTTCTAAGGTGTGCATTATTTTCAGGGAAACGCACAGCTGAAGTAGTTCCAGGCAGGTCTTGAACGCATTGCAGTTCCATATCACTTCGCGTAGTTAACGGTAATAACGGAAAATAGAATACAATTCATAACAAGAAAAAACATTTAGCCGCATGCGCTTGATCTGCAATTTTCAATGTCTAGCTTCACAATCAATGGAAACATGCAGTTTAATTTGAATAAATAAAGTATATAGTCCTATCTATAATCAATAGAAAATTAAACTGAATATACACGGGTTTCTTGTATACAAACAATACCGGATGCGCGCGCATCCAGGAGGCAGAAAACCGCTAGCTGTTATGCCGAGTTCTGTAAAAGAACATTGTAATTAACGTAGATTTCGCATTGTTTGTAATTTCTTGTTGACTCAATAATAAACTGCAATTTCAGAGTTGGATCTGTTTGTTTGTGTTTCATATTAATATAACATTATGTAAAACGTCCAACTGTTTACAAATCAAAATCCGGACATACTGTGATGTATGTATGAATTATCATGTTAGACTAAGTTAGTAATGTAATTAGGGTGACCACCATCAAACAAACCAAATGTGGGACGATTATAAGTTTGTGTGGGACAATGTGGGACATGTTACCTATTCTGCCTTTTAGCTGATAAAAATTCTTTGTTCTTTAGTTCCTTTCCTTCCAGAAAACACCATTACATCACTATGTAACATAACATGTCTTTATTTTACATGTCATTTAAATTCAACATCACTGAGCCCAAAGGCAGCAGGCATCATGCGCATATATATATATATATATATATATATATATATATATATAGCCTATATATATATAGCCTATATATAAATAATTTATTATTATTATTATTATTATTATTATTATAAACAGTTCTAACCAACTCCAACTAAAACCCAACAAAATAAACAATGAACAAATAAAATATAAAACATGAAATTAGATCATTGACAGTCTTAAGAATATATTAAACCAAAAACGTGCATATTTTTTAGAAAGGATGTGAATTAAAACAACCACAGCAGGCAACAAGTTGATAAATTCTGTTAAATTTAAATTTACCAAATTATCTATTTGTTTTCTGACAGGGAACACATGGAACGAATCACCGCTCCACATTTTGATTGACAGCCGTCACAACCTAGTGACCTGTTATGCGCAGATAAAACAACAGATAGACCTGCATGTAAATAAATTACGCAACAACTCCTTGGTATTTTGACTTAGCGACAACACCACCACTATGCTACTAGCCTAAACCCTTTACTCCAGTACGAAGACCGCGGGCCTTTCTGCCTCCTGGTTGCGTGCGCAAGCAGTGATGACGTCGCCGAGGCTAAATAAATGGATAGTCCTGCAGCACGGATTATTATTGCAGATAATATAACAAATAAATAATTATTGATAGGCCTACTTGTTAAAAGCGCTTTGTGTTTCATTTGTTTGGCTAGTCTGTCATCTGTCAATAATAGAAAAAAAGAATGAATTCGAATTAATTAAAAGGAATTGAATTAATAAATAAATAATAATATTGAAGCACATGCTTTTCTGTCTCATTATTGCAACATCTCTCTCTCTAATAACTGCATTAATAACTGGGGACACACTTTAAGGCCGGTTATGAATGTAATTTGATAGCCTATATGACTGATCATGTCCAAACGCGCGTTCAGTCTGTGTTCAAAGTCGGTGTTTATAATCTGCAGTCGAGGCAATCCTAACTCCGCTTCGCGTCGTGCCCGCATTACCACCTCGGGTGTGCATTATTTTTCTAATAATTCAACGGCCTGTCTTCAATTATTCCTTACTTCATTCATTGGGGCTTGACGTATCACTAACGAGGAGAGTCATTAATCCAGCAATTAACCCTTTAATCTGGTTAATCCAAACATCGCTGATGTCACTCCTGTTCTTTTCACTGTAATGTTTTGTACATGTTTTACTGTTTGAGACTCTTCTGGATTAAAATAATTGATGTAAAATAATTTATTTCCTTGTACTGGGTTTATGGTCTTATGACATCCTGGAAAAACATTATTAAAGCCTTTAGCTAAATATCAAACAAATGAGTCACGCTACAATTCACATGATCAGAAAGTCAAATAAACTTTATTATTCGGCTTCAGTATCAGCAGGTCATAAACTCACGAACTCAGGCAGAGACTCTGAATAAAGTCATCAGTAGTGATGGCACGAGACCGCCTATGCCGAGTCCGAGTCAAGACCGAGTCTTTAGGAGTCGAGACCAAGACCATAAAAACATGTCAGTTTTCATATTCATGATTTAATATCACCCCAGTTAATAATCAACAGTTAGGCCTACAGACTAAGCTCGATTGGGAATTGTTTAGAGGAGCAGTCTTAACGTCTTAATATGGACTATGCTTTTACTATCATTAAAAAAATCCCTACCACGTGCATCATCTTCTGCCTATTTTTCTAAACTGCTTCAACAGTGCTGCTCTGTCATCAACATGTTAAGCCCACCCTGACTTCTTTAATCATAGTTAGGACATGCAGAGCAAATACAAATTTTCTAGTGGTATGTATTTAATCTAGTGGACTAGTGATGGGACGAGACCGCCTATATGCCGAGTCCGAGTCAAGACCGAGTCTTTGAAGGGTCGAGTCCGAGTCGAGTCCGAGAAAGCAGAAATCGTTCTCGAAACCGGACTCGAGTACTACATGACTAGATGTGAAATAACACTGGATTGTCTCCACTGTAGAAATGAATCCTCATTAAAGTTACACAACTGAAGTTCTCCACTGTTTCTGTTCACTTAACCATAACTGATATGTTTAGTAGGAACGGGCATTTATGACATATTTTATGCGAGTTTGTCTGTTCAAGCGCGAGAATACATGAAAGAGCTCGATTCATTCTTCACACACTGCTCTCTCTGGACTGCTAGAATTAATAAAAATGTTAGCAACTAAACCCACAACACACACTCGCCAACTCAGATGTGTTAATGATGTTTGGCGAGTGTTAATTTTAGGCCTGATAATCCGATATGACAGAAGAGATGCATGTTTTTCTGGTCCCAAAATATATGATGATCAAAAGAAATGGTAATAAGTTTATTGTGATTAAAATCCTGAATATATATATATATATATAAAGGCAGCTGGAAGGCCTTTTAGCCCAAGGGTCGGTAAATACTGCATACATTATGAATAAACAATGTCTAAAATATCAGATATTGAAATATTATGGGTTTTTGGGGCCTTTATTGATCATCAATGGTCTTTAACTTATTGATTTAAATCACTTCAAAGTTTTATAAGTATGGCCACATAAGAAAACAAATCATGCTCTAGCATATCACTTTGAGATAAATGTTGAAAAATATGACATACTAAGTCTAGACTTGGTATGTCATAATTATGACTTATAGGGCCCTATCTCGCTCCCAGCGCAATTGACTTTGTACAGCGACGCATGTGTCATTCCTATTTCTCACCCGCGCACAGAGCACTTTTCCCTCCACAGACGCACTTCGCTAAATTAGGGAATGAACTTGCGCTCCCGGAGGCGGTTCAGGGAAAGGAGGAGGCGTGTTCCGGCGCAAACGTTCCCTGGTGCTATTCTGCAGTTTCAGAAAACAATTCCGCCACTGACCAGGAGAATCCGCCATGGAACAAGCGCGCCTGCTCTTAAAGGGAATGTGAGATGACGCTCTGATTGGTTTATTTCACGTTACGCCCAAACCACACCTATGAGTAATGAAGCGACTTCAGACCAACACATTTTAGATTTGCGTCGTTATAATAGCAACAGCGCCCGAGACCCGCCCACAAAGTTAACGCGTTTCGCGCTTGATACTTGCGTTTCAGATCGTTAAAATAGGGCCCATTGTGTCAAAATTTATTTAGTGGGCCCTATTTTAACGATCTAAGCGCATGGTCTAAAGCGCACGCCATAATTTCACTTAGTGCGTGTCCGAATCCACTTTTGCTAGTTTAACGACGGGGAAAATGGTCGGCGCTCCCGGCGCATGGTCTAAAAGGGTCGTCTCTTTTCTCTTAATGAGTAATGGGTGTGTTTTGGGATTTACGTGCGTTAAACCAATCAGAGTCTCATCTCCCGTTCCCTTTCACAAGTTAACACTTACATCAATTAAACAGAGAAACGATTATGCGTATTTGGTGTGCTGTCCGGGGAGGGCTCGGAATTTTTGCTGTATATACACCTCTGACTCATTGATTGGGTTGATGAACAGAGTGTGCTCCACTCGTGTCTAATTAGGTTTGATTATCTGAATGTGCTCCTCCCGAACTTTGTTAATAAAACATCCTTTAAGTGCCAGTTGCACTCGCGCCATGGCGGATTCGCTATTTACATGACGGAATTTGATAGTGGAAAGACTGAACGCGTCTCCAGAGCGCAAACAGTGCAAAGTCAAAGTGTGCAAGCAGAACATCTACGGGACGAGCCGGATTCACCATATCTTCATGTACACAATAATAATCTATATATTATTGTATAATTTTAAATATTTGGCATGTGTGTGTGCTGCTGTGCGTCCCTGTGTGTTTAATAAGCAGAGTGTGTGCGTTGTGGACCCGCCTATAGGTGCCGCCTATAATGTATTTGCTATTTAATAGGGTGTAACGGTTCACAAAAATCACGGTTCGGTTCGGTGCGGTTCGGTTCGGTACGTTTTTGATACAGCAAAAAGAATAAAATGCCAGAGAAATTTCCTTGATTTAAATTTTTTTTATTCTTTTTTTTTATTAAAACTTACATCATAAAGTATGATATTTTTTAACTTTGAGCAATTCTAGAGCTATAATTGACTCTTCTTAGAAGCATATAATACAAAACAGCTGCTTGGAAAAAATGAAATGTAATATTGTAGTAGTTATAAAACAAAGGTTTATTTGATTTCGGATTAACATTTGAGGGCAGCAATTGTATTCATAATGTCAAAATAAAACCGACGTGTTACTTGAAGGCATTATAGCCTGTACTATTCCTGCCAAACTTCCATGGTTGCAGTTAGTGTTACTACAGTAAATCCATGGTGAATGTTGCAGATCTGTGGACACTGGATATTTCATTCATGGCACAATGTTTCTTCCTGGTTTCCACGTCAGCGCTGTTTGATCCGTTAATAACGGAGAAATGTGAATGTTTCTCACTAGATCTCGCAGCGATGTTATTACTTCTGTGGCGAATTCAAATGCTTTCTTTACTGGATCTCTTATTAGCGCTGTGTAATAACAGTGTCGCTTGATCACGATCGGCTCGCGCTGCACTGGTCCAAACTGATAAACGGTCCTTCATCCACACAATAACGAGCAGTTTCGTTCCTCTTACATTACGTTTGACATTTGATGTTGGGAAATGTTGTGGTCGCGCCGGCGTCTTACACTATGAGCGAGCTTGCCACGCGCAACGCGCCTACATTTGAAATAACGAAATTTTGGTCGGCAGGAAAAATAGTCCAACGAACCGTCCATCCTGGCGCAGGATGTGAAAATGAAAACTGCGTCGGGCTGAAACTAGCAAAACACACTTGCACTTACTTTTTGTGTCATATTTATTATGACTTAGTATGTCATAATTTCTGTCAATTGTGACTATTTGTCATAACCTCAACTTTTTATGTTATAATTATGACTTAGTATGTCATAATTTTTACTTTTTGTCAATGTTGACTTTTTGTCATAATCTTAACTTTTAATATAAAAGTTAAGCTATAATTTTAACTTATTTTCATAAATTTGTCTATTATCATTAAATCATAAATCATAATGACAACATAAGTCAAAATGATGACATAAAAGGTTTTTTTTTTTTTCCAAAAAACATATTTGACCAAAACTTTTTACCTTTTTCCTCATATGGGCTTCCATAGGGATTAATAAAGGACACTGCTGCATTATATTTATTGATTTATTGCTTTATTTTCAGAAACAGTGTTTGTGTAAGAGCGGTTCTTCACTGTGAGCACAGAGAGTTTCATCATCTGCTAATCTTCAGCTCGACACACACACAACAGACCCTGCAGGAGATCAGCCTTAAACTGCTTCTGTTGAGGAACACCAGAGACAATCAGTGTGAGTGTGTGTGATTGAGTTTGAGTGTGTGTGTGTGTGTGTGTGTGTGTGTGTGTGTGTGTGTGTGTTATAGACCTGTAAGGTAGTGTACAGTGAAGCTCCCGTCGACTGAAGGAAAGCGACTCGAACTCTCAGCAGATCCTCTTCACTGTGAGACACCATCACACCCTGAACCACTGAGGCCTGCACAAACACACACACACACACACACACACACATCAACACAAACACACACACCTACAGCTGAACCACTTCGACCTGCACACACACATCAACACTCACATCAACACAAACATACACATCAAGACGACACTATCACACCCTGAACCACTGAGGCCTGCACAAACACACACACACACACACACACACACACACACACACACACACACACACACACACACACACACACACACACACACACACACACACACTACACATGACACACACACACACACACACACACACACACACACACACACACACACACACACACACACACACACACACACACACACACAAACACACACATCTACAGCTGAACCACAAACACAAACACACACTACACTGAACATTACACAACTACACTCAAAAATAAAGCTTTTAAAAGAGACTTTTTTTCACAGTGATGCAACAGAAGAACCATTTCTGGTTCCCGAAGAAGCTTTCAGTGATCAGTTCTAAGATCATGTTATTCTTAGTGTGAAGAACCTTTTCCAAAAACTAAAGAACTGTTTTTCCACTTTAAATCTTTGCCAATAAACAACCTTTATTTCTAAGAGTGTATAAACAAGTGATCTAGTTGTATGTTTGTTTAAAAAAACTTCTTGTTTTGCATTTGCATGGGTTTAGTTTGTTGAATTTGAGGAAGTAACTTACTATGAATTTTGTAATATTTATATTTCCATTGATACACATCTGCTATGCAAAAGAGGCAAGTTTATTTACTGACAGCGCAGTCATTCATTAAGGCGGAACTTGTTTTTATTAATATTTTTATCTTTATTGTCACACATCATTTACACAAGAGTGTGACGGTGAAATTCTCAGGTGCAAGTCTCTGTTACACGGCAGTATAATATATATAATATAATATATAATATATTCTCAGTATAATATACATAAATAACAATATAAACATTTTAATAAAGTGCAGTGCAAGGGTGTGTGAGGTGTGTGTGATGTGTTCAGGAGTCTCTCAGTCTACTGGTGCGGGTTAGGGTCAGGGTCGGGGTCGGGGTTAGAGTCGGGGTCGGGGTCGGGGTCAGGGTTAGGGTCGGGGTCAGGGTCGGGGTCAGGGTTAGGGTCGGGGTCAGGGTCGGGGTCAGGGTCGGGGTCAGGGTCGGGGTCAGGGTCAGGGTCAGGGTCGGGGTCAGGGTCGGGGTTAGGGTCAGGGTCGGGGTCAGGGTCGGGGTCAGGGTCGGGGTCAGGGTCGGGGTCAGGGTCAGGGTCAGGGTCGGGGTCAGGGTCGGGGTTAGGGTCAGGGTCGGGGTCAGGGTCGGGGTCAGGGTCGGGGTCGGGGTCGGGGTCAGGGTTAGGGTCAGGGTTAGGGTCAGGGTTTGGGTCAGCCAATGATATTTTCTATTCTCACAAAAACCTTTCTGTGTTTTACTAGGTGATTTTAGGTCTTTATTGGGATATTTGTTGCACAATGTTGGAAAAACCTGATCACACACACAAACCTGCAACAGCATCAATCCAACTGAGTCTGAAATGACATTTATAAAGATATTTCCGAAATAAAAAGCTTACTTTCATAGTTTGGATCCGCTGAGCCAAGAACAGATGCTGGTTCTGTAAACATCGCACTGACGAGAGAAGAAAGTGATGAATCGCATGGTGGACTTCTGCTTATTCCACATTAATGCACACGTACAGCGGCTTTACCGAGTGTCTTCAGGCCTTTCCTCAGATCTCCAGACTGAAGTCCTTTAAAACGTCCGTCTAAAGCGTCTTCCAGGGTCTGTCCTCTCTCCAACTCCAGCTCCTCCAGCACTGAGCACAGATACACACACTCGCATCACACACACTTGTTGTCATCAACCTTACAAGTATTAAGGCTCAAACTGTTCCTATGTTACGAGGATCTGCAGCTTTACTGTATCAAGGACACGAGAAACACACGACTGCCAGCAATGACTGATGTTAAACCGAACAACTGAAACTGATCATTATAATCTAATCAAGAGTATCAGATGTCAAATGTAGAAATATAAAGGCCTTTATACTGTATGCAGAACATCTGTTTAATACATGACTCAAGGCATCTTCATTAATACTAATTTTTCACATTTACATTTGTAGAGTAAAGGCATTATTTACTGTCTTTATGAACCATTTTCCTTTTGAGCAACGGGTTTCCAGATATATCTTCTTCTGGAGACATTTTCCACAGCTAGACCAGAAACACACACACACACACACACACACACACACACACACACACACACACACAGTTGAAACGCACCGATTCTGAGATGATCCGGGTGTCTCGTGGTGAGGATTTGGATCCAAACATCAGCTGAAGGTTTCTTGTTTTTCAGCTCCTCAGATAAAGTCTGTAAAACAACATACAGTAATAAACCGATGCTCTTCCTCAGTGTTTCTGTCTCGTTTTCCAGCACAAATATCCAAACATTCTTAAATCAAGAGACATTTACTGGAGAAACACACAAAAATCATGAAAATGAAGTGAGTTTGAGCTTAAAACAAGAACAAATGTCTGTCAGTGCAGTGAGAAGAATAATCCTGTTCTTCTAGAAAACTGATATCGGTCACCCTGAGAATCCTGTCTCTGAGGTCACCTAGAGGTCACCTAGAGGTCATCTAGAGGTCATCACACGCAGTGAAGCGGATCAAACAAAGCAAAGTCAACATCACAGGTTTGATAGTTAAACCTTTATCAGCTTCATCTCAGAATATGACACTGGGAATGCAGCGCCTGAAAGGACTGAGGAATCTGACGGATCTGATAATACATGGACTCACGGCTGTGTCCTGGTCAATAACTCCTGGCCCATTCTCTTTCTGAAAAAGGACAGAGTGAACACCATTACTTACACACACCTTAAACCGGGATGTTGATATAGTGATGATTCATCTACACACTGAAATAGGTTTTGTTGTAAATGTTTAACAGTGTGAGTCACCTTCAACAGCGCCACAATGAGCTTGCAGAAATCTCCACTGGATTCACTGATCAAGTCTTTCTCCAAATCCCGCTTGAACTCTGTTAAAGTCACAATGATGAAACATTCAAACTCAGACTAACAAAAAAGCAATGCAATTATCAGTTCTTATTGAATGGAATGTTTTAGGGAAAATATAATAAATGCACTACTAAACTAAAAGTTTGTGGTCAGTAAGATTTATTTTTAAAACCAATTCATACCGAAAGTGACAAAAGTAATGTTACAAAAGATTCTACTTCAAAATAAATGCTGCTCTTTTGAACTTTCTATTCATCAAATAATCCTAAAAAATAAAATGTACGACAGTTTCCACAGAAGTCTGAAGCAGCACAACGGTTTCCAACACTGATAATAATCATAAATGTGTCTTGATCATCAAATCCTCATATTAGAGTGATTTCTGAAGGGTCATGTGACACTGAAGACTGGAGTAATGATGCATTCAGCTTTGATCACAGGAATAAATTACACTTTACTGTATATTCACATAGAGAACAGATGATTTACACTGGAATAATATTTCACTGTTTTACTGTATTTTTGATCAAATAAATGAAGCCTTGGTGAGCAGAAGAAATAATAAAAAAAGATCTAACTGACCCCAATATTTTTAATGGAAAGTTTATTACCATCATACAAATCATACAAATATATTTAAAAATGACTGAATTATCAGTTTTCTCAAAATGTCAATTCCATTCAAAGCATTTTTGTGGTTTGACTGTGAAAACCACCAATAATAATAGACAAGACTTTTAATCGCATTAATTACGTTTTTGTAAATTGTTCTTAAAGCACCTTGATTGTATGTGGTCGTGATGTCGGAGAGTTGCTGTGGCGTCCTGGTGCACAAAACCTCTAAAAGAGTTTCTTCATCTGTACCAGCACCCTAAACACACACACACACACACACACACATGCACAGATACAGTCTGAATGGATGTGGATCTGTAGTTAAATGTATAGCGATCAAGCACACACACACACACACACACACACACACACACACGCACGCACGCACACACACGCACGCACGCACGCACGCACGCACGCACACACACACGCGCACACACACGCGCACACACACACACACACACACAGGCACTATTAATGCTAAACCTCCATGGCTTTGCGCAAGCGATGAGCCTCAAACTGCTCCGGGATCATCATCAGACCGAGTATCAGAGACTGCAGATCACCGGAAAGAACTTTCTTCAGACTCGCCTGCAGTTCCTGTAACACACACACACACACACACACACACACATTTTTCCCACTCCTCATGATATGAATTTCGTATAGTCTTTATGGGGATTATCCATTGACTTCAATTGATTTTACACAGAGTAAATAAAATGTTCTGTTCCCTAAACCTAAACCATATCCTCAGAGACATCCCACAGCAATTACTATCACCATTTTGTAGTGGTTTATGGTCCTGACGATGGTACTCCTCTTGTAGTCCTTGTAGACTTCAGCATCCACCTAGAAAAACCTCCGGCTGCTGATCTCCACACTCTGCTCGCCTCATTTGACCTCAAGCAAGTGTCTACTGCGGCTACTCACAGATCAGGAAACCAGTTTGACCTTATTTACATGCGCTACTGCTCCACTGACCATACACTGGTCACTCCACTGCACACCTCCACTCCAGTGGTTCAGGTCTTCCCTCTCAGCGGGTCCTTCAGGGTGTCGTGGAGGGGTGAGGTGTCTAAGACCCATCATCTAGCTACTGGAGTGCCTCAGGGCTCAGTGCTGGGACCGCTTCTCTTCTCCATCTACATGACACCACTAGGATCTGGGATTCAGAAACATGGCTTTTCCCATCACTGCTACACTGATGACACACAACTCTACCTCTCAGTCCAGCCTGATGATCCGACGGTTGCTGCTCGCGTCTCAGCCTGACTGACATTTCTGGCTGGATGAAGGACCACCACCTTCAACTAACCCTTGTGAAGAGAGAGCTACTCGTGGCCTCGGCCAACCCAACACTACACCACAACTTCTCCATTCAGCTAGTGTCATCGTCCATAACTCCATCAAGGTCAGCCAGGAACCTTGGAGGTGTGATTGATGATCAATTGAACTTCACAGATCACATTGCTGGAACTGCCCGGTCCTGCAGATTTGCCTTGTACAACAACTAACTAACCCTTGTACTAACCCTAACCCTAACCCTAACCCCTAACCCTTAGGAGGATCGGCCCTTCCTATCAGAGCTACACAACTCCTTGTCCAGGCGCTTGTTCTCTCCAGACTGGACTACTGTAATGCTCTCCTGGCTGGTCTTCCAGCATCTCTGTCAATCCTCTGCAACTGATCCAGATGCTGCAGCTAGAGTGGTCTTTAACGAACCGAAGAGAGCACACGTCACTCCTCTCCTCACTAAACTGCACTGGTGGCCAATTCCCACTCGAATCAAGTTCAAGTCACTGATGCATGCCACTATGATGTATTATATTACTTGGTCACTTATTATACTATTTGGCCACTATGAAGCACAAGGACTAGTTTTTGGTGATTTGGAGATAAATTAGTTTCTTGCTTACCATTTGTGAGACGTTCTTGTAGACGCGTGCCAGAGATTGTCTCTGAGCATTACTGCGACTGGTTATTATTCTCACAATGGTGCTCACATCTTTAACAAAAAGATATGGTAGTTTGAAATTAAAACATTTAAATATGACAGAATACTAGCAGTCGGACAATTACTACCACAATAGTCATTCCTATAAATGAACCTTTCTTCTCCAGAGCAGCGCAAAGGATGGTAACATCTCTCTCGGGACGGAAATTCGGGAAGGGCCGAACGGATCCCAGCGTTCCCCACCACATGCCTTCAGTCTGAGGGATGGGAAACATACATGACACGGTGAAAATGTATATATCGTCGGTATCGGCCGATATATGTTAATTTTTTATGTTATCTTTATCGGCCCAATAAGAAAATTTGTCCGATATATTAAAGCCGATAAATAATGGATTATTTCCTTCAGCTGAGACGCTTCAGATGCGCACAGTTCAACATGATGGTTTATTGATTGAAATATGATTGGAATCACTTCAAAAAAGGAAAATACAGTAAAGTGCAACATGTTGTCATAAAGGCGACATAAAATTATAATGGGATACAATATATAATTGTGAGCTTGGGACATGGCTTATAATGATGAAACTTTTGTTTTTGTAACCAGGCTCTCAAAAATTATATAAAAATGTGGATTTAGATGTATCAGCCAATATATCGGTTATCGGCTTTCAAATATAAAGAATTATCGGTTATCGTTATCGGCCAAAATTTTCATATCGGTGCATCCATAGAAAAAAATGGTATTGAGAAAATGATTCACGACAAACAATGCTCCTAAAGGACAACACAACAACTGATACAGAGTAAAAGAGTGCAGATACAGACACTGACCATCAGAGGAGACGAATCCTGTGAGCTTGACTCTTTCTCCATCGCAGAACTTATCAGTGAAGGACGTTATGAAGTCTGGAGGAACAGAAACAGTCCAAGTGTTTTAACTAGCATGTACTAACATTTCAATTAATCATTTAATACAATGCATTTCTGTGTAGATGAATGCTTCTTGTGCTTGTATTTAAATACCTGTATGTTTTCATTTCTCTAATTACATCTCTATTACACTGTTGACCTCTTCACCCCCCCATAAACCAGCAAACCAGTCCCACACCGCAAAACATCAAGCTCTTCCTCAGTGTTTCTGTCTTGTTTTCCAGCACAAATATCTAAACATTCTTAAATCAAGATACATTTACTGGAGAAGCAACATAACCGAAGATATTAAGTCTTGTTATCTGAAAAAATCCTAAAAATCAAGTGAGTTTGTGCTTAAAACTCAGAAAAGTCAGAAAAAGAATCTAGTTTTTCCCTTTGAAAGAACAGATTGTTCTTGTTTTAAGCACAAACTGATGATTGTTTTTTAGAAAACAAGGCTTCGTATCTGAAATACTGAAGGTGTTTTACCTGCTGAAGTGTGTATGAATCTCAGTCTGAGATCGAGTTCAGCTCTTTTATAGATGCTGGATCTTATCAAACTCAATAGCGCAGGATGAAAACTCAATGTTTTAAAAGGCTTAAAAGGTGTAAACCTCTCCTGCTTTCCATACGCTGTAGTTCTCAGACGTGTCTGATGCAAAAAACACTAACGTCTCAAACCAAATAGAAGATCTCAATGGCTCAGATCAAATCAGATCAGATATCCCATCATGGGTGTAACCTGGACATACGCACAAAAACCTTGAAAACCTGCAGAACTGGAAGACTCAATCGACTAGATTCCTCCCAAAACACCTTTTCTCAATCACAAAGATTCTTCACATGAAAATTCAAAAGAACATGCTTCGATTTACAGTGTTGGTGGTAAAGATGCGGCGTAAAACAGGTTGTAATTTGAGAAATGTGAGAAGGTGTTGTTAATGTCAACAGAGCTGAACTTGACCGTGTAAATAAGCTCAAGTCAAACACAAGAAGGATCAGGAGAATTCTCCACCTGAAAGAACAACATTGGCTTTGGGTTTGTGGAGATCTCACCGCACCTGCATGCTTCTCATTCACACAAACCATTATCAGACATCTTTACACATCACAAACATGCTGGAATCTCAATGATCGTATCTGATCTGATCTTGGCAGAATGTCCAGATTCCTCAGAGAAGTTAAAATGAATAAAAAAGCACTAAACAGAGAACAGGGAATGTTGTGTCAAGGTTCTCTCAATGTTATGAACAAACATTCTTCCAGTAATGTTAATAGAACATTTGTTCAAAGTTATCTGGTCTTTAATAATGTTCTCAATGCATTAGCACAAAAACATTATTTATAAATCATTCATGAAAAGTTTTTCAGAAACATTTTAGTTATTTAAATGTAACTACTTGCTTCCGAACATTCACAGAACTTTCAAAAGTAACGTTACCATAATGTTTGAAGAATGGAATGTTCTCCCAAAAAAAAAACATTTAAAAAAAAATGGACGTTTTGATCATTCAGAAATAGCGTTTTCATAACGTAGCAGGAACATTAACAAAATGTAAATGTTAATGCATATGTATTCTGTGTGTTTTATTAATCGTTATAGGAAACTAGATGAGTAAAGTTTGATGTTGGCTTGAGAAAGCCTGAACGTTTGAAGTACATTTACATTTATTCATTTAGCAGACGCTTTTATTCAAAGCGACTTACAAATGAGAACAATAGAAGCAGTTTAACTAACAGTAGGACAACAATTCCCAGTTTAATCTAACGCAGTACAAGTTAATTTTTTTATTTTTTTATTTATATTTTAAAAATATGAGTGACGTGTGCTCTCTTCGGTTCGTTAAAGACCACTCTAGCTGCAGCATCTGGATCAGTTGCAGAGGATTGACAGAGATGCTGGAAGACCAGCCAGGAGAGCATTACAGTAGTCCAGTCTGGAGAGAACAAGCGCCTGGACAAGGAGTTGTGTAGCTCTGATAGGAAGGGCCGATCCTCCTAAGGGTTAGGGGTTAGGGTTAGGGTTAGGGTTAGTACAAGGGTTAGTTAGTTGTTGTACAAGGCAAATCTGCAGGACCGGGCAGTTCTAGCAATGTGATCTGTGAAGTTCAATTGATCATCAATCACACCTCCAAGGTTCCTGGCTGACCTTGATGGAGTTATGGACGATGACACTAGCTGAATGGAGAAGTTGTGGTGTAGTGTTGGGTTGGCCGAGGCCACGAGTAGCTCTCTCTTCACAAGGGTTAGTTGAAGGTGGTGGTCCTTCATCCAGCCAGAAATGTCAGTCAGGCTGAGACGCGAGCAGCAACCGTCGGATCATCAGGCTGGACTGAGAGGTAGAGTTGTGTGTCATCAGTGTAGCAGTGATGGGAAAAGCCATGTTTCTGAATCCCAGATCCTAGTGGTGTCATGTAGATGGAGAAGAGAAGCGGTCCCAGCACTGAGCCCTGAGGCACTCCAGTAGCTAGATGATGGGTCTTAGACACCTCACCCCTCCACGACACCCTGAAGGACCCGCTGAGAGGGAAGACCTGAACCAGTGCAGTGCGGTTCCCGAGATGCCCGAGAAGTAATTGTAAAAGCTTGAAGTGTGTAATAGTTTAGACAGACAGAGAAAACTTTTAAACTTGAAGTAGTTTTAAGTTTGAATGCCAAAGTTTGAAGGTTTTAAGTCTCTCAGATAAATAGTTTGCTATGCGGTTGCTAGGGTACTCAGGTGGTTGCTAGGGTGTTGCTAAGTGGTTGCAAAGAGAAGATGATGAAGAACAAGAACTACAATGAATTCTGACATGATTTTGTTTTACAGTTTTATTACAAAATTAAAGCCACTCCCTGTTACATAATATTTATCACATTATCCTTTGAAAAATAACATTTACACATATTAAAGTTTCTTGGTTTTCCACAGACATGGTGATTTTATACTGACTCTGACATCAACACACGTTTTGGTATTAAAAACAAACCCGGCAGGATTCAAGCGAACAGCATTTGCAGCGGCTATAAACTAATTGCAGATATCGATATTAAAGCATACAAACCAGAATATACCCAATATGGCAAATAACATGTAGGAAAATAAAATAACATTAGTGTGTAAACAAAAAACTGAGCAGAAATGAAAGAATGCTTCGAAAGTCACTGGATTCATATATGAAATCTGAGAGAAAGCACTATATTCAACAATGTGATGCATATGGAAAATATCTGCTTTTTAAGTGACTTTATAAAGGTTAAACCACCAACTTCAGTGTGTACATCGTAAAATGACCTGTAGTTAATATTTATGTTTTATGTGCAAATAAGACACACTGGATGAGCTCGGGTGACCTCTGACCTCTGCTGTCATTGGTGAATGTATCGGTTTGATCTCTTCTACACAGGATAAATCCTCTTCATCTGTGCGAGAGAATGAGTGTATGTCAGAGGGGGCGGGGTCAGAAGGAGAGGCGGGTCACATGATCATGAGAGGGGGCGGGGTCAGAAGGAGAGGCGGGTCACATGATCATGAGAGGGGGCGGGGTTAAACAAACTCCAGCTCCCACTGCTGGCTCTCATGCTCCTCATTCTCCTCTCGGATCACCAAATGCTCTTTGTCGTATGTTTTGCCTCCTGTAAAACAGAGGAATTAGATTGCCACATGGTTTTTACAAAAAATGTAGTTTTTATGGAAGCTTGTCTTTGCCATGAAATAAAAAATAAAAAAGGTTGTTTTGACTTTTTCTAATATAAACTTGCAACTGTAGAATTGAGAGATGAAAAGTTGCATTTGTTTTTTATTCCGTGGCGGAATCAAGATTTCATAAGTTTAGATTTAGTTTTGAGTGATTGTCAAAAACTTTTGGTTTCCAATATCAAGAGTTTAAGTTGAACTCCATATATTTACTTGAAATATATTTTAAACAGTGTGAATGCATCCTCGCTGAATAAAAGTTTACATTTCTTTCTTTTAAAAAACAAACAAAACAAGTAGCAGTTTACTGTATGTGTTTTTACAGGTCACCAATTTATTTCTTTTAGTTTTTTTTTGCTCTACATCTAGTGTAGTGTAATAATGTAGTGTGACAAATAAAAATGTAAAGTATTCCTCAAACATAGTTAACATAATTAAAAACTGCATGCATAATAATTATGCAAAGATCAGAAATACAAACGTGACCAAAAGTTTGTGTGAAGTATAGCATGACACTTCTGAATAGATTTAATTTCAGACATTCTTACATTTTTGCAGTATAAACTAAAATTATATATTTTATTTATTAATAACAATATTAATAATTTTTTTTATAAATGTAATATTTTTAATAATAAAATAATAGCAAAATCATAAAATAAATGACTAGTGTGTTAAAGCTTGCTCTCACCCTTGATATCCAGCACCATCCCAGGGAAGGTGTTGCTCTTGATTTGACCTCTGACCTCTGCGCTCCAGGTTTGCACCGGCACACGCGTCTCCGTCCACAACACCACTTTAGCACCGGACTCCACGTTCCCCATCACCTGAAGACTCGTGCTTCGGGCCAGCTGACACACACACACACACACACACACACACACACACACACACACACACACACACACACACACCGTCAACAATGAGTTTGAAACGGTGAATAAGTACACAGTGGAAGCGTAAGTCAAGTCACATTTATTTATATAGCACTTTATATATATGTATTGTATATATTTAGAAATACTATTTATATAGCAGCTTTAAAGAGACAACAGGAAAATAATGCAACAGAGTTAGTTTCCAGAAGAAAATAGCGTCACAGTCCAGCTTTAGTGAGGTCAGTGATGGTTAATCTTTGTTGTAAAAAAGTTATAGTTTAATTTATTTTAATGGAAACCGTGACGTCATCGCCCAGCTCAGTTCAGTTCTCATATAATGGTGTCGATGCAGATCAATAATATTGTAGAATATTAAAAGAAATGTGACACACCTTGTTCTTGATGAGCCCGTCCTGATAGAGCCACACGTCACTCATTCCCTCGACCTGCTCCGACACGACCACGCGACCCGTCTTCATGTCCTCCACTCCTCCCTGCACGGATATATAGTGGCCCGTCTCCTTATTCCTCACGCGGAACAGCCTGTGCTTCTACAGGGACATTAACAAACAATATGTGTAAATAACATCCTTCATAGTTCAAGTTCAAGTTCAATTTTATTATACAGCACATTTACAACAGCCACTAGGCGGACCAGAGTGCTTTACAGAACAACAAGATTAAAAGAAGATATAACATGCATAACAATAAATAAAAGAAAACATAAGAGCAACACAGCTAAGAGTAACCACACAACACGAGCAGCAAAACTCAAATATAAATGAGTAAAAGCAACTGAAGAAAAGAATCGATACACTAAAGAAAACAGGAGAAGAGGTCATGTGGAGGCGAAACTGACTTGTCTGACGGGATACAGGGAGCCGACGCAGGACACGGAGCTGAACTGGTGCCAGTTCGTGATTTCAATGGGTTCCAGAAGGAACTGGCGCCCCCTGTAGTTGCTGTGCTCACACAACACCCAGCTGAGGAGACATCGGCAGGCTTTTGACATGTGCACAACTGGGGTTGGTTAAGGTTAGATTATAGTCTTATTCATCAAGAATGCATTAAATTGATCAAAAGTGACAGTAAAGACATTTATAATGTTACAGAAGATAATATTTCAAATGCGGTTCTTTTGAACTTTCTATTTATCAAAGAATCCTGAAAAAAAAAAGTTTTCCATTGAAAAAACTGATTTAAACACTGATAATAATCATAAATGTTTGTTGAGCATCAAATCCTCATATTAGAGTGATTTGTGAAGGATCATGTGACACTGAAGACTGGAGTAATGATGCTGAACATTCAGCTTTGATCACAGGAATAAATTACACTTTACTGTATATTCACATAGAGAACAGCAGATTTACACTGGAGTGATATTTCACTGTTTTACTGTATTTTTGATCAAATAAATGCAGCTTTGATGAGCAAAAGTATATGTGTGAAAATATCATCCCATATGAAGCAATAATAACCAGCATTGCAAACTCACCAGCCGCTGTTGACCCTGACAGAGAGGAAGTGTGTGCTAAACCCTTCCTCCAGCATGTTGGAAACCAGCGTGTCGATAGTGACCTCTCGACCTTCAAAACACTCCAGGCCAAAGAGAGAGATCGACGGCACCGAAAAGCTCTGAGAGAGAGAGAGAGTGACCAACATCAGTGACTGCATCATCATCATCATCCTCATCATCCTCATCATCATCCTCATGATGAGATACTGCCAGTAAACTTTACCGCATTCAAATCCATGCAAGTCAGTTCATAATCGTAGTAAAATATCCACCGTATGGCGATTTTAATCACAATAAACAGGAACGGAGAGACTTTATTCTCATCTATTCCGCTCTGATCAAAGTGTGCGTGTGATGAAGACTGAAACACAGCGGAGTGCAGAAGAGACATGAACGTAATGCTGTATATTGATGGTCGAAAACATCCAAATGAATCCAATACATCCATTCAAATATGTTTTGCATTTAATGTAAGTGGATTAAACACACAGCGAGTTTATCATTTATGCTGTGCATATGTGAATAATGGCGATAAAAATAATCAGAAAATTGAAATAATTTGTTTTTGAATAATCAGAATAATGAGAATTGCGTGTATACGGGAGTGAAGAGGTTTGCTCGTGTCTTAGGGGAGAGCGCGGCGCAAAGTAACGCTTTCTGACTTTCTCAGTTTGTGTAAATCTACTTATGGTTCAGAGTATTTATTTTTTCCCACATTAATTTCCCGCATGTCTAGTACAATTATGTGTTTTTGTTTTATTAATACAGTATATACTTTTTTCTTGATATACCCCGAAAGAATGGAAGTAAATGTGACAACATGCCCCACAGGCGGGGTACACTGTAACATGACCATATGACAGATTCAAATGCTCTCTGATCTAATAAAAATAAATAAACAAGACAAACTAAAGTATTTTCTAAAATAAAATACAATCATTAACTTTTGCATATAAAAAAATTGCATTTTTTAATAATTAAATATAAACTATTTTTTGACTACGAACACAGGAAAACACAGCTATACAACAGTTCAAAACAAATTAATAATTAGTCATTTCTGAACATTGACTCTCAGTCTTTATTCACCTTTTTCTCATGTTTTCTCAATAGAATTAATAAAAGTATAGAATATAATAGCATATTTATAATAGGGGCCCCGCGTGCACAACTGGGATTTAAACCCGGCTAGTGTCTTCTGCTAGTTAGCGAAGCATTGAATAACTATCTCAACTGTTAAACAACATATTGGAGATTAAAATAATATCAGATTTGTCTCATTTAAAAAAAACACTAAAAATAGAGATGAAAAATTAACTTAAGTAAGAAATTTACTTTTGCTATGGTTTAATAAATGTCTGGATATCTTCCAATTTCTTTTTAATTTTGGCGCATTTTTTTCTCTATATAGTGTTGATATGGCAACTAGTAAATACACCAAGTTTCGTCATGATAGCATGTGTGGAAGTATTTAACACAAGTGTGTGACAACTAGCCCCGCGCTCCACATCTAAACACAGCCGATGAAAGAGACACGCTCGTCTCCAGGTTTCTCATCATTACTCCAGAAGCACGCTGAGTAAGAAAGCACAGTTCCTCTCAGTGTGACGCACCTAATTGTCTTCATCAACCATCAATATATGGCATTATATTGCCGCTATGTTTCCGTCTCCATCACACACACACTTAGATCAGAGAGGAATAGATCTTTCCGTGTCTGTTCACTGTGATCGTGTATTGTAAGCGCTATATAAATGCCTCATTCACTGAGTTTCCTCACCATTGGAACGGCTTTGACGGAGCGAACGCTGGAGTCGGGGGGGAAGCCCGTGCTGGTCAGGTTGGGATAATGTCCTTCAGATAAGACACACATGTTTCCCGTGAACTTCTCTCCTCCGTAGAGCACCCAGCTGAAATCACAGAGGTGTACAGCTGAGTTCCCACAGTCCGAGAGTGAATACGGTGAATGATAGAGTAAATGACCTTCACTGACCTTCCTCCCACCACCCGGACGGATCCGACCGGCAGGCCTTCAGGCAAGCAGCTCTGGTTCTGATGACAGACTCGACACGAGCCCTGGAAATCCAGATCTGAGTACAGCAGCACCTGCACAGGAACACATGAGCAGTGTGAGAAGAACGCAGAAAACTGATCAAAAGACACAGTGAAGGAAGTTTATTTCCGTTCTCCGCTTAAGGGTAAACAAAGGACTGAGATACGCGAGCAGCGAACATCCTGACTGAATATGTGCACTAGCGCTGCGGCGAGGACACACGTGATGAAGGATGAACATGAACTTCAGTCACAGCCGTTCACAAGCTTCGGCCAGGAAGAAGTTTAAAAGAAAGGTCAGAGTCACTTTTATTCATATAGAACTTAAAACAACATTTCTGCTCACAGAAACACAATAAAAATAACAGTCACACAAAAATACGGAAAACACTTTAAATTAAATCATAAAGCATTTTAAAATCAAGACTAAAGGTCCTGGCATACTGCCATCTGAACATTTCAGACCTTAAGAATTTTACTCACTAAGATTAACATATCCCAAATTATAAATAGGCCGGAGAAAAATGATTAATTTTCAGACATGACTTAAAATGACTTATAATTAGCACCTTTATGTGACAAGGATTTATCAAAAGTGACAGTTAAGAAAGTTATTTTTCGTTCTTTGCTTAAAGGTAAAAAGAAGTTTAAAAAATGCGACCAGCAAAATACCGTTAGCGAACATCGAGACTATGAATATGTAAATATGATCTGCGCTTTCCTCTCAATAAGAAAACAATCACAGCCGAAAACAGCCGTTCAGAAAGCATCCGATCACAGGGATGTGGAAACCTTCGCAGACTCGTCACGTTTAGTGTTACAACACTTTATCCAGTAGATTGCTGTAATGCAGCAGCTTTAGTGCGTGGCGATCTGTGTTTACGTGTGTATACGGGTCAGAAGAGTTTAACAGCCGGAGCGAGCTTTCCTTCTGAAGCGGTTTCAAGAAGTTAATTCTTCTAAAAGTTAATTCTTCGATGCCGCTTGAAGTATATCAAGGCCTTAAAGACATTTATAATGTTACTAAACAATTCTCTGTCAACTAAATGCAGCCTTGGAGAGCAGAAGAGAAGCACTGACCAGTCGTACGGTGGGGAAA
>NC_138230.1:45976099-45994794 GCF_964197995.2 Scardinius erythrophthalmus | reverse complement strand
AGAGAGGGAGAGAGAGAGAGAGAGAGAGAGAGAGGGGGAGAGAGAGAGAGAGGGAGAGAGAGAGAGAGAGAGAGGGGGAGAGAGAGAGAGAGAAGGGGGAGAGAGAGAGAGATTTTTTTAACACTCTATTAAACCATAATTTGGACTAACATGGCGTGGGATGAGGTGAACAGTAGCTGTAGGCAAGTCATGAATAAAATAGATGGAATTGTGTCTAAATACCTAAAAAAGAGGAAAAGTGGTAAACAGAGATCCCTACCCTGGATAAATGAATCTATTAAAAAAATTATGAAGCAGCGAGACCAAATTCTAAAACAAGCAATTAAAAGCAAGCTTAATACTGATATGGTTTTATATAAAAGCCTAAGAAATCGCGTGATAAAGGATATGAGACTTGCTAAAAGCAACTTCTATATCACAGCAATTACCGAGGCAAGAGGAAATCCATCAGTAATGTGGAAAACAATTAACAACATTGTGAAACCTAAAGGAAAGCAACCCAACCTGTGTGAACTCAAAATCGGGGACGAGTTTGTAAATGATAGTAAGCGTATCGCACAGGAATTTAATGATTATTTTATTTCGTCGGTTCAGGAAGTGTCGGATTGCTATGATTTGAACACCAGGGTAGAGCATCACCAACCTAATAATTTAATTGACGCATTTTTCCTTGAACAAACAACTGAGCAAGAGGTGCTAGCTGTCATTGAAAAAGTAAAAAATAGTCACGCCAAAGATCTTTTCAACATTGACACTTCCTTTCTAAAAAGAAATAAAGAAATACTGGTAAAACCTTTAACTCAACTGGCAAATCTCTCTTTTAAAAATGGAGCATTTCCAAATGCTTGGAAACAATCCAGGGTTATACCTATATATAAATCCGGAAAGGTAGATCTAGCATGCAATTATAGACCAATTAGCATTTTACCAATTTTTTCTAAGGTATTGGAAAAAATTGTAGCCAATCAGCTAATGTCTTTCTTACAGTACAATGACATACTGCATCCTCTACAATTTGGATTCCGGCCCCAATATTCGACGGAAACGGCCAATTGCTATTTTATTGAACAACTTAAACTAGCAATTGACAAAGGCCAAATAGTTGGAGCAGTTTTCATGGATATAAAAAAAGCCTTCGACGCACTTAATCATACTGTACTTTTACAGAAATTATCCCAGTTGAACTTTGACAAAACAACTTTACAGTGGTTTAAGACATATTTGGAACATAGACAACAATGTGTGATAATTAACAATGAAAAGTCATCCTTCACAACACTGAAAACAGGTGTCCCCCAGGGTTCAATTCTTGGGCCTCTGCTTTTCACATTGTACATAAATGATTTACCAAACATCTGTCCGGGTGCAGGTTTCCAAATGTATGCAGACGATACAGTCGTTTATGTGAGTGGCAAAAGTGTTGAGGCCATCACTGCGCAGTTACAGCAACACATTAACTCTGTGTCAGTATGGTTTCAAAACTCAGGACTAACCCTAAATCTGAGTAAGACTGTGTCAGTTTGTTTTGCTTCCAGATCACACCCCTTGGAAGAATTGCATCTGACAATTAATAGTCAAAATATTGCCCAGGTTAAAGAAGTAAAATATCTGGGATTAATCCTGGACTCCCATTTATCATTTGAAAGTCATGTCAAAAAGATCACTAGAACAGCCAGGGCAAACTTGCACAGTTTCAGAATCATACGGGACTGTTTACCATTTCATGCGGCAAATACATTTATGCATGCAATGATTTTCTCCCACCTCAGTTATTGTATAACCTCCTGGTCACAGGCAACAGTCACAACAATCAGGCCTTTAAGAATGATTTATAACAGAGCACTAAAAATATTAGATAAAGCATCTGTCAGAACACACCATTGTGGAGTATTGCAGAGGTTAAGCTTTTTAAACTTTGAAAATTTTATTAAATTTTGTAATTTGAAATTAATGTATAAATGTTTGCACAAACAATCCCCTGATGTTCTCAGACGACTCATAGTCCCACTTCGATCAGTGGGCTCCATCACACGAGGGGCTGCTAATGGAAATGTGAAAGTGCCCGTTAGAAAAAAGACCTTTGGTCAGTCGGCCTTTACTGTCCAGGGTGCTAAACTCTGGAACTCCTTGTCCACCGAGCTGAAACAGGAATTAGATCTGGCGGCTTTTAAAAATGAACTAAAGCGTATTTTCAAACGAGATCAAGTGTGCAATCATTTTTAGTCTGCGCTCAAATGCACATTCTTTATGTAATGTCAGAATTAAGTAATGTTACTGTAAATGTAAATTAATTTTTTGTACTTTCTGTATGTATGTGAAAAGCCCATCTAGGGACGGACATTGCAAATTAGCCTTGGCTATAAATGTTGTTGTGTGGTTCAGGTCTATTGTTCACACATGTCCCTATTAAATAAAATAAAATAAAATAAATAAATAAATTTAAAAACAATAAACATACACTTTACTTGACATTCAGCAAAAATGTAATCACCATCTCTAATAAAGAACAACATTTCTTTATAATTCCATACGTGTTCAAACATTCCTCTATATTCTTCATGATTTTATCAAATTAAAAATCTAAATTAATTCTTACTTTTATTAAACTTTTAAAAACTTGTTCTACATCCCGACCTACCTTCTATTTTCTACTTTCTTCTCAGATAAAGAGCCATTTTCACTTTTCCAATAAAAAATTAACAAATTGCCATTTTTTCCTCTTTTTCCCCCAAAACTTGAAACCCAAAATGAAACCAGCCTTTGAAGATATTACTTTAAAAACCCACAAAGATGAAATGAAGCAACACAGAGCCACTCACAGCCCGGCGTTGATGATGATGGAGTTGGCTTTGATCGGGAAGCCGAAGATCCTGGCGTCGTCTGACGTGTCTCTGAACGTCACCTTCTTGCCCTCCGCGTTTTCCTCTGGGAAAAGGCTGATTTCAGGAACGCTGTAATCCTGGAAGGGTGGGAAAGTTATGCTGAGCATCAACAAGTGTTGTGATGAGTATTAAACAGACTTTACTTGTGCAAGTGAAACGCGGCGGTGGACTGAAACAAATTATTTCTACTCAAGTTCATTTGTGTTTTTTATTTTGGGAAACCTTTATTATTACCTCACTGCATTCCAAAGCATAATATTATGTTTTAATATCGCTACATAAAAACATTCCTCTTTATTTCGAAATGAAGAAATTGTCAGAGCGATGTCTGATTCACGAACGAGTTGATTCTTTTCAATGAACCTGCTGAACGATTCACTGAACGATTCATTTGTGAATTCGACAGATCTAATAGCAGCTGTTCGTGAGTCAACAAGAGCTTCAGTGTTTTTATACTCTTTGTCATCACATATTTGCACAAATTTAATTTCCCCCCATTTTTTAAAATACTCTCATATATTATTGGTTTACACACTTGACTTATCAGTAACTTTAACTGATATTTTATTAAAGTTTAAAACCTGTTAACTGTCACGGGCCCACCGGTGGGCCCAAATTCATTACATATTTAAAACAGTAAAATCATATACTAAACCTAAACTAATCTTGACATACTATATATCATTTGAAAGCTTACAATCTCTAGTTTTCATATTTGGTGACTGATTTTCAAAATAAATTACAGAGGAGCCGTAATTTATCAATTTGCAACAAGACAATTTTCTAGACAACTTTTTTTCTGTTTCACTTTCTTAATTTATTTCACTTCTACAAAAATCTGCCAAATGTCTTCTTTAAAACAAGACCAATTGTATATCTATACTCCAAAGCATTCTTTAATTACAACCATTTAAGTTTGAAATGTGCATTTTCATGTCTTCTCAAAAAAAGGGGGGTGACAGTTAACAGGTTAATGTTTTGATGGTGAATAATAAGTGTTGATGATAAAAATAAAGTTTGCTTATTTGCGATATATATTAAATGCATGCACTAATCTTTCTTATTGCTGACTAGAATATGTATATCCATACATGCTTATACTTTTGCTGGAGTAATATTTTGATTCTTGATTTGTGTACTTTGGGTTATCAAGCACAATTCCTCTTCAGGACACAAGGTGGCGCACAAGGGCATTTCATAAACACGGCTGTGATCATGTTCCCATCCATTCCAGACATATTTATGAGCTAAAACAATGTTACCTCTCATGTCTGTCTGTTTATACACTCTTAAAAATAAAGCTTTTCACAGCGATGCCACTGAAGAATCATTTCTGGTTCCTCAAAGAACTTTCAGTGTTCATTTCAGATACATAATACAATAATCGAACCTTTGTGCAATGGAAAGATTCGGTGGATGATAAAGGTTCTTCATGGAACCATCGATGCCAATGGAAAAGCTTTATTTTCAAGAGTGTAAATGTGAATAGAGAGATGTCGTACCCTCACTGCTCTCCGTATGGATCCGATGGCGAACCTCCTCTTCATCCGAGGCTCCTCGTCTTCTTCCCCGCGATCCGATGTCGTTCCCTCGTTCTGAAGGGACTCGTGTTCTTCTGCGGGTCCGAACGGGTCGGTGAGCTCGGTGTCGCCCTCGTCCAGAGCGATCTTCTCCCCTTTAAAGTCCGGCTTCTCGTACATCACCCAACTGAAGAACACAGAACACTCAGAACTAATCTTTCCTGAACAGAAACACAAACGCTCAACACTTTTATTCCGCAAGGATGCATTACACTGATCAAAAGTGACAGTAAAGACAGTTGATGATAACTTCAGGGATTCGGGATGTTCTGCTGGGAGGCAGGGAGAGTCTGCATGTCTACACTGATGTGCACTGCGTCTGATTCCCTTCGCCTTCTGAACACATTATTTACTGTGCACTCATATTTACTCCTGTATATTTACTGTCCCGTGTCAGTTAATGTTTTGCATCATACTGAAATGCATTAGTGCTGTATTACGCATGTTTAATTAATATAATAGAAATTTTTGTGATTTATAAACTACCAGTCAAAGGTTTTTTAAAAAAGAAATCCTTTTATTCAAAAAGGCAACATTAAATTGATCAAAAGTGAGAGTAAAATCATTTATAATGTTACAAAAGATCCATATGTAAAGCGCTTTGAGGACCCAAAAAACACTATATGAATGTAACGAATTATTATTAGTATTATTATTTCAACTTTATATTCATCAAAGAATCCTAAAAAATCAAATGTATCACGATTTCCACAGAAACCTGCACTGTTCTTAACACTGATAATAATCATAAATGTTTCTTGAGCCTCAAATCCTCATATTATAATGATTTCTGAAGGATCATGTGACACTGAAGACTGGAGTAATGATGCTGAACATTCAGCTTTGATCACAGGAATAAATTACACTTTACTGTATATTCACATAGAGAACAGCTGATTTACATTGGAATAATATTTCACTGTTTTACTGTATTTTTGATCAAATAAATGCAGCTTTGATGAGCAGAAGAGACTCTTTCAGAAACCCCAAACTTTTGAACACTAGTGTATGTTCCCTAAAACATACATCTTCCAAACCAAGAGCACGCTTAGAAATGATTGACAGCATGAACATGAGCCGTGAGATGAATGAAGATGCATGTGTGTGTGTGTGTGTGTATACTTGTACAACTATCTTTGTGAGGACCAGTTTGAGTTTAAGCCCAGTGGAGCGAGGATAGAGAGAGTAAAGTGAGGACATGTTGGCCGGTCCTCAGTGTCTGAGAGCCTTTAAAGTGTTTGAGGGTCAAGACTTGGTTTTAGGGATAAGGTTATAATGAGGTCAAGGGTCAGTTTAGTGTCAGAGGCCGGGTTAGGCACTTAGTTGTGATGGGTAAGGTTAGGGTAAGCGGCTAGAGCTTGCATTGTGTCAATGAATGTCCTCATAAAGATAGATGTACAAGAATGTGTGTGTGTGTGTGTGTGTGTGTGTGTGTGTGTGTGTGTGTGTGTGTGTGTGTGTGAATGCCTCTCACCCTCCTCTGATCACTCGCACTGAGATGGTGTCTGTAAACTCCCACGGTGTGGCGTCCACAACATCCCCTCGCACTTCGATCCTCTGGCCGCTCATTCCTGGCCTGTCGTAGATCAACATCTGATAGGAAGAACACAAACAGCTCGTGTTTTCTACAAAGCCTGCATTGTTTAGTATCTGACATCTGAACTCGAGATGTTACTGCAGAACGAGGCTCGATCTTCTCTGACGGGGAATCACGACCTACTTTAGAAAAGCACTTTTATTGTGTCAGATCCTTCAGGCTGCAATATTACACTGATGCAGTCAATGTCACAGGAGGAAAAAGAAGAATAAGCTTGATAATCCAGTTTCGGTGACCTTTTCTAAATCACTTACTTTGCTGCTGATGAAGGACACAGGAGTGTCAACCAAAACTAACTGACATATAACATAAACTAATAACTAGTTGTCAAATATAATAAAAGAGATGTAAATGTCAGTGGCAAGTTCAATCATGCCTTCTGGAAAAGCCTTATTGTAGTTTAATATTCCCACCTGAGATATAAAGACACAATCAGGAGAGATAAAATCTCACATCGCAAAACTTCAGATTCTCCAATTTCCAAGTATAAAACATACAAAGTACTTGGTGCTGGAGTCAACACAGGCTTAGCTATTCATTTATAACACATTATTTCTGTTATCTTCTGACTCTCGCATGCTTTTCAAAACCTTCTCCTCTCTTCTCAACCCTCCTCCTTCATCAACACTAACAGCTGACGATTTTGCCACATTCTTCATAATGAAAACAACCACCATCAGCGGCCAATTTACCAAACCACAAACTGACACACACATCTTACCAGCTCACACACACATTCTACCCTCCTTTTTTCTGCTCTCAGAGGCAGAAGTTTTCAAACTCCTCCTTTCCAATCGCACTACCACCTGTCCGCTTGATCCTATTCCCACTAACCTACTTCAAGCCATTTCATCCTCAGCTGTACCGCACTCACACACATCATAAACACTTCTCTTCACACTGGTGCCTTTCCCACAGCATTTAAGCAGGCTTGGGTAACCCCACTGCTTAAGAAACCCAATCTAAATTACCCTTAACCCTAAAGTATCCCTTCTTCCATTCGTTGCGAAAACACTTGAACAAGTTGTTTTCAACCAGATCTCTTCCTTTCTTAAACACAACAACCTCCTGGACAACAATCAGTCTGTTTCAAAAGCGGACACTCAACTGAGACGGCCCTGCTCTCGTTATCTGAAGCTCTGAGACTCAAGAGCAGCTTCCAAATCCTCAGTTCTCATCCTGCTGGATATGCTGCCTTTGTTCACCACCAGATCCCCCTGTCCATCCTAAAGACGAAGGGCATCTCGGGAACCGCACTGCACTGGTTCAGGTCTTCCCTCTCAGCGGGTCCTTCAGGGTGTCGTGGAGGGGTGAGGTGTCTAAGACCCAACATCTAGCTACTGGAGTGCCTCAGGGCTCAGTGCTGGGACCGCTTCTCTTCTCCATCTACATGACACCACTAGGATCTGGGATTCAGAAACATGGCTTTTCCCATCACTGCTACACTGATGACACACAACTCTACCTCTCAGTCCAGCCTGATGATCCGACGGTTGCTGCTCGCGTCTCAGCCTGACTGACATTTCTGGCTGGATGAAGGACCACCACCTTCAACTAACCCTTGTGAAGAGAGAGCTACTCGTGGCCTCGGCCAACCCAACACTACACCACAACTTCTCCATTCAGCTAGTGTCATCGTCCATAACTCCATCAAGGTCAGCCAGGAACCTTGGAGGTGTGATTGATGATCAATTGAACTTCACAGATCACATTGCTGGAACTGCCCGGTCCTGCAGATTTGCCTTGTACAACAACTAACTAACCCTTGTACTAACCCTAACCCTAACCCTAACCCCTAACCCTTAGGAGGATCAGGCCCTTCCTATCAGAGCTACACAACTCCTTGTCCAGGCGCTTGTTCTCTCCAGACTGGACTACTGTAATGCTCTCCTGGCTGGTCTTCCAGCATCTCTGTCAATCCTCTGCAACTGATCCAGATGCTGCAGCTAGAGTGGTCTTTAACGAACCGAAGAGAGCACACGTCACTCCTCTCCTCACTAAACTGCACTGGTTTCCAACAGCCGCTCGCATCAAGTTCAAGTCACTGACGTTTGCCTACAGAACAACCTCTGGCTCTGCTCTGCTTTTCCCTAAACTCATTACTTCAGACCTACGTGCCATCCAGAACCCAGCGCTCTGCAAGTGAACGCCGTCTTGTGGTGCATCATCTCAAAGAGGCCCTACATCTCTTTCTCTGACCTTCACCTGGACTGTTCCCTGCAGGAGGAATGATCAACCAGAGCGGCTGATTCTCAAGAAACGGCTGAAGACGCATCTTTTTCGGCAACACTTGATCCACTAATACTAACACTTTATCTTCTATTCTATATCTATTTATGAAAAATAAATAAAAAAGTACATGTACTGCATTAGATTAAACTGGGAAGGGTCATAGCACTTGCATATTGTTGTCCTATTGTTAGTTAAACTGTTCTCATGTTCATCTTTGAGCAACGCCTCCATAGACCTCCATTACAAGTGCATTCATGTAAATGTGTGTTTTTGTTTCAGTCCGTGTTGAAGTGATTTTCTCTGGTGGTCAGCAGAATAGTGCATCATTTTTATTAAACCTAAAACATTTCTTTAACGTTCAATTTGGATTTTACAGAATAAAACGGCCTTATTTGGAAAGTGAAACATCAAATTTCTCTCTGATATAACCAGCTCATCAGTGGATGATCAGGCATTAATACAACATTAATGGGCTGCAATATAACACAATATTGCAGTCAATGTCACAGGAGGAAAAAAGAAGAATAAGCGTAATAATCCAGTTTCGGTGACCTTTTCTAAATAACCTACTTTGCTGCTGATGAAGAACAGGAGTGTCAGCCAAAACTACTTCAAAACGAGTTGTCAAATATAATAAAAGAGATGTAGAAATGTAAATGTCAGTGGCAAGTTCAATCATGCCTTCTGGAAAAGCCTAATTGCAGTTTAATATTCCCACCAGAGAGCAAAAAACAAACAAACTATGAGTTATAAAGTCACAATCAGGAGAGTAAACCTTCCGAGTATAAAACATAACTTAGTGCTGGTGTCAACACAGGCTTAGCCATTCATTTATAACACATTATTTCTGTTAAAAACCATTTGAAAAGAAGATTATGTCTTTTGCAGTCAGTCGTGACATTTAAAGTCCTGTCGTTCTGTCAGAACAGCTGTTTCACACACACCAGCCTCAGGCTTTCCTCAGGAGTTCACAGAGTATGCTAATGCTTCATTTCTAACTGTATTTTAATGTTCATCTTTGAGCAACGCTCCATAGACCTCCATTACAAGTGCATTCATGTAAATGTGTGTTTTTGTTTCAGTCCGTGTTGAAGTGATTTTCTCTGGTGGTCAGCAGAATAGTGCATCATTTTTATTAAACCTAAAACATTTCTTTAACGTTCAATTTGGATTTTACAGAATAAAACGGCCTTATTTGGAAAGTGAAACATCAAATTTCTCTCTGATATAACCAGCTCATCAGTGGATGATCAGGCATTAATACAACATTAAAGACAGAAGAAGGAACACTTGTGGAGTTTCTCACCTTTCCAGGTCGAGGATTGAGTTTGCCGTGCTCCTTCTCTTTTGTGAGCTAAGAAAAGAAAAGAAATATTTCAATGAGATGAAACACACAGACATAAAGTTTCAAGTTTTCTTCCTCAGTGTTTCTGTCTTGTTTTCCAGCACAAATCTAAACATTCTTAAATCAAGATTATGTATGTAAATGTATTATGCATCTGTTTATGAACCATTTCAATTTTAATTCATTGCATAATATATGTGATAATATATGTGAGAAATATTTGTGATTTATACACTACCAGTCAAAGGCTTGGGTCAGTAAGATTTATTTTAAAGAAATACTTTCATTCAAAACATTAAATTGATCAAAAGTGACAGTACAGACATTTATAATGTTAGAAAAGATTATATTTCAAATAAATGCTGTTCTTTTGAACTTTCTATTCATCAAAGAATCCTGAAGAATAAAATGTATGAAAGTTTCCACAGAAATCTGAAGCAGAACAACTTGATTACACTGTTTTCAACACTAGAAATGTTTCTTGAGCATCAAATCATCATATTAGGATCATGTGACACTGAAGACTGGAGTAATGATGCTGACAAATATCTAAACATTCTTAAATCAAGATACATTTACAGGAGAAGCAAAGTGACTGAAGATATTAAGCCTTTTTTACTAAATTTTTACTAAATATTTTACAGATACATTAAAATCCTGAGGTTCAGAATGCATCAAAACATCCTTTTTATTCATTTTCTCATCTTTGTACTTTAAAATGGAGATGTAAAGCTGGTCATATCAGCATTCAAACAGGTTCAGGTATGTTAAGAGAACACAACATTCCTACATAACCTTTGACAATAGAAGAACATGCACATACACAACACTTGATGTTTCTACCTCTCACACACATGAAGAAGTGAAAGGCTTTGCTGTCACCAGACTCGTCTCAAACATTCACTGAACATGTTTGAAATGCCATTGTACGTCGAGCTCCTCAAACATGAAGAGAAACACGCATCGACCAAACGCTGGCTTTCAAGATGGAGATCCAGAGTCGGATCAGGTGCAGAGGTCAAGAGTTTCTTCAGAGTTTCTGTGTTAAATGACAGATCTGATTGCTGGTTTGTATGTGTGTCGGAGGTTATGAGTAAAACTCTGCCTGTCGACATGCCTTTACTCTGGCAGTGAGGCACGGCAAGGTTAGCAGAGAGACAACATTACACACGAGTGTTAATTCCTCTGTTTGCATATGGGGATGCTCTTAATGACAAGCCAAATACAAGGCTTATATAATCTTATAAAGCGACCTCTATAAACTACACATACGGCAATCTCACAGCCAGATACTGTGAAAAAATATTTTTCAAAAGGGCAGATATGCATCCGATATGCATCAGATATGCATCGTGGAAATGGGTGTGAGACACAGTATCTCTACAGTCGATCAGTATCTAAAAAATAAAATAGTAAAAAAATAAATAAAAAAAAATCTATCTATTTAAATAAATAAATATATCTACCTTAAAGTGAAAATACTCAAGAAATGTATTAAACTAAAAAAGAAAAAGTAAAAGAAAGAGTTATCTATCTGGGCTACATAAAAATGAAAAATACTAAAAAATATATTTATCTATCTACCTAAAAATTTTATTAGTAAAGAAATTTATTTAAAAAAAAATGCAAATACTACAAAATAAATATCTATCTAATAAAATATCTATCTATCTGTAAAAAATTAAAATAAAAGTAATAAAATATCCATCTATGCTAGTAGCAAAATTATGCACAACTGCACCAACATTAGATTATGGTCTGGTCTTCATTACCAGCTCTGGATATAGGCTAACTATAGCTAAAGAGGCGGCATCTGTAGTGATTTAACACATATTTAAATCATTCTGCCTTGGATTTAAATGTGAGCCATACGAGACCCTTCTATCGTTCACATATACAGTACACATGCTGTATATTCCTAGACTACAGTAGGAAAAGTGTTATTGATTGCATGTCTGAAGATAAGTCTACACTGACATGTGTGAAGCGTAAAGGCCACATAATCGTTTCCCCGTTTTCTCCGTGTCTGTTCCAGCTGGCAGAAACACAGCGAGTCTTTGCCAAGACGGAGAGCAGGGAGTGTCTGAGCCTGTCTAGGAAAATGATCAGCGCTGATTAGAGACGAGGTGAACATTAAGATAATGAAGATTCACATTCCATCAGCCTCTCCCTCGTTCCTTGCCTCTGGAGAAGCTCCAGCGAAAACCCGTTTCACAACACCGTTCCTGACCTGACAGTTCAGCTTCGTTACACACGATGGTCTTTCCAAAGGGAAAACTAGACTGCACTAATGCATTCAACTGGAAAACAGCCTAATTATACAGATCAATTTTCATTTTGTGTTATAAATCATTTCAATAAAGACGTTGTTCAATGCATATACTGTAAAACAATATTTTCATGATTTGTCATCACAACTTTGAATCTTTTGTCAAATCAACTTAGGTAATTAATGTGGCTCAGATAACATAATGACTCCATTATAAGTGCGTTCATGTAAATTCACGTTCTTTTTATTAAACTAATCTCCTTTATTGTATTAACTATTTTTTATTTATTTCAATTAACTCAATTTTAAGGCAACCAGGTAACTTACTTTTTTAACTTAAGCCAACAATATTTTTTTACAGGAAACAAAAGTATTCTCCGTCACTAAAACCTGAACTGTTATTATTTTAGAGACTGGAAATATGATGCATCTGTAAAAGGTGCTTTGCATATTAAATTTTAATGTTAAGTTGAACTGTCAGATAAGTCGCCATCATTAACCTCTGTCAACACAGAGAAGAGCGGGATGACGTGAAGGAGCTGTGTGTTTTACAGTGGACGTGTGATAACAGAAGTTACTCCCTAGTGACGGACATTTGCATGTCAAACCTCTCAATATATCAGAATCATAAACTCTTGTCTTTACTAACATCACCAGTCACGTACCAACTCTCTCTGCATGATCAAACCTGCGAGACATTTAAAGCCTTATATGCAAAATCACTCGAGTGCTTTCAAAGATCTTTTGCAGATCATGATTATCTGAGAAATGCCTCGAAATGAATGTGAGCAAGACTGAAGGTTACATCTTCCCATAATATCTAACAAATAACTGAAGTTTTGATAAAGCTGCTTTCAGTTAACATTTAAATTTGACTTGCAAACTCATTAGTCTCTGTACAGTCGAGAGAAGCAGCTTTAAAGAGCTTCTCTGAGTCTGTAATGGAGGACAAGAGGAAGCGTGAATTTTGCATGAGCACCGAGGTAATATATCCTCTATTGTAAACCCTCCTCGTGAGGTGACATTACACCCCTTCTAGGCTTTCGTTCACTGAGGTTTAGCACCAGTCCAGCTCTAGTCTTGCAGAGTTTAGTGCCAACTCAAATGACACAGACAAGATTACAGCAGTCCATGAGAACGAGTTGTAAAAAACCTCTGCAAGATATTTGGGAATGGAGTTGAGTGCACTGGGTTTAGGGTGTGAACAATATAAAAACAAACGTTCTACAATCACACTGTCAGTCCAAGTCTGATTATTTGTGTATCCGATTGGAATCTGATCTAAAAGTATTGACGTCCACAACTGTTCCGATCCGATGTGTGTGTCCATGCAGCTCTTTCGTTTTCCAGAATATCTGCATTGGTTTCTGGCAATGATGTTGCGTTGGTAGGAATAGAGAATACTGAACATTAATTCAAAATATGTCTCCGTTATATTGTCATTTTCTGCTCCTTCGGCACTTTGCAACAACACAGCATTGATTCGGCAGCGACTTTCAGCACGTTTCATATGACAACAACGTCTGACGTTTACATTTTACGTGGCGTGAGAAAGTCACATAAACCACGTGACAGAGCATTCAGACTGAGACGGATTACCCGAAATGCGGTGGATTCCAAACCACATATGGATGTGATCCAAACCGCATGTGATTTTTTTGCTGTTCACATTAGCTAATACTGATCAGATTTCAATCGGATATGCACAAAAATCGGATCTGAACTGACAGTCTGAACGTAGCCAAAGCCAAGCAAGCAAGTTTGCATTTAAAAGACATCTAATAGCCGTCCATTCACAGTCCAGAGTCTAGGCTAAAACAAGGCAAGGTTTGGGCTGTCAGTGAAAATTTAACAGACGTCTACCTGAGCCCAAGAATAGACTAGTCTTCAATTACATAACATGTCAAGGAAATGAAACCAAACACCTTGTTATCACTGTTAACATGATGGAACATCATACATCTCACAAGTTATTTTGGCATAAACGACATGTAATCAAATTCAAGTTTATTTAGTCTAGAAGTGGGTTACTCAAAGCCTGACTAAAGTCTCCCACTTCTAGACAAAATAACCTTGAATTTGATTACATGTCGTTTATACCAAAATAACTTGCGAGATGTATGATGTTCCATCATGTTAACAGTGTCAACAGTGATTACAAGGTGTTTGGTTTCATTTCTTTGACTTGTTCTACGCTATTTGTTGCCCACTTATAGTCAAAACTGATTCATTGTAGTTTTTGGCCAGGCAGTGCATGCGATGGTTGATATCCCATCATGTTATCAATGTCAACAATATCTACAAGATATCAGTGTCATGGTCAATCTATAGTTAGGATTCAGCTATTAAATGGCTATTAGACGTCTTTTAAATGCCAAGATTGCTTGCTGGGAACGCAGCAATAGTGCATCAGACGCTTGAGGGCAAAAACAATATGCACACTCTGTTACACAGCGCTTGCAGTGAGCGGCTTAATATCAGGTTACACTCAGAGTCTGAGTAGGACCGGGAGAAACAGAGCAGTGACATAATATGAAAACAACACTCTCATTGATTCCATGCCCTCATTCTCAGTGAGAACTTCATCATGCCAAGAGTAAATGACCAACACATGCACACAAGCAATACTCACGTATGCATCAGGGAAGGCTCTGTATTTGAGGGGCATGTTCCGCTCCGGCTCTGGATTTGGATTGGATTGGAAACCCCGGGTGTCGCTGATCAGAAGACCTCCGTCAAGACTGGAGCTGCGAGGAAGACTCAAAGACTGAGGAAGACTCTGAGGAAGACTCACAGACTGTGAGTTCTTGAGGAGGGTTTCGGAGGGAAGAGAGCGGTACAGCTCCATCGTGGACTTGTGGTTGAAGGTCTCGGCCGAGTCCTGCTGGCCCGGAGCCACGCTCATGCGAGAGGTTTCGGCGAGCCCACTGAGGGAACTGGACTGAGACGTGAGGAACGAGAAGCGCTCGAACCGGGAGCCGAGGAGCGTGTCGGATCCCTTATTGGCGGAGCTCATCCGCTCGACACCAGGTCCGATCTCCGGTAGAGAAGCGGCTCGAAAGATGGAGCGACTCGAGGCCTTCCCGTTCTCCATCGGCTGGAAGAAGAAGCTGTTCTCCAGACGGGATCCGGATCCGTTCGCCAGGGCTTTCCCGGGAGTTTCTTCAGGACTAGCCAGATCGTTGAGGGATCCCCTGCGCATCACGATGCTGTTCAGCGCCGACGCTCGTGACGGCAGAGCAAGCCCTCGACTCGCCGGCTCTCCGGACTGCTGCTCCTTCATCATGGTCAACGGAGAGCGCATGTCTTTAGGAGAACTCCAGCTGAAGCCCATGTCTAGAGGAAAACTGGAAACGCCATTCAGGACCGTCTTTGGATCAGAAACAGGCGAGAGAGGAGAGAGAAGAGGGGGTGAGAGAAGAGGGGGTGAGAGAAGAGAATCCTCTTCAATAGGAGGCAGTGAAGAGAAGGGAGTGTTGGATGGGGTGCGTTGAAGCCTTTGCCGGATCGGTCGATCCATGCTTTTAAGCGTATCTACAAAGTTATCCATTTCTGTAAAGGATGAGGGAGAGAGAGCGTCAGGCTCGAGGCCAGTGGGCGAGGGAATCAGATCCACCCGAGTCGCTTGGAAAACATCCGAGGAGAAATCATCCGTCTCCAAAATCATCAAGCGGGAATCAAACTGTGCCTGTGAGCCAAAGACTGTTGTCCTTGTCTCTCGCTCTCTCTCTCTCTCTTCAGGTGAGCTAAAGACTGTTGTCCTTGTCTCTCTCTCTCTCTCTTCAGGTGAGCCAAACTCCTCCCGGATCCTCCCACTCTCATGAACTTCGCTCTCCACAACTTTCCAGGTAGTGTTTCCAAGGCCACCGTCAGTCCCTGAGGGGAAAGTGGGCTGGGTCTGAGAGTGAAAATGAGACGTGTAGGCTCCTCTTTCATAGCTGTGGGCCGGCTGGGAGGAGGAGCTCAGGTGTGTGTTCTCCGTGAAGCCAGTCTGTTGTTCTTCAGAGTACTGACTCTTCCACCTTCTCTCGAGCTCAGGACTGGCTTTGCTCGGCTCCGCTTGATCTCTACGCCTAAAGTCGTCTAACGGGCTTTCATGGTTCCCGAAGCTGTCCTGTTTGTCACTGACCAGAGACACTTTGTGGACCACCATGGCCTCGTCTCGGCCCTCGCGAGCGGATGAAGGTCGACTGAGTTTCGTACTGAACACTGCAACACTCGAGCTCATGTCTGCATCCGATCCAGGCTCAGTTTCAGCTTGGCTCTCTGTATCAGACTCCTCAATCACTGTCCTGAGAACAGATGCATGAAAGATCCTAGAACAAAAGATAAAAGCGAAGAGGAAAACATTAATCCTTTAATTATAACGACTTGCAAGTGAAAGCATTAAAACGCAATTAGAGGGTAATTTAAAGCTGAATACACTTGAGGTCTGTGAGAAATAAACATTCTCTAGTTTGGGGAACACATTCTGTTCATGTAATGTGGAATTTAAGGCCTGTTTGGTTTCTGACTCCCAGAATAAATACATTTATATTTGAAAAGAAATACACCTGCATTTTTAAGAGTGTAGATGACAGGTTATGAAAGGTGTAAAAGTGGGAGTGTATAGCAATGTGCGTAGGTGAGTTTCTGGAGAAATGACACGTTAAAAGGGCACTTTAAAATGAATCATAGCACTAAAAGCTTCAATCTCGCCATACAATAGTAAAGAGATGAGTGGATGAGAAAAGATACTAATGCAACATGCTTTACAACATTCACCATGCAACAATAACCATAAATATAATAAACATAGTGCTGTAAAGGGCCAATTACCAACATAATTGGTCACAATTATCAAAAGTGACATGTTTTCATCACCTTTGTAGTAATGCATATTTACCTGTCATTGCAAATATGATCAACCGATTTGGAAAACAACTAGGTTACTTATATATCTGGCTTTGACTTATAGACCTCAGAAGGAACTAGTACCAGACATGTTTGTCTCTGTTATTTACAGTAAGCATTCATTCTGTTAGTTAAACATTATCTAAACAAGGAGACCCTGGGTTGAGATTAACACACATTCCACATTCAAATCAGACTGAAAACAGAGATCGTATAAACTGAACGTTCACATGTTAGCAGAAACATACATGCATCAAAATACATTTGAACATAGTTTCCTCTCACTTTAACACAAGCAGAGGCTTCATTGATATTAAAGAAAGTATACATGTTTTTCACTGTATTTCGCCCTGAGATATTTAAAGGGAGAGGTATCAAGTTATCTCAGCTGGCAGAACTAGTTCCCCAGGATCCTCTACAGTAGATCTCGCCCCCTGGTGGTGAATCTGAGCCTCACGTCCATCTTCGGCCCCCACTGTCTAATGCGTTTGAATTTGCAAAATTTTAAAAAGCTATCTCAAATTTTGGAAGTTAAACCAATGCAAAAAATATCAGTTGACATTTTGTGTCAAGTGGCAATGAATAATCAATAGCTTTTAATGAACAATTATTAGATATGCACACTACCTAAGCTAACTCAATAACTTGTGTAGAACATTCTGGGTTGAGATTTTTGTATTTTGTCTGAGAATTGTAGTGTCTCAGATCTTGGGTTGATCTTCTGTGGTTATGTGCATGTGTTGAACACACAGGACCAACCAAAGAGACGCAATAACTTAAAACAAAAAACCCTACTGCATAAAAACAAGTGTTCTTCCAAGCTGTCTGCTGGAGCGACATCGAGTCTGGCAGTTCAGATGCGTTCGATTTCAGTTCTACACGTGCTAGAGCATGTCTGTACTGTCTCTGTCAGTTCAGGTGTAGTTTAGTCTCCATTTCAACAGAAATGACACCTATAATTACTGACCGGCCCCTAACAAGCCTTTTGGGCCTTTACACACGTTTGCATGACTGCGTGAGAACCCAGTGACCGGAAAGACCCAGTAAAGTCTGATGAAGAGTGTTTGCTAAAAGACACAATCAAGTCAAAGGTCTGTGTTCCAGATTTGAGATATATCAGTGACCAAGTGCATCTTAAAATGTAATATTAACAGTACATTTTAAAAATATATTTTGTATTATTTTATTAGATAACTGATTCTTTGTTAAAAATGTCAGCACTCATTCCCAAAATGAGCATGTTTAACATGAGTGAGAACACATTTGCTCCAAACTTAAAGTCATTTAATTTACGTTTCTTACAAGAAATTAAAAATAGCATATTTACATGTAAGAATAATTTCGAAAACATTTTTACAACTTCATGTACTGAAAATCATATTGTTCATGGAAATCTCCAGTTGATTCTGATGGAATATTCCGTATGGTTTGAGTCAGTAATCAAGGGGGCGGAGCTTAGTGAAGTGTCAATCAAATTTGCATTCTATGTACAGGCAAGCAGAATATAAACACAACGCACAGTTCCTCGTTTTCCCACAGAAACCCATTATATAGAAGACACAACCATTCAGTGCATTGGGTTCATATTCTGGGCTCATCTGCTCGCCTGTATATAGTTTGAATTTGATATTTTAATATCAGTGTTTTAGTCATTTAAGGCACTTTAAGTGTTTTTCACATGAAGTGTTTCAGAGCGTGCTGCTGGTTTTAGTGATTGAAATATTGCGGCAGCTGCTATATAAGAATCACTGAAGTGCCTAAAACTAGCATTTTGTTCACATATTTGAGTTTTTCTGCTTTTGAGAGGTGATCTTTTTGACAGGCCTGTGCTGCAGTTCTGCAGATGTTAGCCCTCCAGGACTCGACAATAGTCACAAGTCTGAAAACTATACTTTAT
>NC_138230.1:45938599-45971099 GCF_964197995.2 Scardinius erythrophthalmus | reverse complement strand
CTGCCTTAGGAGATGTAATGGAAGGTGGATGAGTGGAGGAATGTTCAAGGGTAAAGGCAGAATTTGAGTTTGAGTTGGAACTCTGGGTCATGCTTTTTTTTGAGGGGATGGGGGATCTCTGGGGGATGGAAGTGGTGTAATTTTCAGAAATGGAAGGGATGGAATTTTGGGGGATGGAAGTGGTGGAATTTTCAGACATGGAAGAGATGGAACTTTGGGGGATGGAAGTGGGGGAACTCTCAGAAATGGAAAAGATGGAACTTTGGGGAATGGAAGTGGTGTAATTTTCAGAAATGGAAGGGATGGAACTTTGGGGGATGGAAGTAGTGGGACTCTCAGAGATGGAATTTTGGGGAATGGAAGTGGTGGGACTCTCAGAGATGGAATTTTGGGGGATGGAACTGGGGGAATTTTCAGATATGGAAGGGATGGAACTTTGGAGGATGGAAGTGGGGGAACTCTCAGAAATGGAAAAGATGGAACTTGGGGGAATGGAAGTGGTGGAATTTTCAGAAATGGAAGGGATGGAACTTTGGGGGATGGAAGTAGTGGGACTCTCAGAGATGGAACTTTGGGGGATGGAAGTGGGGGAACTCTCAGAAATGGAAAAGATGGAACTTTGGGGAATGGAAGTGGTGGAACTCTCAGAGATGGAAAAGATGGAACTTTGGGGGATGGAAGTGGTGGAATGTTCAGAAATGGAAGGGATGGAACTTTGGGGAATGGAAGTGGTGGAATTTTCAGAAATAGAAGAGATGGAACTTTGGGGGATGGAAGTGGGGGAACTCTCAGAAATGGAAAAGATGGAACTTTGGGGGATGGAAGTGGTGGGACTCTCAGAGATGGAAAAGATGGAACTTTGGGGGATGGAAGTGGTGGGACTCTCAGAGATGGAACTTTGGGGGATGGAAGTGGGGAAATTTTCAGAAATGGAAAAGATGGAACTTTGGGGGATGGAAGTGGGGTAACTCTCAGAAATGGAAAAGATGGAATTTTGGGGGATGGAAGTGGTGGAATTTTCAGACATGGAAGAGATGGAACTTTGGGGGATGGAAGTGGGGGAACTCTCAGAAATGGAAAAGATGGAACTTTGGGGAATGGAAGTGGCGGGACTCTCAGAGATGGAATTTTGGGGGATGGAAGTGGGGGAATTTTCAGATATGGAAGGGATGGAACTTGGGGGAATGGAAGTGGTGGAATTTTCAGAAATGGAAAGGATGGAACTTTGGGGGATGGAAGTAGTGGGACTCTCAGAGATGGAACTTTGGGGGATGGAAGTGGGGGAACTCTCAGAAGTGGAAAAGATGGAACTTTGGGGGATGGAAGTGGTGGAATGTTCAGAAATGGAAGGGATGGAACTTTGGGGAATGGAAGTGGTGGAATTTTCAGAAATAGAAGAGATGGAACTTTGGGGGATGGAAGTGGGGGAACTCTCAGAAATGGAAAAGATGGAACTTTGGGGGATGGAAGTGGTGGGACTCTCAGAGATGGAAAAGATGGAACTTTGGGGGATGGAAGTGGTGGGACTCTCAGAGATGGAAAAGATGGAACTTTGGGGGATGGAAGGGGTGAAATGTTCAGAAATGGAAGGGATGGAACTTTGGGGGATGGAAGAGATGGAAATGGTGGGAATCTCAGAAATGGAAATTTGGGGAATGGAAGAAATAGAAGTGGTGGGACTCTCAGAGATGGAAATTTGGGGAATGGAAGAAATGGAAGTGGTGGGAATCTCAGAGATGGAAGAGGTGGAACTCTGGTCAATGGAGGACATGTTGTTCTGGTGGACAGCATCAGTTGATTTTTTATTTCCCGGGTATGAATCTTTTTGAGCAACATCTGTGGTGACGGTTTTGATCTCAACATCTGCTAAAATCCCTGATTTAGATACTTCAGAATCAGAGTCAGAGAACAGATGATCATTCGGGTTCAGATCTGTGCTTGAATTATGGACTGTGCGTGTGTCAGTATTCGCTGCAGTTTCCATGTTAGGAACAGGACTGATTGAGTCTGTGACGTCAGACCCAGTCTGTGAAGTGAAGGACAGCACAGATGTGGAGTACTGAGATGATCTATCTACAGCTTGGGTATCGGCGTAGTCAGACGAGAAGTACTCTGGGACTGGGCTATCTGGGGGCGTCTGGTAAGCATCACTATCAGACAGTGAAGAGTCAATAAATGGTATTGATGTACTGCCCAAATCTGAAGGCAAATAACCTGCATCCTCCTCATTGGGCCGAGACATGTCACTCAAGACATCCTGGGTCTGGGATTGGTCAGAAGTAGAGGGTGGTTCTGCCATAGGCATCGCTGCCTCAAAACCAAACTGGTTTGGTTCTACTTCTGCCTGGTTGTCATATTCTTCCTGTTCACTGATGTCATCTTTGACCCCTGTGATATCACTATTGCTTGAAAAACCTTGGGACAGATCTCTTTTCTTCTTCTTCTTCTTCCAGGACAGGGATGCAGCAAAGCCCTTGGGTTTACGGAGGTCAGTCTCCGAGTAGCTGAGCGGCCCTTTCTAAAAATAATGAAAGGAAAAGATGGAATTGGAGATGAAGAAAGTAGGGAGGAGAAAGGGAGAATGCAAAACAGGAAAGAGAAAGAGGACAAAGATTAATAATCATGAAGAGTTATTTAAGTCAAGTCATGGTCACATTTATTTCTATAGCACTTTATACAATATTGCTTCAAAGCAGCTTTACAGTGATAAACAGGAAAATAACGATTCAATGATGCAAACTGAATTCAATTCTGCTGTAAAGCAGCTCTAATAAGACAATAGTAAAGTCATTATTCACTATGGAATGATAATTAATTTACATAAAATGACATAAAATAAAATAATATTTATAATATCAAATAAGCATTCATATGCATTAGCACATTGTTGACATTTGTATTAATGATTCATAAATGTATAAATATTAGTGCTGTCAGTTAAACACGTTATTAACGGCATTAACGCAAACCCATTTTAAAGCCGTAATTTTTTTCAATTGCAAGATTAACGTTCTTTATGGCCTAGCAAACTTTGTAGTTTTTTATCACATGGGGATATCCTTGATAGCACACTATCATTTCAATCACACATCGATAACATCACCCGGTCAGCCTACTTCCACTTACGTAACATTAATCGTCTCCGCCCCTCCCTTACCCCCCACTCTGCTGCCATTCTTGTCCACAGCCTTGTCACCTCCCGTCTAGACTACTGCAATACACTTCTTTTGGGCCTCCCTCACAAATTCCTCCGTAAACTTCAACTAGTCCAAAATTCAGCTGCCCGAATCATTACCCGAACCCCCTCCATCCATCACATCACTCCAGTCCTCCAGCAGCTTCACTGGCTCCCTATACAGTTCCGTATCCAGTTCAAGGTCCTCTTGCTGACATTCAAAGCCATCCACAACCTCTCTCCCCCTTATCTATCAGATCTCCTACATGTTTCCACCCCATCTCCTTCTCTCAGATCCTCCTCCACATTACACCTGTCTGTCCCACCTGCCCGTCTCGCCACAATGGGGAGCAGAGCATTCAGCCGCTCTGCTCCCCGCCTTTGGAATTCCCTTCCACTTCATCTCAAAAATATGGACTCTTTCCCTCATTTCAAAACTGGACTCAAAACCTTTCTGTTTAAACAAGCCTATTCATTGTAGCATCCATACATTTGTAATTCTACTTGATTTTAAATTGATTTTAATCTACTTTTTGTATAACTTTATTATTTGTTTATTGTATTAACTTTTATGTATGCCTGTACGGTGACCTTGAGTGTCAGAAAGGCGCCTTTTAAATAAAATGTATTATTATTATTATTATTTTGGGAATATTTAATTTAATTTTATCAATCAATAAATTTCACTAGAAACAAACCTTGTTGTATTATTTTAATTTAATGCTGTGAAGCTGCTTTGATACAATCTGTATTGTGAAAAGCGCTGTACAAATATACTTGACTTGACATGCTGTTGCAACAACTAGTAACGTTAGAAAAACTACAACACCACATTGGATCTAGCTAGACCTGACACAAAACAACAGGCACGCTGCACACACTTGTTTGAGCTTGCGAGCCGGCCAAAGAGTAGCAGGCTAAAGAGGGTCACACACCGGACGAGAAGCGCAGTGCCGCTTCTTTAAAATCCAAACACATTATTCTCTATGAGTGTACACACACCGGCGGTGCCATTCGGCGTCTGTCCGCGGCGCCCAGCTACGGCTCAGGACCTTGTTCAAAATCCTGCCGCGCCACAGAGCGCCATTTACATACTTTTATATTAAATTTACATTTATTTTTCTCAAATCGTTGTTAATGTATATACTGACTTCACCCTGTGCTGCAATATACATTTAGTTTTACATTCTTTTACAGAAATCAGCTGCGTGGATGAAAACTGCTGATGTTATCGGATTTTCAGGAAATATTCTCAATTCATTCAGTTAACGGACGCTCTGAGGTAAAGTGTTCAGACTGCAGACTTAGCAACGATTGTATTTAATTGTACAGTACAATCATAACATTGTACAGACATTATCTTAATTCCATGATGTCCTTAAACATAACAATATTGCTGGCCATAAACTGAGAAAGTGTGTGTCCGGTGTGCGATACCTCGAGTTGTCCTAGATGTGAGTTTGACCGCTGTGCTTCTCGTCTGGTGTGCGACCCCCTTAATGCTACGTTTTGAGTGGATGGTGAGCGCGAGACGCCGAAATGGATGCCAATAAGATTCTGAATGGAAAGTTTAGTTTTAAAAAGTTGCCAAATGGTTCCATTGACAAGACCAAAGTGATCTGTGTATTTTGTCATTGTGAACTGAGCTATCATCGCAGCACGTCCAGTCTGAAATACCACTTGACGCGAATGCGAATTCTCTGATGCGATTATTTGCTTCGAGTGTGAATGTTAGTGTGAAATTGAACACTACAGTATATGCCAATGTTGTTTTCAATAAAAAAACATTTGCACAAAGCAAGCCGATCCACTTTTCCATGTTGATAAGAGCATTAAAATGAGCAAAAAAAAATGGGACAAAAAGAAATCAAGGGACATTTAGAATAGATAAAAATGTGCGATTAATTGCGATTAACTGTGAGTTAACTATGACATTTATGCGATTAATCGAGATTAAATATTTGAATCGTTTGACAGCACTATATATATATATATATATACACTTTGTTTTACAGTGTCCTTGTTAAACATGTTATGTTATAATTACTGTAGTAATAAGTATAAATTATGCATAATTAAAGCTTTGAATGCTTTACTAACCCTAAACCAAACCTCAATCCTAACTCCAACCCTATAGTAAGAACATGTAGTTGATTATTAAACAATACTTAAGTGCACAATTACACCGTAAAACGAACACCTTAAAATAAAGTGTAACTGAAACATGTCATGTGTCACAGTAGCCTGGCTGATTTGCATTTTCTTTAGGCATGAGAGGAATGAGACAATGGTTTATTGAGGAGGGTTTATAGGCCTTTTTTATGAAGAATAACTACTATCTTAGTTTTATGCCGATTGAATGCGATTCGACCACTTTCACTAACGACAACAAGAGCACACAACAAAACAGGAGAACAGTGAAAACTTGTTTTTTAACTTTTGTAACTTTTGTTGTAAAACATTTCAGTGTGAAATGAACCATAACTCAAACGTGAAATCCTATATGCATAGGTACAAATTACATTTTTATAGAAATAGTAGCAAGCAAGATGAAGAGAAGAATATCAGATTAATCAAAGTAATAACCGACAGATATAATCACCCTGGCTCTGTTTAAATTCTGTTCTGCTGTCTGGAGGAAGATGATAAGTCTGTTGCTAAAGTGCATTCAGTGTTCATCTGATAACGTGTGTGTGTGTGTGTCAGTCGGGTGGAGGCCGCTGTAACTGCGACTGGTACAGTTGATCATGAGTCAACGTCAACCTGTCATAAAACTCAACCAATCCACACTGATGACTGATACATGAAACACCCAACTCGGTTAGGGCTGTGCAATTAATTGAATTTTGATTTCGATTTTGTCTCCCAACGATCACCAAAATAGTACAATCGAGTAAAAACAATTATTTTGCCATGTTCTGTTTTGAAAGAACGCTCTAATTTTGTCTTGTGTTCTGAATGACGCGCGCACGCGCACATCCGCCCCTCCCGATGCCATAAACTCTCTCAGCTTGAATGTTTAAACTGATAAGACTTAAAAAGAATTGAAAATGATAAACTTTAGTTACGATGCAATGCTAGCCCGATTGTCCAAGTGACAATTCCGTCATGTCCCGACTCCTGAACGTGAGAGTGTAGTTTGGACGCTTGCCTTGTCCAACACATTTTGAGAGACAGAGAGAGAGAAGACGCAGCAGCGCTGAACACTCGCGCGGTTTGTGAAATTGCGTCTTGGAGAAAGTTTTAAAATTATTGATTTGATTTTATAATCTGTGTGGATTAATTTAGGCTACTCATACAATCTACATGCTAAAGTGAATCAATGTTTGTGGGGGAATTTCCTGCATTATAAGTAGTAGACCCCTAAAATACTCACTGAAGTAGCCTATTATCTGTTATTTATTTTAATATTTCAAAAAGTACAATCAATGTTCAAATTTCGATTTTTTAAGAATTGTTGAAAGGTGTCTTTGGTAACACTTTACAATAAGGTTCATTAATTAGCATTAGTTAACTACCTTAGTTAACATTAACTAATAATGAACAATACTTCTACAGCATTTATTAATCTTAGTTAATATTAATTTCACCATTTACTAATACGTTATTAAAATGAAAGGTTGTATTTGTTAACATTAGTTAATGCACTTTGAACTAACATGAACAAACAATGAACAGCTGTATTTTTATTAACTAACATTAAAAAATATTAATAAATACTGTAACAAATGTATTTCTCATTGTTAGTTCAAGTTAGTTAATACATTAATGTTAACTAATTAACATTATTGTAAAGTGTTACCATGTCTTTTTAATAAATGCAACACATTCTCAAAGTCATGTGAAATAACCGTGTTACATAATCGTGATTTCAATACTGACCAAAATAATCGTGATTATTTTCCATAATCGAGCAGCCCTACTCGGTATGTACTTTTAGCACTTCTCAGAAATATACTTAAAAGAACACTCAATTATACTTTACTTATACTGACAGAAAACTCGAATTATAATTGGCCTATACTGTACTCAGTCTTTTGATCGATTATAAGTATAATGAAGTATTCTAAGTATACTTGGCTTGTAGTTGTGATTGATTGAGTAGCCTATTAAATACTTTTTCCACATAGTTTTACATACTGCCTTATAAACTTACATATTTTGGAATTCAATACAATTGATTTGTTTGTAAATATTGATTTGTAAAGAAAACAGATATGTTTCTAACTCTGAGTATGTGAATATTCATGTAGTCTACGGGGAATTTACTTCAAATCAACTTAAAGTACAGTTAAAAGTATATTTCAAGTATAAAAATTAATACCTAAATAGAAATACAGCAGAATACTTAAAGTGCAGAAATAATATTCAATGTAAATAGAAAACTATAAGTACAATGTTTAGTTAATTTGAAGAACACTTACTTGAAGTAACTAGTAGTTTACTGAGAGAGTATTTAAAAAAAAAGTGCTACAAGTATTTGTATCAGTTTACCTATAAGTTCACTTGTAGTATAGTTGCAGTAAAAACGAAAAACGTAGTTGTAAACTAGTTGTGTACTCAAAGTTTACTACTGTTACACTTAAAGTATACCTTTATATGCTAAAAAAGTGGGCCAATTTAAAGCCACACTAGGTAGGAATTCCGTTTTGGTCAAACAACGACCCCTAGAGTCGCTGTGGACTACTTGTATTTAACGTTACTGTCGTAAATACCGCTCACGCAGAGCAGTCTCTTCACTCACGGCCTGATCCCCTCCGCCCTCTATACCGGTCCCTGTTCAGTCAGATGGAAGCTGTAACGAGTGGAAATAAGGTGTGTCCCCTTTAAGAGCTGCGCGCGCCCTGTTTAACTGACTCGGCACAGTCTGTATTGTATGTGCGCCTCGAACACCCTGTAAGCGGGTTGTTTCTGTTTGATGCTCATTCTTGTCCTATTTTTGTCTATCAAGTAATGCTGTGGACGGTAAAACATGTGACAGACAGTTACACGAGTTCGATTGGGGAATAAACACAACACGTTTCAAATCGTCGGACATCGAGCAATAGCCTCCGAAGATGTCTAAGTTACTAATCCATCAACAAGAACGCCAGGTGCTTTTTAGCTCACACCAACGAGTGAAAGCTTGTCCGAGTGATATACAATATAAGCAATATACTTACAAGTCCATCAGCATGTGAGGACGTGTTGGGGGAAGTGAGGTAGCCTATGCCGTAAAGCAGTCGAATTTTGTAGTTCTTTTGGTGCGCGGGTGTTACTACCCGAACCCCGAAGTTTAAAAGTACGATTAAAAACTATACAGACCCCGTCAGGCTATGGCAGACATGTCATTCAACCTATTGTAAGTCGATGTACCATCACAAGAGTATTGGAAATATATTATGAAGGTTGAAAAGTTACCTAGTGCTGCTTTAATATAAGTACTAATAAAAGTCATATGTTCGATGGAAATAACACACAAGTATACTACAAGTACACTGATATTAGTATACTTACTGCGTAGAGTATAATTAAAAATATACTTGAACCTTACTTAAGTATCCTTAAACTTGAAGTATACTTGTTTATTGTAAGGGTCTGTCACATGACATGTATAGACAAGACAATTACAGGAACAGCCACTGAAATCATCCATGAAGCACATCTGTCAGCATTTACTTTTAATAACTTTTAACCTGCTGGAATTACACTAACGAGTTTTCAACATCGCTAATGAATGCTATCCGCTTTTGTATTGAAGAGTTATAAATGCTTATCTGTGTCATAAATAACGACATAAATCAAAAGGCACTGTGTGAAACACCAAGAAGAAGTTAATGGCATTATGTTTATGGTGATTCGACTCTAAAAGCCACTTAAAGCTTTCCAGAACATCTGAACAGAAGAAACCTCAAGGGTATTTTCTCACATAAACTCGACTGAGAATAAACTTCTGAAGAACTGTGGAGAGATCAACCTGTCAGCAGTGATTCTTTCAGCCGCACACACACACACACACACACACACACACACACACACACACGCTCACACACACACACACACACACACACACACACACACACACACACACACACACACACACACACACACACACACACACACACACACACACACACACACACACACACACACACACACACACACACACACACACACACACACACACACACACACACGCCACCTGCTGGCCAGGGGAAAACCACCAAAAGGAGTTATAAAATCAGATCTTGAGCTCAACAATAATCAAAACTCTCACTGCTCAGTCTTTCTGTCTTGCTTTTCATTACAAATATCTAAACATTCTTAAATCAAGATTCATTTACTGGAGAATCAAATGAATGAAGATATTAAGATATTAAAAATCATGCAAATGAAGTGAGTTTGTGTTTAAAACAAGAACAAATATCTGTCAGTAATAAACTTGATTCAAAGGGAAAACAAGATGATTTTTATGACTCCACTGACACATATTTGTTCTTGTTTTAAGCACAAAATAAAAAAAATGTAAAACAAATTTTTTATGATTTTTAATATCTTAATATTTTTAATCATTTTGCTTCTCAAGTAAATGTATCTTGATTTAATTTATTTTTATTTTTATATTTGCTAGACATATGCTGGAAAACAAACTTTTCTTTGTAATTTTTGGCAGTGTAACTAAACCAATAATAAGCAAATAATGGTTGTATTATATTAAGAATGATTAAAGAACATGTGAAAACGTTTAGGAGTGCACTAGCTCATATATGGATAACAGACGGAGCCAGAAGCACGAACGGCTGAAATAACTCACGCGTGTCCTTCACCAGGTCTGAGCGTGTCTGTCGTGAGAGAAAGGCATTCTGGGCCGCTGAACATCATCATCATCAACTCTAAATAACCGTGTGTTTGTTTATCCATTCATTCATTTATTTAGAATGTAATATATGGATGTAAATATATGAGAAGGGCCGTGACAATTAACAATTGTGAAACAAGTACATTTACACCTGGAGTCAATGAGTGATATTGATGTATGCTCAACCACTATTCATATTCTGACTAATCAATCAAATATCATATGCATATAAATCAATTTTTTTATTGAATTCTATTCACTTTTCTGTGCAGAACATTTTTCTACAAACCACCAGGACTCAGTTTGATCATAAATGGAGTTAGATGGTGTAGTGAACACATTCACCAGCAGGGGATGATGGAGGCACACTAACCAGCTCAACTAGACCGACTCATTTATCAATATGTCTTGCATCATATACTGCTAATATCTGCTTATTTTTTGCATTGTTACTTACACATATAGTGAAATATATGATATACATACATAGCTGCATATATGAAAAAAAACAACACCTAACCCTAAAAAAAATTCTAACAAAAGGTTTCTCAGCTGTTTTTTGTAGTATTTTGTAGGTGTCCTTAATAACATACTAAAAGTTTACCAAAGTTTGACTACTAGAAAGGTATAATTTTCAAGATGGCGTCCAAGATGGGCAGGAAGCCCTTAAAATATCCTAACTCCTTCATTATTTGACCTAGCCAAGTAATTTTGGTGTCTAACCCCATGTTTTCTGGGTCTATGAATCCATATGACTTGTCTAAATTGCACTGGCATGATTACATACTTATGGAATACATGATTTTGTGAGATTACTGTAAGGTTTTATCTTTGTTTGGGGTGAACCAGAGATGAAGACAATTTAGCCTATGTTATGTAACTCCTACTCAGTATGTGTTTTTGGACACATACCCTTTTTTTTATAAAATACAGACTTGACATTCAAAGTTAAAGTTATTGCACCCAAAAGTAACTTAAATTGGAGTTGTATAACTTTGATCATAAACAACTCTGAATTAGCCCGAACAGAGGCCTGTGTGTGAACCCTCTAAAATGGTCACTCATTTCAATTTGAATAAGGGAATACATATGTAATGCATCCTCTGTAGATGTTTTTGAGTATAAAGGTGGCATTATACTAAACCTCAGTTTTAGTAAAATTCAGGTAAACCTTCAGACTTGAACCGCGGTTTCTTCAGCTGCTACTTCCTCGTCCCAAAGGAGGATGGAGGTCTGCGCCCCATTATTGCACCTGCGTATTTTTCCGCATTTTTCCCTTTACAAAGGGAAGTTCAAGATGCTGAACAGGGGACTGGTTCGTCACCATGGACCTGAAGGATGCATATTTCCACATCCAGGTCATTGCACGGCACAGGAAGTTCCTCCGGTTCGCCTTTGGGGGAAAGGCGTATCAGTATCGGGTCCTTCCATTTGGTCTAGCTCTGGCTCTGCGGATGTTCTCAAAGTGCATGGATGCAGCTCAGGCCCCCTTGAGGCTCCAGGGCATCCGTGTGCTAAATTACGAAATTACGACTGGCTCATTCCAGAGAGTTGGTGGGGAGGGGAGGCTCCCGGTCGCGCACCCTCGTCAGGCATGCAGACCGCCTCCTCCTTTGGGCTCAAGACAGGTTTCTTTCGCTGAGAGCAGTTCACATTCCAGGGGACCTGAACGACGCAGCAGACTTTCTGATAGCCCAATTCTGGCCATCCCAGATGTGGTTCTCGGAACTGAGCTCCCTGGTGGAGGGGTCCCGTTGGCAGATTCCTATCAGGAGAGATCTGCTGTCTCAGCTCCAGGGCAGGATTTGGCATCTTCGACCCGAGATATGGAGGCTGTGGGTGTGGTCGATAAGAGGCAATCGCTAGCGACAGTGGCATCTGGTCTTCCCACTGATGTTCGGGAGAACATTGATAATGCTCGTGCGCCTTCTAGTAGATGGCTGTATTTCTCTAAGTGGAAGCTTTTTGAGTCTTGGTGTACAACAGGCTCTTTCTGTGAGTGAGCCTTGTATGGAGTTTGCCCCAGGTCTTGTGAAGGTGTTCTACGGCCAAGACCTGGTTATGTCCCCAAAGTTTGTCCACATCATTCCGCTCTCAAGTGGTCGTGCTTCACACTTTCTGTCCCCCTCCTTTTTCCTCTGCTGAGGAGGAGAAACATAATTTGCTTTGCCCTGTTCGGGCTTTAAAGGCATACGTGGACAGCTCTGGCAAGTGGCGCAAGTCGTCTCAGTTGTTCTTTTGCTTTGGGGCTGGCCGCCGAGGGCTCGCCGCCTCTAAGCACAGGATCTTTCACTGGGTGAGACGTAATTTCCCTGGCTTATGAGGTGCGGAAGCCTCCTTCACCTCTGGGCGTTAAAGCTCGCTCTACTAGGAGTATCGCGTCCTCCCAGGCTCTTTTCAAGGGAGTTCCTTTAGAGGATATTTGTGTGGCGGCAGGTTGGTCCTCTCTGCACACTTTTATTAGGTTTTATAACTTGGATTAAGATGCGGCCCCTGGTTCCCGGGTTCTTTCTGTATGAACTGGTCGCCTAGGTCCTAGCTGAGTCTGGTCTGGCAAAAAAAAAAGTTATAGAAAAGTTCCTTGGCGTGTGTGGTATATTGTTCCCATTGCGTCATCGCTACGCAACGTAGAGTGAACCTATGAAAGAGAACGTTTCGGGTTACTCGCGTAACCCATGTTCTCTGAATAGGGGACGAGACGCTGCGTTCGCTGCCAAGCTCCTCTTGCTGCCGAAGGAGCTTCTTCTTTATCTGTGGAAAATCTGAGGAGCAGATGCAGCGTTCACTGTATAAGAGTGAGTGACGTAGCGCCGCTGAGGAGGCGCCCGCACCATCGGCGTGATTCTATACGGGTTCAGACAATCAGCGCATGCCTTCACGTGGCAGCCCTGTTTTGGCTAATTTTTACAGTACCACACATTTCTAATTAATTTATTCTTTAATGGAATTAAAAGAATGGTTATGAACCACAGAAACCACCAACACTAGGCAAAACGATATGAGAAAGGAGAAATATGCAATTACTTAAGGCGACACACGGCAGGCAAAAGCATTGTTTTTTTTTTACTGGTTAGTTTTGAGATTTTTGGATATTTGTCTTCAATAACATGTCTTCTTTCAGAATTGTGGTGAAAAAAAGGTCTGAAATACACATTTAGGTCTTTATTTTACTACACTTTGTCTGTTTGCGTCTGTAGATTTCTCATAAATTCAACAAAAGTTGGCGTTCTTAATCAACATGCTGCTCCGCGATCGCTGCCGTCACCCTGTCATCACATACAACGTTAGGAAGCTCTCTCTCTCCTGTACAATGCTGTCGGTCATTTCCTTTTTATCAGCAACCAATCGTGAAAGTAAAAGGGCTGAATGCGCAATCTCATTGGCTGATGATAAATCTTTAAAGCCCGTTTTCTCAAAATGACTTTTCTCTCATACTCCAAGTCCGAAATCTCCACGTCAGTAGCACCTATATACACCAAACTTTCCAGTCTTTTACCTAGTTATGTTATGAAGACATTTACAGAGAAATTTGTAAATATATTATTCCTAGCCTGATTTATATAACATTTTATTCCAAAAAACATGGCGAAAATATTTTTTTTAAGGCTACTGACAGTATATTCTGATTTACAGGATAACAAAGGTAGATATCCATAAATCTCTCTGAAATTTTTTCCCCATCTAATATGTGAACACAATGAAAAAATAATTTTTAACCTGGCTTTATCCAATACTCAGATTTCATTTTTTAAAATAAATGCAAATTAGCGCATATTTAATTAGATATTGCCTAATTTGCATATTTAAACATTAAATTACAGAAAACTTGTAATACATTTTTTTCTCATCTTAATGTAGGTAATCAACTGGGAAAGTTTCATGGTGATATCTGCTAGTTAAAATTTTTACCCTATTCACCTGTAGTGTCTCGCCTTAAGGGAAATTGTACTTGTAACCAATTGCTTTAATATATAATTGTGCTTGTATTCACTTATCTAACATGCAAATATACTAATTAGAATATTAGTACTAATTAGAATATTATATACTAATTAGAATATTAGTAATAGCAAATTTACTAATTAGAATATTACTTGGCCCAAACATGTATAAGGCACCAGTATTCCTGGTCTAGGAGGAATACAAAGGAGTAATGGTCATTTTGAGGACCTGATGGCCGCCATTTTGAAAATGGGGCCTTTCTTGGAGTCAAACTTTGGTAAACTTTTAGTATGTTTTTAAGTACATCTGATACTACTGTAACCCACTGAGAAACCTTTTGTTAGAATTTTTTTGGGGTCAAGCCATATTTGCAGCTGACTAATATGCTGACACATAAACGTCTGCACATTAACCCTAAAAACAACAGATAAATGTTTACTGTAATTTTGTCATAGTTGTAGCAGTGTTATTTTAGTTTTATTAATATTTTGATTTAGCTGGTATTTATTATGTTTATTTTAGTTGAATTTTTTGTCATTTTGTTGTGTGCTTTTGTCATTTCATTAGTTTTTTTTATTTTAAATATTGCTATGTAGGTTTAATATCATTTTATTTCAGTTTTATTTATTTCCAGTTAATAATTTTAGTGCCTCAAGTTTAACTTATTTCAGTTTATTGCCATGGCAACATTTCTAATTTTCGTTTAAATTAAGTTATTTTTTTAGTAATATCTACATTTTTATTTGATTTCATCTTTATTAAAATTAACAGAAATATTTATTTAAACATTTAGTTTAAGTTTTTTCCAACTATTATTTATATTTTAATTGATTTCTACTAACAGAAGCGTTTTAACAGTTTTAGTTAAGGTCAATAATCCTGTCATGCACATGGTTGGTTTAGCGCCAGCTCGAGCTCTGACCTTTGACCTGAGGACCGAGCCGAACAGAGACGTCTTGCGTTTACTCGATTCTTCGCCATCCTGACTTTTCCCATCTCCGGCTCCCGACGTTCCAGACGTTCCCGAATCAGTTCTGTGGAAGACGACATTCAGTTAGAGATCCAGAGATTGAGAATTCGGTTTAAAGTTCAGATAAAAGCAAAAGAGCAAACAAAAAAGCGTCCTGGAGTTTACAGTGTTCATAACCGTCGGCTAAAACGACAGGAATGTGTTACAGTAAATGATCTATGGAAATAAAATGTGTAAACAGGTTACTCGTATTCTTTAGAGCAGAAACCCGCTGCATACTTTCAGAGAACAAGACGTGAACACACACTAATGGCCCATCTAATTTAAATGACTTCAGTAAAGTGCTTCTGATTCACCTTAATGAACACAGAACACAATGGACTAATTGTGTGGCATTACATATGCAGGGATGCAATTCATAACTCATAATAGCTCTCATTTAAACTGGAAATATTAGTTTGGAACAGGTGCATCTAAAAACCCTGGTCATGAAGGAAGCAATCACATTTTTAGAAAGTGAATCATGTAGTTGTCATGCACAAAAAATTATTTTAAACAAAGAGCAGCTGCAACTTGAGGAACGTGAACGACTGGTGAATTATCCTTCGAGTTATGTGAAATAATACGTCAAAAGAAGTCGTGCAGACAGTCGAGAGTTAATTTAATTTGCAAGCATGAACATACAGTGATGATCCAGGAGCTTCAGAAGCAAGAGAAAGTGAGTCTGAGGCCTAAAGATCGCACAGACTTTTAATAAATATCATCATGCTTCACATTCCAAACCCACCCTGAAAACCCTCGGGCACACGACGCTGAAAACATCTGAGTATGATCACTGAGGTCTAAACTCAGCCTGAGTATAATCCCTGAGGTCTAAACTCAGCCTGAGTGTAATCACTGAGGTCTAAACTCAGCCTGAGTGTAATCACTGAGGTGTAAACCCAACCTGAGTGTAATCACAGAGGTCTAAACTCAGCCTGAGTGTAATCACTGAGGTCTTAACTCAGCCTGAGTGAAATCACTGAGGTCTAAACTCAACCTGAGTGTAATCACTGAGGTCTAAACCCAACCTGAGTATAATCCCTGAGGTCTGAACTCAGCCTGAGTGTAATCACTGAGGTGTAAACCCAACCTGAGTGTAATCACAGAGGTCTAAACTCAGCCTGAGTGTAATCACTGAGGTCTAAACTCAACCTGAGTGAAATCACTGAGGTCTAAACTCAACCTGAGTGAAATCACTGAGGTCTAAACCCAACCTGAGTGTACTCACTGAGGTCTAAACTCAACCTGAGTGTAATCACTGAGGTCTAAACCTAACCTGAGTGAAATCACTGAGGTCTGAACTCAACCTGAGTGTAATCACTGAGGTCTAAACCTAACCTGAGTATAATCCCTGAGGTCTGAACTCAGCCTGAGTGAAATCACTGAGGTCTAAACTCAACCTGAGTGAAATCACTGAGGTCTAAACTCAGCCTGAGTGTATTCACAGAGGTCTAAACTCAGCCTGAGTGTAATCACTGAGGTCTAAACCCAACCTGAGTGTAATCACTGAGGTCTAAACTCAACCTGAGTGAAATCACTGAGGTCTAAACTCAGCCTGAGTGTATTCACAGAGGTGTAAACTCAGCCTGAGTGTAATCACTGAGGTCTAAACTCAACCTGAGTGAAATCCCAGAGGTCTAAACCCAACCTGAGTGAAATCACTGAGGTCTAAACTCAACCTGAGTGAAATCACTGAGGTCTAAACTCAGCCTGAGTGTATTCACAGAGGTCTAAACCCAACCTGAGTGTACTCACTGAGGTCTAAACTCAACCTGAGTGTAATCACTGAGGTCTAAACCTAACCTGAGTATAATCCCTGAGGTCTGAACTCAGCCTGAGTGAAATCACTGAGGTCTAAACCCAACCTGAGTGTAATCACTGAGGTCTAAACTCAACCTGAGTGAAATCACTGAGGTCTAAACTCAGCCTGAGTGTATTCACAGAGGTCTAAACTCAGCCTGAGTGTAATCACTGAGGTCTAAACTCAACCTGAGTGAAATCACTGAGGTCTAAACTCAACCTGAGTGAAATCACTGAGGTCTAAACTCAGCCTGAGTGTAATCACAGAGGTCTAAACTCAGCCTGAGTGTAATCACTGAGGTCTAAACCCAACCTGAGTATAATCCCTGAGGTCTAAACTCAGCCTGAGTGTAATCACTGAGGTCTAAACCCAACCTGAGTGTAATCAATGAGGTCTAAACTCAGCCTGAGTGTATTCACAGAGGTCTAAACCCAACCTGAGTGTAATCACTGAGGTCTAAACTCAACCTGAGTGAAATCACTGAGGTCTAAACTCAACCTGAGTGAAATCACTGAGGTCTAAACTCAGCCTGAGTGTAATCACAGAGGTCTAAACTCAGCCTGAGTGTAATCACTGAGGTCTAAACCCAACCTGAGTATAATCCCTGAGGTCTAAACTCAGCCTGAGTGTAATCACTGAGGTCTAAACCCAACCTGAGTGTAATCACTGAGGTCTAAACTCAGCCTGAGTGTAATCACAGAGGTCTAAACTCAGCCTGAGTGTAATCACAGAGGTCTAAACTCAGCCTGAGTGTAATCACAGAGGTCTAAACTCAGCCTGAGTGTAATCCCTGAGGTCTAAACTCAACCTGAGTGTGATCACTGAGGTCTAAACTCAACCTGAGTATAGAATCTGTTGAACCTGGATAGAGTTTCTGAAGGCCTGACAGCGTCAGGTGAAAGCCAGTGGAGACTTTCACTGGTGTGTGTGGAGTGTGTGTTCTCATCTTCTCCCTTGAGGGCTCACACGCGAGTTTCGCTCGTGTGATGATGGAGACAGTAATGTTGCACGGCCTGTTCCTTCACTGCAACCGTATCATTAACAGAAAACTTGCTCGCTGATATTCCTGTGCAAAAACACTGAGGCAAGAAATCATTCCTTCAATTTAAATGTATATAAAAGAGCACTGGAGACAACTAAACACTTAATTTGTAAAATTAATTAATTAATTAATTAATTTATGTTTTTACTGTTTTTGCAGGGTTGGGGCTCGTATGCGAGCGCTTGGTGGCCGGGCCTCCCCCCATGGGGTCCGGCCGGGCTCAGCCAGAAGGAGCGACGTGGGGCCGCCCTCCCGTGGGCTCACTACCTGCAGGAGGGACCGTAAGGGGCCGGTGCATAGTGGAACGGGCGGCAGTCGAAGGCAGGGGCCTCGACACGCAAACTGGCTTTAGGGATGTGGAACGTCACCTCGCTGGCAGGGAAGGAGCCTGAGATTGTGCGTGAGGTTGAGAGGTACCGACTAGAGATAGTCGGGATCACCTCCAGCACGGCTTGGACTCTGGAACCACACTCCTTGAGCGAGGATGGACTCTTTACCACTCTGGAGTTGCCCATGGTGAGAGGCGGCGGGGAGGTGTGGGTTTGCTTATAGCCCCCCAGCTCAGCCGCCATGTATTGGAGTTTACCCCGGTGAATGAGAGGGTCGCTTCCCTGCGCCTTCGGGTCGGGGATAGGTCTCTCACTGTCGTGTGTGCCTACGGGCCGAATGGCAGTGCAGAGTACCCGGCCCTCTTGGGGTCTCTGGGAGGGGTGCTGGAAAGTGCTCCGACTGGGGATTCTGTCGTTCTTTTGGGGGACTTCAACGCCCACGTGGGCAGCGACAGTGGCACCTGGAGGGGCGTGATTGGGAGGAACAGCCCCACTGATCTGAACCCGAGCGGTGTTCTGTTATTGGACTTCTGTGCTAGTTACAGCTTGTCCATAACGAACACCATGTTCAAGCATAAGTGTGTCCATCAGTGCACGTGGCACCAGGACACCCTAGGCCGGAGGTCGATAATTGACTTTGTGGTCGTTTCATTCGACCTCCGGCCGTATGTCTTGGACACTCGGGTGAAGAAAGGTGCGGAGCTGTCAACTGATCACCACCTGGTGGTGAGTTGGATCCGATGGACGGAGAGGAAGCTGGACAGACTCAGTAGACCCAAACGTACTGTGAGGGTCAGTTGGGAACGTTTGGCCGAGTCCCCTGTCAGAGAGATCTTCAACTTCCACCTCCGGCAGAGCTTCGACCGGATCCCGAGGGAGTCTGGAGATACTGAGTCTGAATGGACCATGTTCTCCACCTCCATTGTTGACGTGGCCACTCGGAGCTTTGGCCGTAAGGTCTCCGGTGCCCGTCGAGGCGGCAATCCTCGAACCCGGTGGTGGACACCGGAAGTAAGGGATGCCGTCAAGCTGAAGGAGGAGTCACATCGGGCCTGGCTGGCTTGTGGGACTCCTGAGGCAGCTGACAGGTACCGGCAGGCCAAGCGGACTGCAGCCTGGGTGGTTGTGGAGGCAAAAAATCGGGCTTGGGAAGAGTTCGGTGAGGCCATGGAGAAGGACTACCGGTCGGCCTTGGCAAACCATCCGGCGCCTCAGGAGAGGGAAGCAGTGCCCTACCAACGCTGTTTACAGTGGAGGTGGGGGGCTGTTGACCTCAACTGGGGATGTCGTCGGACTGTGGAAGGAATACTTCGAGGATCTCCTCAATCCCACCGACACGTCTTCCATTGAGGAAACAGAGGCTGAGAACTCGGAGGTGGACTCGTCCATCACCCAAGCTGAAGTCACTGAGGTAGTCAAGAAGCTCCTCGGTGGCAAGGCACCGGGGGTAGATGAGATCCGCCCTGAGTACCTTAAGTCTCTGGATGTTGTGGGGCTGTCTTGGCTGACACGCCTCTGCAACATCGCGTGGCGGTCGGGGACAGTGCCTCTGGGATGGCAGACCAGGGTGGTGGTCCCTCTTTTTAAGAAGGGGGACTGGAGGGTGTGTTCCAACTACAGGGGGATCACACTTCTCAGCCTCCCCGGGAAAGTTTATGCCAGGGTACTGGAGAGGAGAATACGGCCGATAGTAGAACCTCGGATTCAGGAGGAACAGTGTGTTTTTTGTCCCAGCCTGGAACACTGGACCAGCTCGATACCCTCTCCAGGATGCTGGAGGGTTCATAGGAGTTTGCCCAACCAATCCACATGTGCTGTGTGGATTTGGAGAAGGCATTCGACTGTGTCCCTCGTGGCGTCCTGTGGGGGGTGCTCTGGGAGTATGGGGTCCGGGGCCCTTTGCTAAGGGCTGTCCGGTCCCTGTACGACCGGAGCAGGAGCCTGGTTTGCATTGCCGGCAGTAAGTCAGACTTGTTCCCGGTGCATGTTGGACTCCGGCAGGGCTGCCCTTTGTCGCCGGTTCTGTTCATCATTTTTATGGACAGAATTTCAAGGCTCAGCCAGGGGCCGGAGGGTGTCAGGTTTGGGGACCACACGATTTCGTCTCTGCTTTTTGTGGATGATGTTGTCGTGTTGGCCCCATCAGACCAGGACCTTCAGCATGCACTGGGATGGATTGCAGCCGAGTGTGAAGTGGCTGGGATGAGAATCAGCACCTCCAAATCCGAGGCAATGGTTCTCAGTCGGAAAAGGGTGGCTTGCCCACTTCAGGATGGTGGAGAGTTCCTGCCTCAAGGGGAGGAGTTCAAGTATCTTGGGGTCTTGTTCACAAGTGAGGGAAGGATGGAACGGGAGATTGACAGACGGATCGGTGCAGCTTATGCAGTAATGCGGTTGATGTACCGGTCTGTCGTGGTGAAGAAGGAGCTGAGCTGCAAGGCGAAACTCTCAATTTACCAGTCAGTCTACGTTCCTACTCTCACCATGAGCTGTGGGTCATACCCGAAAGGACAAGATCCAGGATACAGGCGGCCGAAATGAGCTTTCTCCGCAGGGTGGCTGGGCAATCCCTTAGAGATCGGGTGAGAAGCTCGGTCACTCGGGAGGAGCTCAGAGTAGAGCCGCTGCTCCTCCACATCGAGAGGGTTCAGCTGAGGTGGCTCGGGCATCTGTTCTGCACGTTCCACCGGGAGGAGACCCCCGGCGGAGACCTAGGACACGCTGGAGGGACTATGTCTCCCAGCTGTCCTGGGAACTAGTGGTGTCAACAATAATCGATTCGGCGATGCATCGCAATGCGGGGCATGCACGATTCAGCATTGATGCGGCAAAGTGCCATAACCGATTATGTCACTGTTTTAGGGGTGTAACGGTATGCGTATTCGTATTAAACCGTTCGGTACAAGGCATGCATTTTCAAACCGAACGGTTATTTCAAATGTAAGCGCGTCGCGAGCACGCTCATAATGTCGACGCTGGCGTGACCACAACATCAAATGGCAAACGCAATGTAAGCGGAACGAAACTGAGCTACTCGTGACGGACTGTTTATCAGTTTGGACCAACGCAGCGCCAGCCGATCTTATACTACACAGCGCTGAGAGATCCAGTAAAGAAAGCATTTGAACTCACCACTTAAGTAATAACATCGCTGCGAGATCTAGTGAGAAACATTCACATTTCTCCGCTATTAAAGGGGGGGTGAAATGCTATTTCATGCATACTGAGTTTTTTACACTGTTAAAGAGTTGGATTCCCATGTTAAACATGGACAAAGTTTCAAAAATTAAATTGTACGTTTGAAGGAGTATTTCTGTTCCAAAAATGCTCCTAGTTTGTCACAAGTTTCGGAAAGTTTTTTTCGAGTATGGGTCTGTGTGATGCAGATGTAATGGAATTTCCTTATACGGGTCCTAAGGGCACTTCTGCCGGAAGAACCGCGGGCGCGCGCGCACTCGTAGACCAGAGCAAGAGAGCGAAAGCAGTTTGCCCATCAAAGCGCTGTGCTCGGCTTTTGGGAAGTCAATGTCACCAAAGAAGTGGGTTTTTGGTTGCCAGGGCAAGACAACCCTGCACAGATTCCCAAAGAACCCAGCGTTAAGGGAGCAGTGGATGGAGTTTGTTTTTTCAGAGCATCATCAACGGAGGTTGTGCAAGACTGTTTGTTCCCTGCATTTCGACGATGCTTGTAATATAAACAAAGCCCAGATCGACGGATTTGCAGATCGTCTAATGCTTAAGGATCGAGCAGTCACAATGATAAAGGTTCGCGGTCGTGCGTTGGAACCGGACGGTGAGTAAAACTGCTTCTATTGTCTCTGTGTGTTGTTAGCTCGGCGGGTAAGCACAGCTTTAGCTTCACCCACACGGCACGCCTCCAGCCGCTCGGTTTTTTCCGGAAAGACTCGGTACAGCCTATCTTTCTTTTATAATTATAATAAGACTAAAGACTTTTTGGAGATATGAAGGATGCAATACTACTCTATAGGTACTCAAGATTAACAGGAGATTGAGTGAAAATGAGCATTTCACCCCCCTTTAACGGATCAAACAGCGCTGACGTGGAAACCAGGAAGAAACATTGTGACATGAATGAACTATCCAGTGTCCACAGATCTGCAATATTCACCATGGATTTACTGTAGTAACACTAACTGCAACTTTGGAAGTTTGGCAGGAATAGTAGGCTATAATGCTTTCAAGTAACATTATGTCGGATTTATTTCGACATTATGAATAACATTGCTGCCCTCAAATGTTAATCTGAACTAAAATAAACATTTGTTTATAAGCACAAAATATTACATTTAATTTTTTCCAAGGAGCTGTTTTGTTTTATATGCTCCTAAGAAGAGTCAATTATAGCTCCATCATTGCTCAAAGAAAAAAAAATGTCATACTTTATGATTTTAGTTCTAATAAAAAAAGAATTTAAAAAAAAAAAAAATCAAGGAAATTTCTCTGGCATTTCTTTTTTTTTGCTGTATCGAAAACGTACCGAACCGTGACACAAGTGTATCGTATTGAACCGAACCATGAATTTTGTGAACCGTTACACCCTACACTGTTTATTTTCTGGCCTTGAGTTGGACAATAAAGTTGAAATTTAATTTCAAATGGTTCTCAAGCAGAGAGAAGAGAAACATTTCTCATTCAAAGCACTGAAGCAGTGATTTATGCTTTCTTTTTCAGGTTTGAAAATGTCATATCCAATACCCTGTCCCATTCAATTTCATTTTATTTAATGACATTTATGTCAAAGATACAGGAGAGTGATAATACACACATAGCAGCCAATAAAATCTGTTGTTCAATATCTGACTGCTTGTATTGCCTCATGACTGATGAAAATTTTGCCTTGTTGTGTGCAGTAGAATTTTGATGCATCGCAATGCATCGTAGAATCGAATTGAATCGAATCGTTACCAGGTGAATCGTAATCGAATCGAATCGTGAGGGCAGTGCCAATGCACACCCCTACTGGGAACGCCTCGGTGTCCCCCCGGAAGAGCTAGAGGAAGTGACTAGGGAGAGGGAAGTCTGGGCATCTCTGCTTAGACTGCTGCCCCCGCGACTTGGCCCCGGATAAGCCGAAGAAGATGGATGGATGGATTAATGTTTTTACTAAAATTTAAATCCCTGCAGGAAAACATTCAATAAACCCACAATTTGTTTATTTTCATTTCATGGCTGATAACTGATAAATGGCTGATATGAAAATTTTATTTTGTCTAAATAAATTGACCAGTGATTGAACACACGCACAGACACACACACACACACACACACACACACACACACACACGCATGCATGCACACACATACACACACACATATATAAACACACGCATGCATGCACACACACACACACACACACACACACACACACACACACACACACACACACACACTTACATTTTTTTGTGCAAAATTAACTTTTATTCAGCAAGGACGCATTATTACAGTTTTTTACAATCACTTTGCTACTATTTTCAGAACCTTGATGTCATTTTTCACAACTCTAGACACAAAACTCACAACCAATGATTAAAATGCACATTTTTCAAAACTCTAACCCTTTTCTCAATTGCTTGGATACAATACACATAAAACTTAAATCATTTGTTCATTCAACAAAAATCACCTGTTCAATATGACACAACTTAACATTAAAGTACTACTATTTCAAAACGCAATTCACACATTACATTTCAAATGAGTGTCTATTCATTTCCTTACATTGATCTAACTATCAATTGATACAACTGCTCAAAATGATAAGTTACTGTTGCATTACTCTTAATGCATAGTTGTATGGAAACAGACAAACAATCTTTCATGTTTACTAAATCATGAAAGTTTCAAGATAACGATCCATGGATATTGTAGTCTAATTGGTCCTTGCTCCACGCTAATTGAGCATGAACCAATTAGACTACAATATCCATGGATGTAGCCTACTGTAATATTTGATCATAATGCTTCATCAGACACTGTGTCTATGGTCCCAAATACTGTACCACCTCTTCAGACTATTTACAGTATTGACAGCACTGCACTGTATAGATAATCACTCTTTTGTTTCTTACAGTACAAGCAAGCAAGTTGAGGGACACTGCATTTGATGTTTTACAGTACTGTCTTTTCTTTTCTATTTCATAGCTAATTATTTTTGCTTTGATTCAAATAAACCTATGTTGTGATTGTACTGTAGTGTTTTTCATCTTTGTTCAGTGATTCCACTGTGTCTGTCGTATTCTCTCTACTACTGCAGTGCTTTTACAGAGATGTATTTACTGTACATGTAGTGCCATAATGAAACCTGTATCAACTATTTTGTTCTACAATATTTAATGATTGTACGAACAATGACACAGTGAAACTATCGGTTGCTTGTGTGTGGGTGATCTATAGTTATGTTTCAATGGTATTTCACAGTAAATTTGTTTTTTGAACCAATGATTGTGCAAGTGCAAGATTTCCTTAAAGATGTGAATGCACAATGCAATGTTTTGAACATTAGACAGCCTGTGTTACAAGTGATAACCGTTTTGAGTTTTGTGTCTAGAGTTTTGAAAAATGACGTCAAGGTTCTGAAAATAGTAGCAAAGTGATTGTAAAAAACTGTAAATTGATCAAAAGTGACAGTAAAAACCTTTATAATGTCACATTTATATCACATTTCTGTTTTTAACTCTCTATTCATCAACAAAGAACAACAAAAAACAGTTTCCACTGAAATATGAACTGTTTTCAACACTGATAATAATATGTTTCTTGAGCCTCAGATCCTCATATTAGAGTGATTTCTGAAGGATCATGTGACACTGAAGACTGGAGTAATGATGCTGAACATTCAGCTTTGATCACAGGAATAAATTACACTTTACTGTATATTCACATAGACAACAGCTGATTTACATTGGAATAATATTTCCCTGTTTTACTGTATTTTTGATCAAATAAATGCAGCTTTGATGAGCAGAAGAGACTCTTTCAGAAACATTTTAAAAATCTTGCCGACCCCAAACCAAACTATACTGATATATAAAAATAAAAGCTCTAATAGGGCAATTCCACGCAAAACTGTCACATCCATAACGCCAACACAATGCCATGGTATTTAGTTGGCGTTATGGATGTGACAGTTTTGCGCGGAATTGCCCAATAATATATTGGTCAATACTCAACATGTTCAACCAAATGTGTGTGTTCTGAGAGTGTAAATCTACTCATAAACACTGAAGTGTTGGTTGTGAGGCATATCTGCAGTTTCTGGATGTTTCTGTTGACACATAAAGCTCAGACTACACACGGTTATTCTCTCCACGCCGAGATAAACTGTGAGTCTGTCTACACAAGCAACAGGTTTGGGGTTGAACTCCTCTCACTGTGAACACACACACACACACACACACACACACACAGCTTGTTTGCTTTAGTGTCACGGTTTATTTGGGAATGGAGACACACGGCGAGCAGTGTTTGATTAAGGCATCACACAGTATTGTGTCGAGCAAACACAGAATTAACCGACGGTTCTGAAGAACTGTCACGTTTCAGGAGTTATTGCAGGTCGATCACCTGAGAATTACAGTATATTCAAAGTGCTTACACACAGTTTCTAAAAATTACGGCTCAATTTCTAGAAAATCAACACACAAAACCACAAAACACACACAACATACAAAACATCTCTTGCAAAAGCAAACACTTCATTAACTCTTCCAAAAAATGTGTTTTTGCGTAGTAACTCTACAAACACACAATCACCAAATGATTAGCCACACACACACCAAACTACACACAGATGTGAAACACTACTCTCTCGTGTCTTTTGCTTGTTCGGTGTGTAGTGGAGTTACAGGAGTTTGTCACACACACACACACACACACACACACACATGAATGTGCACAAACACACTGTATATACAGTGCTGATGACTTATACACAGTTCTGGAACTGAACTGACTTGAGCTGAATAATGACACTTGTGACTTTGATACTATCGTGAAGCTGCTGCGAAACAATCTTATATATATACACACACACACACACACACACTGAATATGCATACAAGTCAAGTCAGAAAGTCAACTTCATTTCTAAAGCACTTTGTGTATGTGAATGTGTAAATATATATATATATATATATATATATATATATATATATATATATATTTACACTATAAACAGAAATTCAAGGGGGTAAAATAATTTCTTTCTTTCTCAAAACACTCTGAGTTTTGATTTGTAAGTGATCAGTTTATGTATAAGTGTTTTGCAAACTAAAAATTCGGTCCACGAGTGAATGCTTTCGCCTCAAGTTCCACTTTTAGTGTCTAAGCAATTTGAAAGAACTGTAATGACCTCCAGTAATTTACTACAAAAGGGTTTTAATTGAGGGTTAAACTGTGTTAATGTGCATATTAGGCCCTTTTGGGTTGCAATTAAAGTGATTAAACTCAACTCACCCATTAACCCATATTAAGCCCAAATATTCAGATCCACAGATTAACAAATATCTAGTGTAAGTGTCACCAGGACTGGCTGGATAACTCTGTGAATCTCTGACTTTCAGCCACCCTTTGCACATTATGGAACGATTACACTCATTATATGACTATGAGTTACACTTATATGACTGAAATGGACCATAAAGCAACACTATTATTACTACTCTTGACCTGTTTCTGAGCTCATCCACCAGCTGACTAGGAGGAGCTGATGACAATTCAAACAGAAAGAAGTGAACATAGACAACATGTCCGAAGTCCAATGCATTAAAAGTCAGATGTGTTTTTAGGGTAGGTGCGTCCCATCCAAGCTTCAGTGTCCCAAACAAGACTCTATCTTTATGCTGTTTTAAAAGTAAAAGCTTGTGAGATTTCATCATTCAGGCTTTAAAATCTACAGTCACTTGCAGAGTTTCTACACTTTCCCCATTTTGTCCTCACAATGAAAATAAACTCAGATCATGAATGTGCTCAAGAATCTGATCTCGATAAATTCACCTAATGCTTTTCATGAGATGTTCAGAGGGTTATTCGGTCAGTTGGCCTATAGGAACAATACGGGTCAATTGTGCTATTCCTTCCCAGATCATAACCCATAACTATGGAAGCTTGATTCCACCAAAGAATACAAAATAAAAAAGGTAATTGCGACTTTTTATCTCCCAATTCTGACTTTTTTTTTTCTCACAATTGCGTGATATAAACTCCCAATGAGGAAAAATAATTGGACTTCATAACACGCAATTGTGAGTTTATATATCGTAATTCTGACTTTAGAACACAACTGCAACTTTATATTACGCATTTCTGACTTTATAACTTACAAACACGACTTTGTATCGCAATTCTAAGAAATAAAGTGAGAATTGCGTGATGTAAACTTGCAATTGTGAGATAAAATTATCTTTTACAATATTTTATTCTGTGGCTTCCATACATAACTCATAATCTTGGCTCATAACCCAGCCAGAATCGCAATCCATGGGTTCTGCATCGGCCGACCTCATTCAGTGTGAACAAACTCATCTAGGGCCAGTGTTGGCTGGGCTATGAGTCCACCTGACAACAAGTTATTTTAATGGATTATAATTGCATTCAGAACATTTATCTTACTTTTGTGGCTCAAGAAGCGTATTAAACATTCTATTTATGGACATCAACAATTACAAGTGTGAGATACCAACAGATACTCATGCAATCGATCTTTTAATAAAAAAATATCCCAAGAGCAAGAGTGCTGTGGATTTAATATCATATAACTACACATCCGTCCAGCAGACACTCAGTATCAAATGCAAGTGTTTAAACAAGTAAATAATGTCTTCAAACTTACATTTCAGGGCCAATTAGATCGTATATTTCTTTGCAACCATAAATTGTTCCAAAACAAAACCTGCTCCACGACTTTCAAAACAATCCCTCCTTTTGCAGACAAAATCCCGTTTTACTCCCTGCGTACTGCAGCATGACATTTCATCACATCTTTTAAAATATCATATAGATAATCACAAGACAAGCAAAAGAAAAGAATATAACAGGTTAAACTTTCATTAGCTTTACGCTCAGAACTACACATCCAATCAAATTAGAGGACAGAAATAATGCAGTTCTTAAATACCCACAGAATAAATCATAACATGCATTTTGTTTATTAATAAATTAATTGCCAATGCTCATTTTCAATAATAGATTCTAGAAATGTAGCGTAATTTTATGTGACTTCTAAAGTGACAACGCATTATTATTACTCAACATTAAAAACAAATATATAGACTTCGAATAAAAGTACGAAGCTGTTTTTACATTATTACATTGTTTTAAATTTTACATCACATTGAAAAGTGCAATGTTTAATATAGATGTCAGATAGAGGTAAGGCTGTCTGACAGACGAACATGCGAAACAAACAAAAACAAAAACCCTAATATGGATCATGGATGTTTTTACCTCGCAACTCCTGGGCTTTCCGTCTCTGAACTCTCCGTTTTCTTCTTTTTCTTCCATTTGAAGAGTTTGAGTGTTCCTTTCCCGCTGTCCTCTTTCTCCACAGACTCTTTGAGATTCGCTTCACTTTTAGAAAACAAGTTCCTCAAAGACTTTCTGGTGGAAAAACTCTTTTTCGCCATGACGACTGAACTCCAGCTGGAGCCCGAGAGAGAGGAGCCGATGCACTCAGGAGTGAGTCTACAGATGACTACACTAGGACAGCACACTGGAAGAGCACACTAGGACAGTTGTGTTCACTTGTGCACTGTGAACAATAGTGAGACACCTAGCGAAGTTACTCGCGCCACATGTTTCTATGGGCAGTTCTGTGGGTTATGAAACAGCCATAACTCCCTCATTCAGTGAGAGATTTAATTAATTCAAGTGATTTGCATATTTTGATCAGTGTTCGGTTAAACTGCCAGCAGCTTCACTTCAACTTAACATTATGATTAAGTCAGTCCTTGAATAGCAGGTTTTTATACTTCCCCAGTTATGAATGTATTAGTTTAGATATTCTATCATAAAGTTCAATTATAAATGAAAGTGCTTGTTTAGATACTCTATCATAAAGTTCAGAAAGCTGCAATGTCAAAATCAAACGTCAGTGGCGATTAGTAAAGTGAAAGTCGATACAAATATTTGTATCAATTTTCACTTTTTAAAGCCACATGGCTTTAGCGATTTTATTTATTTTGGTTTTAATCTCTGAGAACCAAAAAGCCACATAACCCAAAGAGACCAGACATCGAAAAGTAATCAAAATAAAATTGTGTCGTTTATTTTCTTATGTTGTAAAAGCACAAATATGAGAATAAATTCAGCTGCTTCGAAATGAGAAATAAATTCATGAATAGAGTAATAGAGAAGAAATTAATAGAACTTAAGAACACAGGTTCCCTCTCAATAAAAATCTGAATAAAGCAGATTATAATATGAGTAAAATTCATCAGAACGAAGTATGTCAGGTTGGTGATGTCATTGCCAATCCCTTTGAGAAATAAGCATAAATAACTTTTACCAGCGCTATAGCATTGATGACCACATGATTGACAGGTAAACAGAAGCAGTAAACACATAGTTTAGAAAAGCAGCCAAATAACTTCAGCTCGGTGATGACCGATCTCTATCTATCAGGAATAATTAGGCTATGCACAGAAATAGGACTCTACTACTTGATCTGTTTTTCCACAGGAAGTAATGACACTCATTAGTCAGTGGATGGCGCCACACTACACAACAATCTGTCTAGATCTCACTCGTACAATCTGAAAAATAAAGGTTCTAAAATGTGTTTTGCCTCAGTGCCATAGAAGAACCACTCTGGGTCTTTAAGGACCTTTTGATGGACAGTTCTAAAAAACTTTTTTCTTCTGATTAGTGCGAAGAACATAATGGAAAGGTTCCATGGATATTAAGGGTGCTTAATGGAACCAGATGCCAATATAGAACCTTTATTTGTAGTAACCAGTTTATGTAAAAATATACATTTTAAATTATTGTTGAATAATGACGGATCAGATTGCCAGAAACACATTATTTTCTAAACAATTAAAAATGCAACATTATTTTAATTTCCAAGCTAATAATTGGACATATGTGACCCTGAATCACAAAACCACTCTTATGTTGCACGGGTTTATCTGTGGCAATAACCAACAAAACATTGTATGGGTCAAAATTATAGATTTTTCTTTTATGCCAAAAATCATTGGGATATTAAGTAAAGATCATGTTCCATGAAGATATTTTGTAAATTTCCCACCTTAAATATATAAAACATTTATTTTTGTGAATGGATGCAGCAATATCGCCAATAGAAATGGACAACTTTAAAGGAGATTTTCTCAATATTTCGATTTTTCTGTACCCTCACTCAGATTCCAGATCTTCAAATAGTTGTATCTCGGCCAAATATTGTCCTATCCTAATAAACCTTACATCAATGGAAAGATGATGTATTCAGCTTTCAGATGATGTATAAATCTCAATTTAAAAAAAAAAAATACACATAAGACTGGTTTTGTGGTCCAGGGTCACATATATAGCCTAGGCTATATCATAACTGGCTGAAGGAATTAAGCATGCAACGTAATGAGGTTGTGATATGAGGAAACATGCATCGCTGCATACTGTACACACACTACATTTAGAGAATCACTGAAGCTAGTGTGCAGTCAGTGTGCTGAGCCTCCCTCCAGTCATAGCGTCCTGTGGCCAGCAGTGGGCGCTGCTTCCCCAAAGACGCGAAAGACAGAGCATTAGTTTATTAGTTCATTAAACTGAATTTTTGATGTAGGCCTAAAAATAAACTTACACTGTCGTGAATTTCTTAAGTATGATTATTTTACTCGATCCAGGACCATTAAAAAAAAACAATTAATTGATGTAATATTCAAATATAAAAGAGCAACAACTAGGCTACAGCCTAATTAAATAACATGTACGTGAACATGCAATGCATAAAATATGAAAGTGATTATACAACCAGCAGTCAAAAACTATGATCTTAAACACACCTAAGGTTACTCATATATATATATGTAGCATAGATATTCAAACACAGAGTTCAGGTGCTGCTTTTCCAGCGATTGCGTCTCCGGTTTCTGGTGTGCTGAGAGTAGTTTTCTGTGGTATTGTCAGAGTTCAGGATAATCTGCAGGGTAATCTCACCCATCCGTCTGGTTACTGAGGCACAGAAGAGGAATGTTTTATAGTTCTTGATGAGTGATGTAATATATATCACTTAATGAACTCTGATACGGCATGATTTCCCCACAGCTTGAATGGATTTATTTTAGACAGATCTTACTTGATCATTCATGAGTTCACACTTACACATAAGTCAGATAGAATAAAAGCGTATTTGCTGTGCTGTCCGAGGAGAGGCTCCCCCCCCCCCCCCTTGCTGTGAAAGAATGGGCCAAGAGTGAGGAGTCGGGGTGGTGGAGGGATGCTGAAAAACTGTCAATGAATGTCAGGTGAATATATATATATATATGCTTCTTCTCATGCTGATTAGGGTAGACATGGTCATTTTTTTTTTATTATTATTTGAACGTGCTCCTCCCGAACTTTGTTTATAAAACATCATGTATTGCAGGGGAAAAGTGTCCGTCTAAAATATCAGAGGTAGAAATGAACTCTTAATGTGTCTAAATATGACTGGTATTTTCTGCATTTCATAGGCTATAGTTCATCCACTCCTGTCACTCAAAACTCTCTTGATCTTGAGATATGATTGAAAAGTGCATTGTTAAACTCACTCACTCACTCACTCACTCACTCACTCACTCACTCACTCACTCACTCACTCACTCACACACACACACACACACACACACACACACACACACACACACACACACACACACACACACACACACACACACACACACACACACACACACACACACACACACACACACACACTCAATCTCACACACACACACACACACACACACACACACACACACACACACACACACACACACACACACACACACACACACACACACACACACACACACACACACACACTCAATCTCTCTCACACACACACACACACACACACACACACACACACACACACACACACACACACACACACACACACACACACACACACACACACACACACTCAATCTCTCTCTCTCACACACACACACACACACACACACACACACACACACACATACACACACACACACACACACACACACACACACACACACACACACACACACACAATCTTTCTTTCTTTCTAACTAATCCATCTTTCTTTCTTTCTTTCTTTCTTTCTTTCTTTCTAATCCATCTTTCTTTCTTTCTAACTAATCCATCTTTCTTTCTTTCTTT
>NC_138230.1:45916099-45933599 GCF_964197995.2 Scardinius erythrophthalmus | reverse complement strand
TTTTCCTGTAAACATTCTTTACAATCTTCAAAAAGTCATGTTTTACAGTGTAGTCGATGCACTTATCAGCTGATTGTATGATTTACAGTTCTGTCAAATGTTTGAGATAACACTCTGTGTTTTCTGCATTTTGCCGCACCGCCGCTGGCCGTTGTTGACAGGAACTAAAGCTTCAGGGTTTCAGAGAACGACTTGCTAGTAATTTCTGAATGCTTGAAGTTTTAAGTCTGAGCAGGAAGGCAGTGCAAGTACTCTGAACATGACACAAACACACACCCACACACACACACACACACACACACACACACACACACACACACACACACACACACACACACACACACACACACACACACACACACACACACACACACACACTCCGCATGTCATTTACTGCAAGTCAAGTTCCACTCTTTCTTTCTCTGTGGTGTGTTTCACATGCTTCTCTCTGTTTCTTTCTCCTTTCTGCCATAAAAGGGCCTCTCGCAACTTCTCCTAAAATGTATTCAAAGTGGTGGTTTGACATGCTGTCAATGACAGAAGTGCTCTTTCTTTCACTTGTCTCTCTTTCACACACACACACACACACACACACACACACACACACACACACACACACACACACACACACACACACACACACACACACACACACACACACACACACACACACACGCGCGCTGAGGTGTGTTTGTTCTGGTCTGAGGTGAGGTGTGTGTGTGTGTGGCCCGGGGCTCTCCCTTCATGTGTGTGTGTGCCAGGGGAGAAGAGGGGAGGCTTTGACAAAAGGAAACAGATAAGTGTTGAACTCAGAGAGGACAGAGAACACATGAGACATTTCTTACTGTAACTGCCTTGTCTTCCGTTACCGACATTTGTGATGAGTTTGAGCCGTTAACAGAGACTAGAAGAGCAGTGAAAGAGCAGGCGGGAATGATGACCATAAACCGCCAGATCAGTTACTCAAACCAATGCTCTGCTTCATATTAGCCTCCAGTTTCACAAATACTAGAACTACGATCTGACTTTTACACTATATAGACAGGACGTTTAACCCTGTGCTGCTCTTTGGTCACTTTTGACTGAAAAAAAAGAAGAAGTGTTTTTTACTTTGTTGGAAGGGCATGACACTTGGTGACTTTTGTGGCACTTATGTGAACACCAATAATAATAATAATAATAATGTGTGCATATGATTCAAAAAGTCACACTTTTAAAAACGTGTTTGTTTTCTCTGGCGTATTGATTTTTTTTCTTTCTTAAATGTGTATATTATAATATATTTGTGTTTATTATCTTAATAAGTGTGTATTTAGATGTTTTGTACAGCACTTTGGTCAGTCTTGTGGCTGTTTTTAAATGTGCTTTATAAATTAATTAATCTTGAAACTTGAAACTACTCATCTCGGCCAAAGATGACCGCCATAGGAATTAACGGGAAGTAAAAAAAAATATTTTGGGGGGATACAAACTACAAATCAGCCACAATGCAGAAAACAAGCAAACAGCAATGAAGGGGTTAATCGAGATTTTTTTTTTATTAGTTAATTGTTTTTTATTGTATTGTAAACATTTTTGCATAAAGTTACTTTTGCGGTGTTTGGCCAGTTTTTAGGAGTGTGTGTTGAGGTTTGTTGAACCAGCCTATAGATATTTCAGAAGTCTCTTCAGTAATCAGATATTATATACGTCTTGTTATCATCTTTTATCATCTAATCGCTGGGAGGAGTTATTTTTTTGTTACTGTAAAAAGTAACGCTAGGTAAAGGTTGGGGGTGTTTTCTTTTTCACGTCAAAATGAAAAACAGCAATGCATGTGACGGCGAGCATTTTTGATCAGTCTTAGCTGATGAGCAACAATTTCAGTTCCTCTACTTTCTAGAAATACGACCACAGAGAGCAGCGTTTGAGTGGGACTTTCAAGCGAATAAGCCTGATGAACGAGTGTGAAAACCTGATTCTGTTGACAGAGTAAAGGCATCAACAACACAATCACACGGACAGAGCGAGGTCTTAGACAAGTAATGTTTAATGCGCTACATTATAAAAGTTTGTCAAAAATAGGTTCTCACATATAAAGTATCAACATCTTTTGGACTGAGTCAAAAATAAACTAGGATAACAAAAGAACTGTACAAAAAGTCTCCTTTCTAAACCCTGTTGCAGCTAACAGTCAAATATCTGCACTTGGATCTAGTTCCTGCTTTTTCCAGTGCTGACATCAAATAAATTAAAAGAGCATAACATATGAAACTAACAATTTAACTTTTTAGTATGAGGTACTGTTGTGTCTGTAGTTCTGTAGTCTATAAAAAATGAAGTATTGCAATCTTCATGATTGGCAAATTCAGTTTCAGCTACATCGATTTGATCATTTTCATAGTGCTAACAATACTTGTTTGGATTAAAGAGACAACAGTAAACATTGGTAGACACAACCAAGTAACATTAAGCTAAGAAAACGAAGGATATTTCAAATATTAAACAAAAAGTGAGGCATGTTTTCTTTCCAATGTCAAAAGGGTTCAGGATCTGAGAAAACCGCTATGATATTCTTAGAAGCTACAGTGAATGATCCCTTGAAAAGGTACATTTTACATCCTTTCATAAAAGATCCCATTCAGAATTATTTAACACCAGGTAAAGTCATAGACACGTACATCCATTTGTACACATTCGCAGACAGACCACACTTGGAATGGACGGAGAAGATCCAGTCCATCTGGGACTGTAACATATAGTGTCCATAGTGGGATTGACACATAATTCCTGAGAATCCCAATATTTAAAAAAAAAAATACATAAAAAGTACACATATAAACAAGTTTTAAAACATTTGATACAATGCTCAAAAGAAAAACCTCAACAATAATAAGTTAAGACAAACTCACACAAACAGACTTTGACATCGGTTTGGAAACCAGATGAGGACATTATAAATCACATCTTCATTCTATAACAGGTCAGAGGGTAGAAGTGCAATCCCTTTCTTCAAGTCTTTGGAAACACTATTTGTTTGGTGCGGCTCTCATTGGCTTGGTTTACGCATCTTCTCTCTGATTTTCCCAGGAAAGAGAGGATTTTTGGTCAACTAGGGAATGCCCTGTGCATAGATAGCATTTTTGAGGGGTTTCTGGAAGACCTGAAGGAGCGATCCCAGCAAGCAATAGCCGTCATGTCACCGTCTAGGTTAACTATAGACCCGGCAGTGATTACAAGGCATTTGGTTTCATTTCTTTGACATGTTCTATGCTATTTGTTGCCCACCTATAGTCAAAACTGATTCATTGTAGTTTTTGGCCAGGCAGCGCATGCGATGGCTGATATCCCATCGTGTTACCAATGTCAATAATATCTACAGGATATCAGTGTCATGGTCAGGATTCTAGCTATTAAACGGCTATTAGGCGTCTTTTAAAAGCAAAATTGCTTGCTGGGATACGTCATCTACTCCTCCTCAGTCTTAATAGAGTGCCGGTGGTTGAAGTGAACCACGCTGGCTCTCTCCTGGTGATGATGACCCATGATGGTCACTCCCTGAGGTACTGAAGTACTGAAAGCCTTGAGGAATCCCACGTCTTCCTTCCCCTCGCCGTTTTCCAGACTCCTAGCCAGCCATTTCTCCAAGGCGGCGTCCACTTGAGCATCTCCGGCGTTCTCCGGAAGAGCCTCGGCCTCGTGACTGGCGTCGAAGCGCTCCACCAGCTCGGGGATCTCGGGACGGGTGTTGGGACAGCATCCGGAGCGCTGGTGGAGGTGTAGGGAGAAGCGATGGATGAAGCCTCGGGTGCAGGTTTGGCAGGTATACGGGCGGTCGCAGGAGCTGTGAAGCCGACGGTGGAGTTTAAGGTGGATGTACTGGGTAAACTTCACTCCACACAGCTTGCACTGATACGGCTTCTCTCCCGAGTGCAGACGCAAGTGTGTTTTCAGGTTGCTGGTGCTGCTGAAGCGTTTGTGGCACACCTGTGGACATTCAAAGAGAGTCACAGACTGTAATTCAAAGAGGCGGCACACAACAACCTCTCTCGCCTCGTTGTTGCTCTGGTATGCAGACAGCAAGCCAGCCACACTAAAGGACTTATTTATTTTCAGTGGTCAAAATGAATGACTAGCGCAGGCTGACGCCACTGTCACACCCTCTCTAGTTACTGAACAACAAAGCTTTTCTCTTAAGGAAACAGGAGTGACAAGGTAAAGGTCCTGTCACAGATAAGCAGTGTTGTAGGTGTGAGTCATGGCATGTTAATAGGATATATATCTTTATCTTGAGTCACAGCACATGAGCTCACCTGGCATTCGTGTGGTTTCTCTCCTGTGTGGACCAGGTGATGTTTCTGTAAGTGTGCCAGCTGGGTGAAACTCTTTTTGCACAAGTTGCACTGGAATGGTCTCTCGCCACTGTGGACCCTCAAGTGCACCTTCAAAGCAAACACAGGCCCTTTAGTCTTAACCACATCACACCACATCTCTCAAATCAAGACTTAGAATAAAGTGTACTCACTTTGAGGTTGGACAGCTGACCGAAGGTCTTGAGGCAGACGTTGCATTCATACTTGATTTTGCCGTTCTGCTTCTTGAGTGGGTACGGGAGAGACTTGTACCCGGGTGTTGGTGGAGAAGACGAGGATGGAGGTGATGTGCTCCTGGGCGAAGCCAGGCTGAGGTTAATGGCTTCTTCGCATTCAGAGAGAGGCTTCTGGAAGCTTGGCTGAGGGGAGAGTTCTGGTGTTGCCGGGGCTCCCCGGGGGGGAGTGTTCGGGACTCTTTCCTTCAGTCCTCCATGGAGCGGGGAGGGATAGGGAAAGGTAACTGGTAGCAGGCCAGGTTGGGGAATTGAAGGGTAGGATAAGCCATCACTTCCCAGGAATCCGTTGTACCGGAAACCCCCTTTCGAGGGCAACATGGACGGGAAGGGAGGGGAGTATGGGGGCAACAGCAAACGGGAATAATGAGGATTGTACTGTGGTAGAAGTGGATAAGGAGCTTGCAGAGGTCTGGGAGAGGGCAGGGAAGGGTAGGAGATCAAACCCTCTCGATGATGACCGTAGAGGCCGTGTAAGTGGAGCGGAAGGTCTTGCGGCGGAGACAGGGTGGGATACGGGTGAGCGCTCATGGTCATCTCCTTCTGGTTGGGATGTGGAGAATGCACCAACTGTGGTGAAACAGCTCTGTGGATTTTCTTGCTGAAATCCACGACCTGTTCGTCCGGTGTGTCAGGTGGCGTGTCCCTCTCAATGACCTCTACGTCGATCTTTTCATCCATCTCGTCTTCCTCTCCCTCGCTTTGAAGTTTGTGTGGGCTCGAGGCCTGTTTAGGGTAGTAGACGTACGGCTTCTGATAGTTCATGTCAGGCAAGTACTCTGTAGAAAGAGAGGACATAAAAGGTCACACAGTGCAGAGAAGTGTGAAGGCTGACAGACAGCAGAGGTGAGAACACAAGTATGAGACTTAGACTAACTTTGCAACTACTGTAAATGTCAACTCATTAGGTGTTTAATGATACCCTCATGTCACAATTCGATGCATATCACGATACTGAACTCACGAGATGGCATCATTGCGATACTCAGAGAAATGCTAAATTTGGTTTTACATTGTGTGTGGAAATGATTAGGCTTGGACTTGGTGCTGAAACCCAAAGCACAGGACAATAGAGACACCAGAATAAACATATTCATGATTCTGAAGCTGAAAATACAGAATTATTTTAGACGAATATACTTGCGCTGTCACTGACTAGATATATTTAAAATAATGTAGGCCACTTTTACCTGTAACAAGACATTTGGCATCATCAGGAGCCACAAATGGTCCCCCATTGCATTATTACACATTATATATAGTAGTTTAATGTAGAACTGACACTAAAACTCTGGGACCATCAAAATACAGTGTTACCGAAACTTGTGAGCAAGTCGACAGATTTCACGTCTGTTGAGATTGACCAAGCAGGTCAAAGTCTTCGCAGAGCGACATCGGTCACCCGGCGAACACGCCTGTGTGTCGTACACCTACTCATAACCTTCCCTCCTCAAACGCTCACTTATGGTAAATGGCAGCTCTTTCAGTTTAAAGCTGACAGGCAGAAGATCTCTGACTGGTTTCTGTTTGACAAAGAGGTAGTACTGCTTTCACACAGCACCTAGATTACAACCGTGTGGGTGTTCGCAGTGTGGGTGTGTGTATGTTTGTGAGGTGGAGGGCCATATGTATGTATCGGAAGAAAGGAGACTCGTGTGACGGTGATACTTCTCACTCAGAAACTACTCTGACTCACCATAACAGCAGATGTCCTCGACCATGGGAAAAATCACTAACTGTTTCTTACTGTTATGCAGGGAATCGAGATAAGGTCAGATTATTACTGTCCTTTCGCTTCAGAGATTGTAAAAAGAAAGCCACAACAGCTAGCTTCTTTCAGTAACCTTTGTGGTGACTCAGACAAAACCTGCTAAATCATGGAGAGTGGTACAAGGCTCAAGTGTGTCACACAGCAGTGGGAAGATTACACAAACACAGTATAACCCTTGTGGTCGAAGCTTGGTTCCTCAAACCCAATCTGGTGTAACATTTACAGGCATCGTCTAGGTATTTCCTAACTACCGTGAGGAAAGTGAAAATGATATTTGAAACTCCGAACAAAATCCAACCGTCAACTGTGTATAAATATGTTTTCAAATCCCGGAGGAACACGGATAAATGGAAGCAGTGGATATTCCCCGTGTTTTAAATTAAACTAAATATCAGCAGATGTGTTCGAAGAACTTGTTGACAAAGTCCAGTGAAAAGAGCTGTATGATGTAATATCATGCTTTTAAAACTGAATATACAAATTTCTTTGAACCTCACCAAGGAAGTGGAACTTGTCAAAGCGCACTGAATGATCCAAATTAAAAAGAAGAGGATCTAAGAAAGGGTTATGTTCTTCACGGTGCATGACTTTCTAAAGAGGGATATTTAGGTGTAATTGTTGAGTAAAAGCATCACAAGAGAGAAGCGTGTACGTGTCGGCATGACTCAGGTAATGGTCCTTAACAATAGCAGAGACAAATGCACACACGAAACGCACAAAAACAGACATTCATGCATTCCGAGGAGTGAATAAGACAGGAAATAACAGTGTCAGTGTGAGATTGAATCAATGTGATATAGGCGCTATCACATGACAGCTACTCAGACAGACAAATCCAGACGTCCAGCGTTTTGTCATAAATATATATATACGCACACACTCACAGAACTCACACATTCATACACAAACAGGTTCATTGACAGTCACTTTCACGATGTGACTTTCATGTTTTCATGTGTCAAACGAATCACTGATTTACTGTTCATTATACTGTATATACAGCAAATTTTCAGTAAACATTTAACAGTGTGTTGCTATTAGTGGCATACTGACATAATGGTCATGTGAAACCTATACAGTTAAACCAAATACAGTTTATATTACATATTACTTAGACACCATATATATTTTTTTTATATTTGTTTTACTTGTGTGTGCTGGACAGTTAATTTATGTAAGTTAGGATAGCAAGGTGTCTGAATAAAATTTTGGTTTGACTGTATATGACACTGCCACGCAACGAAAAAAATATCCGCCCGTATGTATTTTGGATGTCAATATTACTAGTGTACGCAGAAGATCTGAGGGTGCCCGTTAATTACTGAACTCTTGCACTGTAAAAATGATTCTCGAAATTGTAGATAAAAAGTCTTAAGCCTTCAAAATTTCACATTTCGTTCAATAACCGATTTCTTGGAATTATTTGTGAAAATTACATTTAAAAAAAACTAAATTCTACGCCAAATTTGTTTCATTTCAAGGCACAACAGAACACAATAAAGATACAAGAAGAAAAGCAAAAGTGGGAATAAAAAACACTATATACATAACAGCCTACTAGTTCATTACTGAACTCTCCACTGTAAAAAATGATTCTCAAAGTGGTAAATAATGATTTTAAAAGTCTTTTTTTCAATGATCGATTCCTTGGAATTATTTGCGAAATTGTTCAAAATTGAAATTGTTACAGTTCAAGGCATTAAAGGAGTCGCCTGATTCACAGGAAAGACAACGGGCAAATATACAAATGATGTGACTAATAATCCTATTGCTTCAAGAAAGCCAGAGAAAACTCAATAAAGATACAAGAAGAAAAGCCAAAAAAAAGCACACTTCATCCAGTTTTCCCCTCCCCAATGCCAGCTAATGTGGGATAATCCCGGAGCCGTGACTCACTTGGCTTCAGGCTGTCGGGTTGCTCCTGCTGGCCACACAGTCTCTGGGAAAACTCCGGGCTGTACCACACCAGCAGCTCCTGCTTGGGCTCCACGGGCCGGATGGTGTAGAAGTAGATCTCCTGGCCGTTCTGACAGGCCACCAGGTTCTGTTCGGCCCGCGAGCGCGCCGGGTTAGCGAACCGCATCCAGTTGCTGCGCTGGACGTCGTAGCCATCGATGAAGTGGTGTAAGTGGCCACCACTGTAGATCTGGATGGAGAGAGAGAGAGAGGAAAACATGAACGCGTGAGTCTGCAGGTGTCAAAACCATCACAAGTAAACATTAAAATCATTCTTTAAACCTGTTACAAATGATTCTTCACCTCTGCCATGAACAGAACGCTTGTCAAACAGCTGTTTATATCAACTCCTCTGTGTCTCCTGACCTGTGAAAGTGTGTGTGTGTGTGTGTGTGTGTGGCTTGTCCTGCTGAAGATGTGTGACTAACTTTGTGTTTCAATGATGTCAGGCTTTTTATAAAGTGCAGAGCGTCAAAACGATCCACACATGCTGCCAGTCACACGCACAGACTCCGCCCCTGACTCCTCCCACTTTCATTATCAGTCGTGTGTGGGGGAATTCACTCCGCAGACATGCCGAGGCATGACATCTCCACTATCAGACACTCCTTTAACCAGTTACACCCTGAAGACTCATAAACACAAACACACTTTCACCCACACGGACACATCCGTCCACCTGCCTTCGGTCACATGACACGATGCGTCATTTCAATTCTTTATGGCAACAGGAAGTTAGAAAGGATTTACAGGAAACGGAGAAAGGAAAGGACAGCTCAGACTAGGAAAACCCAAAGCGACATGCAAATGTGCACATACACACACAGACACACACTCGTGCGTGCGTCTACACACACCACGCATATAAACAAACACGTAGACCGATCTAGTGACCTTGGCAGGGAGATAAAGAGACTGAAGTTCACTTAGATGCATGCTGATATGAGAACAGAAAGAACTGAAAGGAAAGTGATTTGTGTGTGTGCGTGCGTCTCTGTCTGTGCAGGAATCCCGACTTCTCTAAAAGCTGGCCACAAACCAAAGACTTGCGCTATCCTTTACGTTTTTGTCGAATGGTTTCGAAATAGGCTGAGTTGGTAACTTCTGCTGAGTAAACCGTATGAGAACAGCAGGAATCTACAGCAAACAGGATACGGGCTCTCACAGCTTCCTCTGTATTTTCCAAACAAGCCCTTAAAAGCACAATAGGAACACCTACATATTTGAATACATGCGTGTGTCTAAACATAGGCGTGTGCTTAAAAGAAAGACGATCATGCTGAAGAAGCCAATGCATTTTTGTATGTATTCTTGCATGAGTGAATAAGCTTCCGGCTCCTTTCTGCTAAAATTCTCGGGAAAGACATAACCGGTTTGGCAACTTTTCATCAGAAACGGTGTCCCTGAAAGATTAGGTCACTTACCCTCCAAAAGTACTTCCGGTTGGCTTGAAGGGGCACGTTTTCTTTGGTGTAGACGACCCCTTGAAGAGGTCCGAATCTCGTGCCCTGAGGGATGTACTCTTTACTGAAAACACCAGTCACCTGCAGGAGAGAGAGAAATAAATGATTAATGATACACTTTTGAAGAGGAAGTGCATTGAGTTCAATGCATGCAGGGTTGGAGACGACCTGTAGGAAACGTCATCGGTGACCTAAGGTAGCACACTAACGAGTTAAGTGCATAAACAGACTTATACTTTCCCTGCTCTACTTGGACCCTGACCTAGAAACATACAGCTGTCCTCAATAAGCCTGACCTGGAAGACCCTGCTGGCAAAAGTTGGCTGGTATTGACAAACAATGTCTTTAAAAGAGGCAGAGGAGAAACCGGAGCAGGTGGCCGACTCAATGCTGTCGAACGCAGGAACCGGGCCTGTAAAGTAGGTCAAAGTGTGCGTGGGGGTCACGGCCCCAAATAACCAACTCATGACCAACACGTTCACTCAGTGTTTTTGGCTTGTTTCTCCAGTAAATGCATCTTGATTTAAGAATATTTAGATATTAGTGCTGGAAAACAAGACAGAAACACTGAGTAATACACTTAAAGAGTAATATCCACAATAGAGCCCAAATGATGGACTGTAATAAGTGAGAGGGACGGTCACTGAGACGAGAGCTGCGCTGACAGAAGAATTGTGAGTCGTTAGCGTTGCGTGACTAATTGGTTGGTCTTTAGTGATTAACCGCTCAGAGAGGGTTTATGGAGTCAGAGGAGGGGGTGTGTGTGTGTGTGTGTGTGTGTCGCTCTCTGATGAGGCCAGCGGCACCACGCTAACCCAACACACCGCAGCTGTCCGAGGAACCAGGTCCAAACGAAAGTTAATCAGTCAGGCTTAACCTACTTCGTTTGGCTGAGATTCTATAAGTGCTTGTGCATTTGAGTCACAGATCACCCATCTGCCACGTGTCCCCCTTCGTGAGGCACGCTTCGCTTACACACACGCTGACACGCATGACTGCCTACGACTCTGCCTGTTGCCTGATAACTCACTGCAAACAAACATTGTCTTGCTGTTCACTTTATTTTGATGGACCCTTCAACACATTCTGTTGACTATAAGTAACGTTGCACCTACATGTGTACTAGCTCTGATTAGAGTGACAGTAGAGTGTTAGTAGACTTAGAAGAAGTTGATATGTAGTTACAAAGTCACTTATAGTCAGTAGAATGTCTGTTGGAGGACCGACACAATAGAGTTAGCAGATATTAAGCAGTCTACTAATACTCTAATGAGAGTTAGGTGACATGTAGTTATTTATAGTTATTAGAATGTTCAAAAGGGACCATCAAAATAAAGTGTTACCAAAAATTCTTCACAAGCCCACCACAAGTCTTGATGTAGTTTTCAGGCTCTACTAGAACAGGTTTTCCTGCTTGAATGTTGATTATTCTCCTCATATTCTCCATTGTTGCGGCTCCTCTCTTCCCAGTCTGTCAGTAACGCTCTGTTTACTTCCTGTCTCTATGAAGCCCCTCCTTCTGAAAAGCACACTGTGCTCTGATTGGTCGGCTGGAGCAGTGTGTTGTGATTGGTCGAGCGCTTCGAGTGTGTTTGGGAAATGCCCCGCCCAGTTTAACACACTACTAACTAACTCAACCAGGCCCCGCCTCTTTATTCTGCGTATGAATTATTATAACGAGGAATATTGTGACGTGTTCGTTCCCGGAAAATAAACAATTTCTTTCCATTCAAATTAAAATCTCGTGTCTTCTCCAGTAAATGTATCTCGATTTAAGAACATTTAGAGATTTGTACTGAAAAATAAGACAAAGACACATTTTCTAAATAGATGTTTTGCAGTGCAGCTTCTTCAGTCCTCATGTGTGCGCTTCACATCAGAGAGCCTTCGAGAGTTTCAGTTCTTCCCTTCCACAACACACTGCGCACCAACAACATTAACGTTAATACGCAGACTTTCACAAACACAGAAACTCTGGGATGCGTGTGTATGCATCACAGAAACCGATCAGCAAATGACGGGCAGTCTAGTCACCATGAGACTGGCTTTCCAACATCCCTAAAAATCTTTCATTTTTCCTTCCAATAAAAATGTGCTGTCGGGCCTCCAGGAACTGACACACTCACTGGATGTGGGTTTTTCTGTCCGAAGAAACGTCAGTGACAGCATAAGAGCAATGCTTTTCACAGAATCAGCCCAGAGCAAAGCAAGAAATAGGAAGTGTGTGATCGATTCCTCTCGAGGAGTGTGTGTCCAGAGCGTGTGTGTGAGACACCGTCAGCTGTTCTCTCTCTAAACCAGCCTCAGTCTGTTGTCGGATTCAAGGATACGGTGGATTTAGCTTGAAATAAAAGAGGGTCAATGCATGGGAAAAGATGAGAGTGAGAGTATGAACATGAGAAATAAAAGAGTGTGTGAAAGGGGAAGAGAAAGAAACAATTTAATGTAGACCAAAAGGTTCATTATGCGGTCAATGAGAGTCATGTTAAAAGAAGCACTTACAAAAAAAGAGATAAAGATAGATAGATAGATAGATAGATAGATAGATAGATAGATAGATAGATAGATAGATAGGAAGGTCGATAGACAGAATTCATATACTGTATATATATACACACACATTTCTTGCTGATCTTGAGGTCTTATCAGAAGCCGAATATTTTCACACGTATTGTTGTCTTTTTCTGTCTTTGCACATTCTGCTGAGATGGACGATCCGTGTTTGTGCATGAGTGTGTTTATGAGCTCATGACCACAACTTCACACCTTCAGTGTGACAGAACATAAAAAGAGCCGAGGCTTTAGAAAGAGGAACTGACTTTCACCTGCGAAGGACGGAAACTGGATCGTATGCAAAAGACAAGCGGAACAGCGAAGAAGTGCATGAGGCCGACGCAGAAGAAACCACAGCAAAGGCCTGAACAATGATGCGGACAAACGTGTGTGAGCGAGAGATGAAGAACATTTCAAAGACAAACATAAAGAGAGAATTTTTAAGAATGTTTGCATTGGAAATTTGCATTTCGCACCTGCTATGGAAGCTTGTTTCCGCCACAGAATACAATATTTTAGTAGATAATTGCAACTTTTTATCTCACATTCTGACATCTTTTCTCAGAACTGTCAGATATAAACTCGCAATTCTAAGAAAAAAAAATCTGAATCGTCATATGAAAAAGTCACAGTTACCTTTTTTTTTTATTTTTAGCGCAATTTTCCCCCGGAAATTGCGCTTGTTAACTCATGATTTCTGTTCTGTGCGTGTGTGCGCACCAATCTTGCACTTCTATCTACTCCTCAACCAGACCACCTAGAGACTTCGGGTTTTCGGCATTATGTTAAGGAAGGTCTAATCTCGGGAACGCACAAAAAAAATCCAGGAAAAGATTTACTATCTCTTAGTGTTGTGATCCCATGAGGTGAGAAAATTGTGATTAGATCTCACTGATCTACTCAACCACTCGCTCAAACCAAACCGTCCGTTTCCGTCATCGGACACTTTGAATGGAACAATCCCACTTCATGGACCTGAATGGATGACGTCTTAATGGTTCAGACGGAGGTGTAGTGCTGAGAGTCCCTCATAAACTTACAACTAAATACCATCACGATGAAGTTTTTTATGTTCAGCCAACACAAACATGTTCTAAGAACGTTATAGAAATGTGACTTCTGACTGTTCCAAACATCCTTAAAATAAAATAAAATTTTTGTAACACTTCCCATAAAACCTGCATTATAAAAGTATTCGAATGCATTAATTATGCACCTCATAATGCACTGTATGATCTCATGAATAATTGTAACCAAACTTATAATACATTGCTACACCTTTAGGAAATATAAACCATGACAAACAACCAGTTTCAGATGGAACAAGGAATCTGCAAATATTATAATGCATTTTAACTTTGGTTACAGTTATCCATAATGCGTTATATACATGATGAACACTTTTATAACGCACTTTTACATAAAGGCTTTAAGTGAAGTGTTACCATCTGTTTTCTTGGTCATGCAAAGATTCCATTCTTCAGACACTGAGGCAATGTTTCTTCTGAATGTTCTCAGAAAAAATGTCTCATGAATGATGTGTAATTCATTTTTTTTTTAATTAAAAACCAGATAACGCTGAATGATCGTTGCTGGAAGAGTGTTTGACATAACCTTGACATAATATCACTCTGCCTGAAGGGAACGCGCTGTTGCACAAGCGTCTTTAAATAACAGGTGTGTGTTAACCATGACTCGGCAGAGATGGTGGAATAAGGGAACTGGGAATGCGCACCTGGTTGTCGGCGCTGTACTGGAAGGTGAGGTTTCGTGGGATCGAGGTCATGGCCTTCGGGAGCCTGAAGCTCGGCTCGCACGCCTGGTCCTGGACGATATATGTGCAGTTCATCGCAAAGTCCAGTTCCCTCCACTCGCTCATGTCCTCCAGAGACGCTTCCAGCTTCATCTTCACTCCTGCGGTCGGCACTCGCTGTTTTCTGTTTGGTGTGTTCTCCTTTGGTTCGAGATGCTTTGGTTCTCCTTTTGCTTTATTGGTTAGTTCTAAAGAAAAAGTTAAATGTGTCTTTAGGCATACACACATTTCCTCTCAGGTCTCCAATCATGCAATACATGCCTTGCATAACACAATATACGTGTGTGTCACAATACAAGGTAGCATATGCTAGTTGTTCTCTTCTGCTGTGAACCAACCCTGCGGCCAGCACTGCACAAACTACTTCAGAAACGGTGAACAATCGCATTCAGCTATTAGGTGACTAATTACTGATGACTGCAGTGGTGTGATGCCAACGCCATATTTATGAGAAATGCATTGAATTCTTGTGCAACTAGTCTCTGTCGTTCCATATTTAGCCCTGTTACTGAGTTTGCAGGCCAGATGTAGAATAAAGATGAGTTTGAGCTTAAAACAAGAACAGATATCTGTCAATGGAGTCAGAAAAATAATCTTTTACTCCACAGACAGATATTTGTTTTAAACACAAACTCACTTTATTTTGGTCATGTAATAAAATGTTTTACTAAACTTCACAGTGACCATTCCAAATTACAATTTTAAAAAAATAACCAAAAAACTAAAGTTTTTGACCAATCAAATGAATAAATGCTAATGATGGAGCCATTCCCAAAAGCGTTAACGTTATCCACGTACATCTCAAGAATACATCATCCATCCCAAACCAGACCTGAAGATCACAACATGCTTCCTATCATTAATATTAATAATAATAATACTGGACTCACTTCACATTGGTCGAGCTGTTGGGTCCTGGATGTCTTTGGTCAGGTCATCTCTGTGTCCCGCTGCGCTTCACTCTGTCATCTCATCTGCTTTCTCTCCCGTTCCCATAAAGTCCACCAGCAGATCCTCTGATATCTCACACGCGTTGGCTCCTGTCACTCACACTGTCCTCGCTCGGCTGCGCCAGACTTTTGAGAAGCAGAAACTAACCAATCAGCATCTGGCTTTAATCATGTGACCGTCAGGATTAGTTGAAGGTGATCCAATCGGGACACTGGAAGCTTTTCGGGCCCAAACGTTCACATCAACACCTCCGGCAGACAAAGGAGGATCGCAGACAATCTGAATAGAGTTGAACAACTGAGTAAAAAAAACAGATGGTTGGATCACTGAAAACACCAGTGGACTTTTGCTTGGATGGGCTTTTAATGAGCAATCTGGTCCCAACCCAATTAGACCCCCTCCCTCGACACACACACACACACACACACACACACACACACACACACACACACACCTCTGTGACCTAGATCCAGACCTGGCCTGGTGTGTGTGATACTCTGTTGAGGCCAGTAGTGGAAGAGACAAAGCAGGTCAAACTGAAGAGCGTCTCAGACACCTGTCTGCAGGAACACACACACACACACACACACACACACACACACCAGCTCTGAACACACACTTCTGACCTGGAACACACCGGCATCATCCGGCACGGGCCGGGAGAAAAGGGAAACCACACAACAACATGAAAAGTCCAACAGGGAATCTTATACAATCATTCTTATGGCTATTTAAACACGACTGGGACGGTTTCTGTTTTGCTTTTTTACTAGAAATATCGAAACATTCCTAAAATGACATGAAAAAGTTTTTAAACTTAATATATATATATATATATATATATATATATATATAAATTGTGTGTGTAATATAAATAATTGTAAAAAAAATTAAAATAATAAAAAATAAAATATTTGTAAAAAAAAAATCACATTTGAGTTTGCGCTTAAGCAAGAAAAAGTATTTAAATAAAAAAATAAAAATCTGTTTTGCCTTTGAACTTTGACTATTATTCATTTTCTTAACTTCACTGGCAGATATTATTTCTTGTTTTAAACAAAACCTTGATGAATTTGTCAGAAAACAAGACTTAATATCTTCAGTCATGTTGCTTCTCCGTAAATGTCTCTTTATTTAAGAGTGTTTAGATATTTGTGCTGGAAAACGAGACAGAAACACTGAGGAAGAACATATTTAAAAAAAAAAACAATGCTATCAAATAAATAAGATTTTTTTTAAGATAATGCACTATTTCATTTCACTAATGAAGTAAGGCTTTTTGGATTGTCTCAGATCCTGTTCATCTGTGTTTATTTGAAATAAATAAAGCAAAATAAAAGCATTTCATGAGCGGCCTCAGACTTTGAACCGTACTGTAACTGAATAAAAACTATTTTCCTAAAATAAGAAAATCAATAAATACTGAAATAGCCAAGTCATACGCAGAGGACAGAGAAGCGCAGGCGAAGGACTGATGTTATGATTGATTATGGAATGGTGTGAATTCATGCCTCAGAAGAAAGTGAAAGAATCGCATCATGCTTTGGAACGTTTGTGGAAATTCTCTTCCTCGTGTTTCACCGCCTAATATGGAACTCGGATTGATAGTGAACTTTTGCACATATAACGTAAGACCGCTCACGTTTCACTGACGTATTCATCCTCAATCTGATCAAATGTGCTCTTCTGTGGTTATTAGACATTCATTAATTATCCTGTCTGTGATATTACACGTTCAAAGGGAGATTTTACATTAAAAACGATGATAAACAGTTTTTCAGTTTTTTGAATTGCATATAAATGTTTAATCCATTTGAATTAGACAGTTTTAACAAACTAATAGACATAATGTGACTCATATTTGTCAATCATGCGTAAATAAAACAGGTAACATTTCTGTAATAGTACTAATAAACTGAATGTGTTTTCAACACAATAACCAGGTTTATATATCTCCAACAAATCCAGATTGTTTTACATTTTATTTAACTAACTGAATATTGCCTGTTCCACATTTAAGCATATATACCAAATATCTGCATCACATTAAGTTTATTAGTTTGTTTTATGTTAAAACTGTGACATAGTGCTTTTAACAATATAGACTGTTTCAAAGAATTACTAACTATTAGTAACTTTACAACCCCATGTCAACTTACTCTACTAACCCTACACTCTAAAAAATTACCCAATTTTGGGTCAAATATGGACAGACCCAAACATTGGCTTAAAAATGTAATTTAAGAGTTTAACCCAACGGCCAGTTTGGTCCATATTTGACCCAATTATGGGTTGAAACAACCCAGCAGAGTGTACTAATACTCTAATGACTGCTAGTTGACATGGAGTTGCAAAGTTACTCATAGAAGGTCTAGAATGGACTATAGAAATATAGTGTAGCCAAACTG
>NC_138230.1:45908599-45913599 GCF_964197995.2 Scardinius erythrophthalmus | reverse complement strand
CTGAAATAACACACACACACACACACACACACACACACACACACACACACACACACACACACACACACACACACACACACCTGAAGGGGGTTTATTCTGAGATCACACACACACACACACACACACACACACACACACACACACACACACACATACCTGAAGGGGTTTATTCTGAGATCACACACACACACACACACACACACACACACACACACACACACACACACACACACACACACACACCTGAAGGGGGTTTATTCTGAGATCACACACACACACACACACACACACACACACACACACACACACACACACACACACACACACACACACACACACACACACACACACACACCTGAAGGGGGTTTATTCTGAGATAACAATCGGCTGTACATTATCCCTTTTATTACACGGATACTTGTCAGTAAATTATTAGACACGAAATATTGATCTGAGTCTTACTATTTCATATTTAAGAGATACGGTTTACAGTCTTAACACTTATTACTCAGCATTTCACCGCGTACATAATTATGGAGATATTGATTTCAGATTAAACTGTTTTAAAATCGTACCAGTTTGTATCTTATAATCCAACAGTGAACAAAACAATATAAACAAGAGAGCGCGAGTCCACGATACTGGATGGGATAATTTAATAACTGAACACAAAATATTGATTCGACTGAGTTTTAATATTTTATTAGCTCACCAAAAGCAAAACTTCCACGAAGAAAACCCGTTCCTAGCGAGTGTATAGCGAGTGTATAGCGCTGCTGACTTCAGTGACCCGGATGAGCCTGTGTGTGTTCTCAGAGCCTGTTATCTGGGAATAATATCCCGCTGGATGGGGCGATTGACCAATCAGAATCAAGTATTCCACAGAGCCGTGTAATAATACGCTGTAACACACAGCGCACTGACACACACAGGTCTCGCATGTTTGAGTTCATGCACAGTATAGTGACTGACAGCAGCATGTGTGACGCCGTGACAAACACCCGCGCGCTAACAGAGGTGTCTACATATGAAGCTCGAGATAGGTGACAAAACTGATTTAGCGATGACACGGATTCAAAACACAGAAATGTGAAGAAACCGGAACCGATGAGAGTAAAGAGTGTTTGAGTCTCCCCGTGTCAAACGTTAGTAAAGCGTGTTCATCTTCATTAACTCTGATTCAGCATTTTCAGTCCAAATGAAGATTCTCAATAACTTCAGGAGAAGGAAAGGTTTTCCATGAAGATTCTCAATAACTTCAGGAGAAGGAAAGGTTTTCCATGACGATTCTCAATAACTTCAGGAGAATGAAAGGTTTTCCATGAAGATTCTCAATAACTTCAGGAGAAGGAAAGGTTTTCCATGATGATTCTTAATAACTTCAGGAGAATGAAAGGTTTTCCATGAAGATTCTCAATAACTTCAGGAGAAGGAAAGGTTTTCCATGAAGATTCTCAATAACTTCAGGAGAAGGAAAGGTTTTCCATGAAGATTCTCAATAACTTCAGGAGAATGAAAGGTTTTCCATGAAGATTCTCAATAACTTCAGGAGAAGGAAAGGTTTTCCATGAAGATTCTCAATAACTTCAGGAGAATGAAAGGTTTTCCATGAAGATTCTCAATAACTTCAGGAGAAGGAAAGGTTTTCCATGAAGATTCTCAATAACTTCAGGAGAATGAAAGGTTTTCCATGAAGATTCTCAATAACTTCAGGAGAAGGAAAGGTTTTCCATGAAGATTCTCAATAACTTCAGGAGAATGAAAGGTTTTCCATGAAGATTCTCAATAACTTCAGGAGAAGGAAAGGTTTTCCATGAAGATTCTCAATAACTTCAGGAGAAGGAAAGGTTTTCCATGAAGATTCTCAATAACTTCAGGAGAATGAAAGGTTTTCCATGAAGATTCTCAATAACTTCAGGAGAAGGAAAGGTTTTCCATGAAGATTCTCAATAACTTCAGGAGAAGGAAAGGTTTTCCATGAAGATTCTCAATAACTTCAGGAGAATGAAAGGTTTTCCATGAAGATTCTCAATAACTTCAGGAGAATGAAAGGTTTTCCATGATGATTCTCAATAACTTCAGGAGAAGGAAAGGTTTTCCATGAAGATTCTCAATAACTTCAGGAGAAGGAAAGGTTTTCCATGAAGATTCTCAATAACTTCAGGAGAAGGAAAGGTTTTCCATGAAGATTCTCAATAACTTCAGGAGAATGAAAGGTTTTCCATGATGATTCTCAATAACTTCAGGAGAAGGAAAGGTTTTCCATGAAGATTCTCAATAACTTCAGAAGAAGGAAAGGTTTTCCATGACTAACTGGAAGGATTATCATGGAAAAAATTAAAACTTGTCAGTTTGTAAATGACATGTATTTTTTAACTGGTTTACTGTTATTCATGTTATTCAAATGTTCAAACTCTCTCTCTCTCTCTCTCTCTCTCTCTCTCTCTCTCTCTCTCACACACACACACACACACACACACACAGGAAGTAAATCTTATCTGCTTTTCTTTGTCTGAATCATTACATCTGTAATTCTGCTTTGCGACGATGGATGAATGAATGAAATAATAAACTGAGTCTCAAACACACTGAATCCAGTCTGATGAAATCTTTCATAACCTCTGATGCGCACGAGATAACTGCAGATGTTTCAACTTCCTACAACTTTCCTTCAGCTTGAAAACAACAAACATTCAGAATAAAACTGATAATGCGAAGACAGAAGTGGCAGAACGGAACAAACACTGCAGAACATCTCATCAAAACAAAAGGAAATTCCTACAAACACGATACTGTAATTTTGGTGATATTTGCGCATCATGATGCTTATGATTTAATCACACATTCAACGCGTGAGGCTCAAAAAGCCCACGAGAAGACCCTCCAAAATAACGGCACAATATTATATCACGCTAAAAATAATTATGAAACACAAACTGACGGTTTCCGTTTCTGTTTTTCGAGTCAGATGCTCAGCGGTAAACAGGCCGTGTTCCTCAAGGGAGAAGAGGATTAATATGTGTTTATGTATATTGTTCTCTGCATTACAACTGTGACAAACCCTGGCAACAGGCCTCGACACACACACACACACACACACACACACACACACACACACACACACACACACACACACACACACACACACACAGGCGCTCTGTTTACCGTCTCTCTCGGCTTAAGGCCAGCGCACATCCTTCTAAACACAGATTATCTGCTCCCTAAACTCCTCAATTACATTATTCACTCTCATCGCCAGTTTCATTTCATCTGGTTGTTTTTCCTGTGTGATGTTGACATGTTTTTGAGGAAGTTCCCCCAGTGATTCTGACATCATCATCATCATCATCAGCGAGCAGTGACTCGAGAAACACGAGCGACTGTGTTCAGGAAACCAGAAGAAAAGCAGATTTAACACTTTACTTTAATGCACTGGTCACCGGAGTCATGCCGAACTGACGGCTCCTCATGTGTGTCGCGGTGCATTGTGGGATCAATGCATGCGGTCATGAGGATCCTTTAACCCGTGCATATGATTATTATAATTCTAGACAAAAACAATCACTTCCTCTTCCATGCGAAAGAAAGGAGAGTCATGCAATATATGCTTTATCTCATCTGAATCAAAGCACTGGAATCAGCTCCGGCTCTCCAGAGATTCAGACGCCGCAGGACCTCCTGGTGTCGGCGTGGGAAATAATAACGTATTAGCAAATGTTGAAATTAATATTAACTATGATTAATAAATGCTGAACAAGTATTGCTCATTCTTAGTCCATAATGTTGACTAATGAACCTTATGGTCTTAAATAAGCATGCATATACGTAAGAAGCAAAATGACAGGAAGTGAGGTCATCTTTTCTGATATATTCATGCAAATGAAGTGAGTTTGAGCTGAAAACAAGAACACATATCAGTCAGTGGAGTCAGAAAAATAATCTTCATTCTGACCTGACAGACTGATATTAGTTCTTGGTTTAAGCTCAAACTCACTTCAGTTGATGATTTCATCTTCAGTCATGTTGATTCTCCAGTAAATGTGTCTTGATTTAAGGACGTTTGGATATTCGTGCTGGAAAACGAGACCGAAACACTGAGGAGGAACGTGATGTTTTCGCAGTGAAAAGACTTCCTTCTTTCTGCAGTGGAAGAGTTTCTGTCCATTCAATGAAAGTCTGCAGTTCTTCAAAACATCGTACCGGTTTAGAGCGACATGAATATTAATGTGTGACAGTAAATGATTCTCAACCCTTTAATCTTTTCATCATCTGAGCAGAACGAGTCTCAGATGTGTTTTCTCAAGGACTGGCAAACAAACACTGATCCGTGTTTCCAGCCAGAAGCTCCATCTGTTGATGACTGGCATCATGCTAGTTTCCCTCTTCCTGATCTCTTCCTCTGTCTTTGTTCTAATTTGGTGTCCCACAGTCTCCGAGACCCGACCGGCTCGATCTGATTGGCCGGTGCCGGGAAGGGAAGGCTTTTCTGGAAGGAGGAGAATATAGTGACGTAAAGTGAAGGAAACATCTGGAGAGAAGGGGAAAAACAGAAGAACACACGACACCTCGTTCCTCAGAGTGGATTAAAGAGCAGATGCCGAGACCGAGGCTTTCAAATCACAAACATGCGGCTTATAGTCGGCATGAAAGGGAACTCACACTCGTCTTTTCTTCCCTTTTGGGCCGTAATCAAACGCTATCTCACGATGAATTCGTACGAGTGATTAAAAGGTGGCTAATTCGTACAAACTCACTCATACGAATTCGTAGGATTTAGGTTTAGGGGCGGGGTCAGGGGTCAGGGGTCAGGGGTCAGGGGTAGGTCATTCATACGAATTTGGCAACTCGAAAAATATGTACGAGTGAGGTCGTATAATTCGTACGAATTGCCGTGAGATCGGGTTGGTATGTCTGAGTGAAACGCTTCTGGAATAAGAACAAATGTGGGTGGGGCTTGATTGTGTCTGTGGGGAATTGATTGGATGATTGGATGGTTGTGG
>NC_138230.1:45901099-45906099 GCF_964197995.2 Scardinius erythrophthalmus | reverse complement strand
CTGAACTGAATCAGTTCCAAATCAATACTGAACTGAATCAACACTGAAGTGAATCAACACTGAACTGAATCAACACTGAACTGAATCAACACTGAACTGAATCAACACTGAACTGAATCAGTTCCAAATCAATACTGAACTGAATCAACACTGAAGTGAATCAGTTCCAAATCAATACTGAACTGAATCAACACTGAACTGAATCAACACTGAACTGAAGTGAATCAACACTGAACTGAATCAACAATGAACTGAATCAGTTCCAAATCAATACTGAACTGAATCAACACTGAACTGAATCAATACTGAACTGAATCAACACTAAACTGAATCAACACTGAACTGAATCAGTTCCAAATCAATACTGAACTGAATCAATACTGAACTGAATCAACACTGAACTGAACTGAATCAACACTGAACTGAATCAGTTCCAAATCAATACTGAACTAAATCAACACTGAACTGAACTGAATCAACACTGAACCGAATCAATACTGAACTGAATCAACACTGAGCTGAATCAACACTGAGCTGAATCAACACTGAATTGAATTGATCTGAATAATGACTCTATTGAGTTTGTAGAGCTGCTTTACAGCTGAAGTATGCATCAGTAATTCTTTTATTTTCCTGCTCATTACTGAGAAGCGGCTTTGAAACAGTTTTTATAAAGCGCTATAGAAATAAAGACTTGAACACAAGTTCATGATCTTGAACCTTTACCCACTGATCTGAAGTCTTATTTTATAGTTTGAAATTAATGAAATTAATATTTTCAGAATATAAGTGTCCTGAAAAATAACTCAACAATACAACATTCTTACACTTAAAAATGTAAGATGTTCCATTTTCACTTTATGGAAAACCACAAAATATTAATATTCCTACATTTTTAAGTGTTTTATGCTTAAAGTAGGGTTGCTAATTCATATAAAAATTTAATGCAAAAATCTAATTATTTACATGATATACTGATTAATTATTTAAATGAATCATATATACTGTATTTCAACTAATTGTGCATGCTAAATTGACAGCCCTAGCTTAAACAATTGTACATTACTGAAAAAAATGAGGATTATACAGCATTATTTCGTTTGGTGCATGTGCCGATACAGTCGATATTCTGTGTAAAGCACATTGAAAACACGTTGATTCAGATCACTGCAAGCATATTCATGAAGAAGAACCTAAAGCTCTATTGAAATGACAAATACTTTTATGCTTCATGCAAAACACACGTTATTGTAGTGTGTATGATAGTCTTGTCTTGAACGGCTCCTTGGCTCGACAGGCTTTATCAGGTTTGTTTTCTAGCTTGTGTCAGGAGCCGTTGGACAGCAGGACGAGAGGAAAGCGCATAATGACTAATTGTGTGACATATTGCGAGGGGCAAAGCCTTGATGCTGGTGGGACAAAGACCTCAGACTCGTCCCGAAAGCTCAGAACACAGATCCGTCTGACAGACAGCAGGGATTTCCCTCAAATCCTGAATCAATAAACACGTCTGCTAATTAAGATAAAGCGGGGAGAGGGAGTGACACACACACACATTGTATGAGGTGCTGATTCACAGACGTCTAGACCAAATAAAGCCTAAAGCACCACACCTGACACCGGATCAGGGACTTTACCTGGAACAACACACCGTTTCTGTGCATGAGGGTAAATATATATAGCCCTCGTGGCCTTCATTCCTCACGGTCTACAGCCGTTAACATGCAGCAATCTCACACGCATACAGAGCTTTATTTAAATACATAATATTTAGGCGTACTGCATACTTATATATATATATATATATATACATAAATATATGCTTATATATGCATATCCAGAAAAAATATCATCACTAAATGATGAAAAACACATATTTATCAGGGTTATTATCGTTACTAAAACTAAAACCATGAAGAAAAAAATTACATTTTCGGTACTTGAAAAAATAAAATCTATTAAAAAAAATTACTTTTTTAAAATAAAAGCTTTAGACATATTTGAAAAAAAAAAGACAAAAACACAAAAAATAGGAAAACTTTAACTAAAAATGAAAAATAATAAACATAAAAATTAATTCAAAGTATTAATGAAAATGTAGACATATTTTAAAAAAATGACAAATACAACCAAATTAATACAACTAACTAAAATTAAAAGAAAAAAGAAAAATATAAATGTAAAAAAATACTAATAAAAACTAGAATACGTGATAGTAAAATAACACTGGTACTTATGCATCTTTATTAATATTTTTAAACATAATTAAATGAAATGATTAAAACATATTATTCATTTAATATCATTAAACATATATCATAAATAGATACATATTTTAATTTATTTAAGAAAGTAAATACACAGATGAAATAAGTGAATAAATGTGTATTTATACAGCATATTTACATAAATATGGGAAGCTGATTCCCCTCTTTGAATGTAAATAACTGGGAAAACTCCCAACAGAAGCACGTTTCCCTCCGTCTTCATACTCTCTCTTTCTTCCCGACTCCCCCTCCCTCCCCCCCGTTGCTCTCCTTCATTACTTTGACCTAATTCTCTTTATTTAATCTTCCCTCCTCCCGTTCGGACAGTAATCAACCACTAATTGCCTCAATCCTGGCCGTCTTTAAGTCTTTCTGTCTCGAGCAGAAAACAAACCCAGCCTGATGCAATCAATCCTGCCGTGCTTCTACAGCATATTCATCCTCATCTTCTGGATTATCAAAAACACAACTATAGGCAAATATTGACTCAACAGGAAGAGGAGGACGAAAGCGTTTCACAACTTGCAACTCGTTCATACTTCCCGTTCACAAGGCCAGTAATAGAAAGCTATACGACAGAAATACTTCTGTTTTTATCTCGCCCCTTAATCTAATTTCATCTGCCGTTTCCAACTTCTGCAAACAACAACAGAGTTTGTTTTTCAAGATCAGCATTTTCAGGCCTGGAAGAAAGATGCGAGGATGAATGTAAGATGATTAAGTGGTAATAACTACACTGATCGTCAAGTTTTAAGGATTATAGAGCGGCATTATTGCATGCCATCTGCTTGTGTGATCATCTGCGTAATCGAACGAGTGTGTGAATAAAACACGCATGTAAACACAAATACTGAACAGAGTCAAACTCTGATTTGAAGAGAGAATCATGTCTTTAACGATCATCAGTTCTCTGTGTGCTGAGACCCTTAAACGCGTTGATGTGTTCATTGGCTCGGCTCAGTGTGACTCTAATCTGATTGGCTTACGCAGATGTTACCTGGCTCTTCAGCTCATTAGTGTGTGAGCAGGGCATTATGGGAGAAGTGTGTGTCTGAAGACGTTCATAACTCACCATCTGTTCCTCCAGGACACTTTCGAGAGCTCATCTCACCTGTCGAACACAGAGCTGTTCACTTCTGAAGAAGGGCTGTTCGTTTTCTGTACAATAAAGGACAAAATAAATCAGAGAATAATAGTTAAATAAGTATTTAAATAAGTAATATATATATATATAGTAATATATAGATAAATATTTATGAATACATATGTAATAAAAAAATAATAATACGTATAAAAATATATATATAATTTAAAACTATATATAACTATATATATAACTATATATTTATAAATGCATATGTAATAAAAAAACTTATAAAAATATATATATATAATTTATAACTATATATAACTATATATATATATATATACACATTTATAAACTTATTTTTTTATAATTGATATAAATATTTCTAAATAATTAAATAAAAAATACAAAGGTAAACTTATATATATATATATATATATATATATATATACATATATAGTTTTTTATATAAAAATAATTAATTATATTAATTTTATTTATAAAAATGCTAAATAAAATGGATAAATTGTGTATTTAAATAATGAAAATTATTTTTAATAATAAATATATTTAGATAAATAAATAATTGAAAAAATTATAAATATGTCTATTTATTCTATGTATAGAATTAATGATGAAATAAACAACAAAATCAATTCCAAATATTTAAATACATATTTTTAGACCAATCAAAAAATAACAATCTTTTTTTTCCGTGAGGACGTTTGTTACGGTTGGTTGAAGCAGAAAACAGGATCCGCGTGCAGCAGTCTTTAATTCCATAAACTCTAAACTTCACAAATACAGACTCGGGAACAAGACTCGGGAACAACACTCAGGAACAAGACTCGGGAACAACACTCGGGAACAAGACTCGGGAACAACACTCAGGAACAAGACTCGGGAACAACACTCGGGAACAACACTCGGGAACAAGACTCAGGAACAACATTCGGGAACAACACTGGGAACAACATTCGGGAACAAGACTCAGGAACAACATTCGGGAACAACACTGGGAACAACATTCGGGAACAAGACTCAGGAACAACACTCGGGAACAACACTGGGAACAACACTCGGGAACAAGACTCAGGAACAACATTCAGGAACAACACTGGGAACAACATTCGGGAACAACACTGGGAACAACACTCGGGAACAACACTGGGAACAACACTCTGGAACAACACTGGGAACAACACTCGGGAACAACACTTGGGAACAACACTGGGAACAACACTCGGGAACAACACTGGGAACAACACTCGGGAACAACACTAGGGAACAACACTGGGAACAACACTCGGGAACAACACTCGGGAACAACACTGGGAACAACACTCGGGAACAACACTCGGGAACAACACTGGGAACAACACTCGGGAACAACACTCGGGAACAACACTGGGAACAACACTCGGGAACAACACTGGGAACAACACTGGGAACAACACTCAGGAACGGAACAACCAACATAGTGCAACGTTACGAACTGACAGAGACTGAACTAGACACAGGGCTTAAACACACAAACAAACCCGAGAGCAAACAAGACAAGACGAGACACACCTGAACAGAACTGACTAATCAATATGTAACCATAGAAACAAACGGCAGAGGACGACTAACCTGAACTAATAAAC
>NC_138230.1:45798599-45891099 GCF_964197995.2 Scardinius erythrophthalmus | reverse complement strand
AAACGCTGTTGGCATTTGTCCACACAAATTCATTTAAAGATATCTAACTTACGATCCATAAGCCATTCCTGTGCGCTCAGTGTTTTTTTTTTACAAATTAAAAAAGTTGTACACAATGAAATGAACAGCACTTTCTAGAAATATCATTAACATGATGTATAATCACAGTTTTTCTAATAAATAAGTATATTTCCACAGTCAGACGCTTTCTAGAACAAACAAACCACTAGAAATCATTTCAGTTAAATCCAAGAACGTCCACTATAGAGTCCAAAACCACTGGTTCTGTTGGGACAAATATACAAACCAGCTGAACATCAGAAAACTCATTTCCACAGAGATATCATAATCTCCTCAATCATTCATCAGACTGAAGCCCGATAACATGTTTGTCTGTTTGCAACAAATTTTACAAACTCAAATCACACAACTCCACAATGTTAATGAAAAAATAAAAATAAAGTTTCAGTCTTCACAGCACTAACCAGTTTAATCATTTACCGGCTTATTAACATTAATTACAGCAGGGGTTCATGAGCTGATGCAGCTAATGGTTCATTAAACCATAGAAATGCCAAATTAAAATAAATAAAGTGACAGTAAACTGACATCACAGAACCAAATGTTTTGTTAAGTTTCTGAAATATTAATATTAATATTAATGGGGAAGTTCAAGTAAATATTTTAGGACTGACAATAAAGTTCCTTGAAAAACTGCATTACTCATCTCTAATATTAAGCAATGTTGTTGAAGCATCACATCTTTTATGAGGCGTAACGACTTTCTCTTCGTATCGGATCAAACAATCCGTTCATTAACGAGTTTATTTTCAGGCTTACCCGGTTTAGTGTTCAGTTCTCCAGTTCTCCACCCGCGGCCCACATCACCGGAACAAAGAAATCTGCAGAACAATTTACATATAAACAAGGTGTGTGTGTGTGTGTGTGTGTGTGTGTGCAGATGTTTGTGGAGGAGCAGAACAACCTGACGATGCCGTTCCTGAACTCGTGTGCCGTTAAAGAACGCTTTCATCAGCGGCTCACCGAACTCTACAACTACCCCAAATACAGCTGTCCTTACAAGAGAGGCCAGAGGTCAGACTCTCTCACACACACTCACACACGCTCGCTCACACACACACACACACACACACACACACACACACACACACACACACACACACACACACACACACACACACACACACACACACACACTTTACACACTCTACTGACTATAATCAACTCTGCAACTACGTGAGTGTGAGTGAGTGTGTGTGTACGTGAGAGTGAGAGAGAGTGTGTGTGTGGGAGAGAGTGATAGAGTGTGTGTACGTGTGTGTGTGTGTCTGTGTGAGCACATGAAAACTGTGATAATTGTAAATACTGTAAATATTGTAATTGCATGTTAGTTGAGGTGATCCTTCTGTTGGTGCTGTATCTGTATTTTACATTGTGAATGAACTCATCTGTAAGATTGCTCATTGTCCACTGTATAAACCTGCTGTCACTTTGCCTCTGCCCAGGGACTACAGATGAAAATTAGCTTGCAGCTATCTCTGGTCTGTGCAACACATTTGTTGTGCAAGGTCCCTGTCAAATAAATAAATAAATAAATAAATACAAATATTAATATTACATATTTTGTATTATATTGCTGTTGCAATTATGTTGCTGTTGCATCAATGCATTGTAAAAATAGCACAAAATGTCAGCTTGGGCAATGCATATCTATCTGTATGTGATATGAAATAAGTATTAACTTAACTGAATTTAAATACACATATTCAATGTTGTATTGCAGATATTTCTATTCTTATAACGAGGGTTTGCAGAACCAGAACGTCCTGTACGTGCAGAACTCTCTAGACAGTCCAGCGTCGGTGTTCTTCGACCCAAACACACTCTCAGACGACGGGACTGTGGCTCTCAAGAGTGAGTCGTGAACACACACACACACACACACACACACACACACACGCACACACGCACGCACACACGCACGCACACACACACACACACACACACACACACACACACACACACACACACACACACACACACACACACACACACACACACACACACACAGTCTCTTCAGTCTTTCCTTGCGTGTCCCGACAGGTTTTCATTCCTGTTTAAAAACACACACAGTATCCATGGTCAAACAATAAAAACATACATGCATATGGAGGAAAAGTACATAAAGACACAATTATACTCAATAAAATTATTTAAAAAAAGATTTTTAAAACATTATATAAGCATTTTGATTTTGTAAATAAAATCAGATTATAAAATAATTGACTAATTAACATGAAAGAATATAGACTTGAAACATTACATAAATAATACTGAAATTTGGTTTCTATGAATGCACTCATGTTCAAAAGTTTGGTGTCGGCTGAGAAAGCCGGAATTTATTTGATCAAAAATACAGTAAAAACAGTGTAATATTATTACAATTTTCTATGTGAATATACAGTAAAGTGTAATTTATTCCTGTGATCAAAGCTGAATGTTCAGCATCATTACTCCAGTCTTCAGTGTCACATGATCCTTCAGAAATCACTCTAATATGATGATTTGGTGTTCAACAAACATTTATGATTATTATCAATGTTGAAAATAGTTCATATTTTTGTGGAAACTGTGATACATTTTTCAGGATTCTTTGATGAACAGAAACTTCAAAAGAACAGCATTTTTTTAAAATAGAATCTTTTCTGACATAATAAACGTCTTTACTGTCACTTTTACTTAATTAATTGAGTCCTTAATGAATATAAGAATGAATTTCTTCAAAACAAAAAAAAACCCTACTGACCCCAAACTTTTGAACGGTTGTGTAAATACATTAATAAATGAATATGCAAAAAGCAATTATACTAATAAAAAAATACTGACATTTAAAACATTCCATACACAAAACTGGAGTTTTTCTGAGATGCATTGAATTATGCAAATCACAGCCTGACTGTATATCTCTTCATTTATGCATTTCTCTTTCAACACGGTAGTTTTCAGGCCATCTGATATTCTGTCTGCAGAAACACATTAAAGCAGATTATTTGCATATACAGTATGTGAAACTCGACTACTTTCCCTCATGGGTAATTCCTGCAGTCTCACTTGCAGAAATGTGCAGTGTTTGAGGAACCGGTTCTGAGCCCTAAGGGACCTTCAGGAAAACACACAGCTGGGATGTTTGCACTGCTTTAAGGCACATTCACACATGGAATCAAATCAATTGAACTGTGGATGAACACATTTTTATGACTGTAAACCTGACTGACAAGAACTCTTATCTTCCACTCTTTTGCTCTCTGAGGTTTATTTTATAGCAAAAGCTTCAGTCAAACTATTAAAGCTGACAGTTTTGCTCTTAAATGTGATCACAGAACCAGTCACATGGGTCATTTTTTTAAAATTGATATTTATCCATAATCTGGAAGCTGAATAAATAAGCTTTCCATTGATGTATGCTTTGTTAGGATAGGACAATATTTGGATAAACTATTTGAAAATCTGGAATCTGAGGTAAAATAAAATAACTCTTTTGACTTGAATGATCAAATCTGAAATCTGAACTTGTTGCTCATGTGTCCTCTCGGGTTGTGTGTGTGCAGTGGGTCGCCTGTCCGAGGAATGTGAGTATTTTGCGTACGGTCTGAGCAGCGCCGGCTCGGATTGGGTGACGATCCGGTTCCTGAGGGCCGACGACCGGGTCGATCTGCCCGATGTTCTGGAGCGAGTGAAGTTCAGTTGCCTGGCCTGGACACACGACGCCAAGGGAATCTTCTACAACTGCTACCCTCGACAGGACGGCAAAGCTGACGGTACGACACTACGATTAGTCTTAAAGCTCTGGTTCAGTCCTGATGCTCAGTCCCTGTGAAGGCCTCCTCCACCTCTGTACAGATAAAACCTTATCAAAATGATCCCAGTTCACATTGATACGCGGAAGCGACAAAAAAAATCTGGATTATGAATTTTTAAGGCCAGACAAGTAATATGTTGAGGTCAATTTGTAAAGAAAGACTATACGCCTGCAGACATTTATATTCAAACACACATACCTATAGACTGAACACGTGATACACATGTGAACGCCGTCAGCGTTTTCACAGATTCACGTTTCTGAAGTTTGCGCAGAGATTATAACGCTTTTCAAAATGTTTAAATGCTTGCACCTTGGAACCTGTGCCAAGGTTTGCGTTCTCGAGCTCCAAACACAGCTATCGTGCGAATGAACGTCCAGAACACATTAAAAGCTTCTGTTCTCTGTGAGAACGGTGTGTGTTAGCGGCCCCTAAGTTAATAACTAATGATCTTTACAATGGAAGTGAATCAATCAAAACTAACTTTATCTGGACAATAACTTTATTCTAGATCTGCTGTAAAGCCCAAACACTCTCTGTCACTGTAATCTCCTGTTATCACTGTAAAGCTGCTGTGAAACTCTATACTGGTAAAGTGCTGTATAAATGAAGGAGACTCGACTTGATCCGTGGAAAACTACACGGCTTTCCTTCTTCACTGACATCACTTACAGTCAAACCAAAATGTATTCACTCACACACCTTCAACATTCCTCACATCATCACAGTTCATTCACTATAGTTCAGAAAATGGTAAAATACCCAGGGGGCAAAACACCTGTTTTTTAGGAAATCAGACATGGGCTGCTGTAAAAGGTTGTCATATATAAATGAAATCTATGATGTCTGAGGATCACAATCTGTGTGGCCAACCCGGTCAACAAGCTGCTGGAAACTTGTAATTAGGGTCAAAACAATGTTACCTCAAATTCGGCTTTAACTCCCAGAATCACCCAAACATGCTAAAACGGTTTGATTATATTCATGAATAGTGAGCCATATCTTCCTGATACTTTATGCTAGAAACAAACTGAGCACACATTTAGAAAGAGTGGAAGATAAGCTTTCATCTGATGCCTTGATTGTACATGTAATTAGAATGTAAGAGTTAACAATGCCTCTTAATTCATAGGTAGGCAAAAAAAAAGAAAAAAATATTGAACATTCCATTTGTAATCGGTAGCATTCTTTTCCCTTTGTTGTTGTTAAAATAAACAAATTACCATGTAAAGTTAACTTTTACTGGATGAAATCATATTTTGATTTTTTTTTTTACTAACCAGACAGTCCTCATGGCCCATAACACATTTAGAGGGAATGCAATGTCAAGCCTATAATAGCCTGTCAATTCAAACAAGATCCAAGAAAGAAGTTTACCATTAACTGGTGTTAATTGTATACTGCTCTGTTTCTGTATGTACAGTATATCGTTTGCACATTTATGCAATATCAATTATTTGTATTGCAATGTCTATTTCTAATATTCTTTCACAAGTGGGATAGCTTTATTTATTCTATTGAAATAAAAAAAGGGATTTGAGGATTTTGGGTTAGGCTGGTTAGTGTTCAATCCAGGTGTTTGGAGTGTGAGACAAAGGTACTGACAACTAAATGCTGAAAGACTAAAACACACAGGAGTCATGTGTGGAGTAGGTTTAAAAGTATTTACTGATTAAAACTGTTACATTAAGTAGCAATTTGTACACACACACAAAAAAAAAGACGAAACAGACAAACAGATTACAATTCAGGGTGATAACTAATTTCTGTAATAATGTTTATACACTTTGTTTAGCTGTTTCGGAATCACCGCTGCTGTCGCTGCTCTATTGTTTCAGCATGCTGTGTCCTGCTACATTTGGTTGCCAACCCCTAGCAACGGCATCCTATGTAGCATGGAGCCGTTCTTCTGACAATCTTTAACCAGAGATGGGCACAAATACATCAAAAAGTATTTAATTAAAATACAAGTAATTTGTAATTTGAAAATACAAAAATATATTTTTTACAGTCTTCTGTAGTGTAAGTGTGGCGTTAGGTACATGTAAGAGTCTAGAATATTGCAATATTATTGTTTAGTGCAGAAGATGTGCTTTTAACGTACATGTTGCCACATACTGTCATAATAAAAGATAATTACGCATATAACACTATAATTGTATTATTTACACAAAAACTAGTTAACGCTGCTGTGAGGGCGTTTCTAATAGCGCGGCTGTGACAAAGTTGACAACTTACTTTCTTCCGACTGCCATTATCTATTTTTTTACTCTTTTTGAAAGTTGTGAAAACACCGTTCACTGTTTCTTTTGCTATTTGAGCAAATTGGAACACAAAAATATATATTTAATGTAGTCTTTCATTCACTGCTATAGAAGTTAACCCAACTATGATGCCTTACACTTCTGAGAAACCCAGAAATGTGAACAGGGTCAATAGGATGTGTCACATCACGTGATTTACTTGCCAAAAACTGTGATAGGCAATTTGGTAGTCCTATTTGTATTTTATGTCTATGGTCCTAGGGATAGTTCACCCAAAAAGGAAAATTAGCCCATGATTTACTTACCCTGACGTCATCCTAGGTGTATCTTACTTTCTTCTTTCAGAAGAATACAATCAGAGTTATATTAAAAAGTGTCGTGGCTCTTCCAAGCTTTATAATGACAGTCAATGGGTATATTTTTCATCAAAGTGCATCTGTCCATCATAAAAGTGCATCTGTCCATCATAAAAGTGCATCTGTCCATCATAAAAGCGTATCTATCCATCATAAAAGTGCATCTATCCATCATAAAAGTGCATGTGTCAATCATAAAAGTGCGTCTATCCATCATAAAAGTGCATCTATCCATCATAAAAGTGCATCTGTCCATCATAAAAGTGCATCTATCCATCATAAAAGTGCATCTATCCATCATAAAAGTGCATGTGTCAATCATAAAAGTGCGTCTATCCATCATAAAAGTGCATCTATCCATCATAAAAGTGCATGTGTCCATCATACAAGTACGTCTATCCATCATAAAAGTGCATCTATCCATCATAAAGTGCATCTATCCATCATAAAAGTGCATCTATCCATCATAAAAGAGCATCTATCCATCATAAAAGTGCATCTATCCATCATAAAAGTGCATGTGTCCATCATAAAAGTACGTCTACCAATCATTAAAGTGCATCTATCCATCATAAAAGTGCATCTGTCCATCATAAAAGTGCATCTATCCATCATAAAAGAGCATCTGTCCATCATAAAAGTGCATCTATCCATCATAAAAGTGCATCTGTCCATCATAAAAGAGCATCTATCCATCATAAAAGTGCATCTATCCATCATAAAAGTGCATCTATCCATCAGAAGTGCATCTATCCATGATAAAGTGCGTCTATCCATCATAAAAGTGCGTCTATCCATCATAAAAGTGCATCTATCCATCATAAAAGTGCATCTGTCCATCATAAAAGTGCATCTATCCATCATAAAAGTGCATCTATCCATCATAAAAGTGCATGTGTCCATCATAAAAGTACGTCTATCCATCATTAAAGTGCATCTATCCATCATAAAAGTGCATCTGCCCATCATAAAAGTGCATCTGTCCATCATAAAAGTGCATCTATCCATCATAAAAGTGCATCTGTCCATCATAAAAGTGCATCTATCCATCATAAAAGTGCATCTATCCATCATAAAAGTGCATGTGTCCATCATAAAAGTACGTCTATCCATCATTAAAGTGCATCTATCCATCATAAAAGTGCATCTGCCCATCATAAAAGTGCATCTATCCATCATAAAAGAGCATCTGTCCATCATAAAAGTGCATCTATCCATCATAAAAGTGCATCTATCCATCATAAAAGTGCATGTGTCCATCATAAAAGTGCGTCTATCCATCATAAAAGTGCATGTGTCCATCATAAAAGTGTCTATCTATCATAAAAGTGTGTCTATCCATCATAGATGTACTTTTATGATGGACAGATGCACTTTTATGATGGATAGATGCACTTTTATGATGGACAGATGCACTTTTATGATGGATAGATGCACTATTATGATGGACAGATGTACTTTTATGATGGATAGATGCACTTTTATGATGGATAGATGCACTTTAATGATTGGTAGACGTACTTTTATGATGGACAGATGCACTTTTATGATGGACAGATGCACTTTTATGATGGACAGATGCACTTTTATGATGGATAGATGCACTTTTATCATGGATAGATGCACTTTTATAATGGATAGATGCACTTTTATGATGGACAGATGCACTTTTATGATGGATAGATGCACTTTTATAATGGATAGATGCACTTTTATGATGGATAGACGCACTTTTATGATGGATAGACACACTTTTATGATGGATAGATGCACATTTATGATGGACAGATGCACTTTTATGATGGATAGATGCACTTTTATGATGATAGATATGCTTTTATGATGGATAGATGCACTTTAATGATGGATAGACGTACTTTTATGATGGACACATGCACTTTTATGATGGATAGATGCACTTTTATGATGGATAGATGCACTTTTATGATGGACAGATGCACTTTTATGATGGATAGACGCACTTTTATGATTGACACATGCACTTTTATGATGGATAGATGCACTTTTATGATGGATAGATGTACTTTTATGATGGATAGATACGCTTTTATGATGGACAGATGCACATTTATGATGGACAGATGCACTTTTATGATGGATAGATGCACTTTTATGATGATAGATATGCTTTTATGATGGATAGATGCACTTTAATGATGGATAGACGTACTTTTATGATGGACACATGCACTTTTATGATGGATAGATGCACTTTTATGATGGATAGATGCACTTTTATGATGGACAGATGCACTTTTATGATGGATAGACGCACTTTTATGATTGACACATGCACTTTTATGATGGATAGACGCACTTTTATGATGGACAGATGCACTTTTATGATGGATAGATGCACTTTTATGATGGATAGATGTACTTTTATGATGGATAGATACGCTTTTATGATGGACAGATGCACATTTATGATGGACAGATGCACTTTTATGATGGACAGATGCACTTTGATGAAAAATATACCCATTTACTGTCATTATAAAGCTTGGAAGAGCCACGACACTTTTTAATATAACTCTGATTGTATTCTTCTGAAAGAAGAAAGTAAGATACACCTAGGATGACGTCAGGGTAAGTAAATCATGGGCTAATTTTCCTTTTTGGGTGAACTATCCCTAGGACCATAGACATAAAATACAAATAGGACTACCAAATTGCCTATCACAGTTTTTGGCAAGTAAATCACGTGATGTGACACATCCTATTGACCCTGTTCACATTTCTGGGTTTCTCAGAAAAGTAAGGCATCATAGTTGGGTTAACTTCTATAGCAGTGAATGAAAGACTACATTAAATATATATTTTTGTGTTCCAATTTGCTCAAATAGCAAAAGAAACAGTGAACGGTGTTTTCACAACTTTCAAAAAGAGTAAAAAAATAGATAATGGCAGTCGGAAGAAAGTAAGTTGTCAACTTTGTCACAGCCGCGCTATTAGAAACGCCCTCACAGCAGCGTTAACTAGTTTTTGTGTAAATAATACAAATATAGTGTTATATGCGTAATTATCTTTTATTATGACAGTATGTGGCAACATGTACGTTAAAAGCACATCTTCTGCACTAAACAATAATATTGCAATATTCTAGACTCTTACATGTACCTAACGCCACACTTACACTACAGAAGACTGTAAAAAATATATTTTTGTATTTTCAAATTACAAATTACTTGTATTTTAATTAAATACTTTTTGATGTATTTGTGCCCATCTCTGGTTAAAGATTGTCAGAAGAACGGCTCCATGCTACATAGGATGCCGTTGCTAGGGGTTGGCAACCAAATGTAGCAGGACACAGCATGCTGAAACAATAGAGCAGCGACAGCAGCGGTGATTCCGAAACAGCTAAACAAAGTGTATAAACATTATTACAGAAATTAGTTATCACCCTGAATTGTAATCTGTTTGTCTGTTTCGTCTTTTTTTTTGTGTGTGTGTACAAATTGCTACTTAATGTAACAGTTTTAATCAGTAAATACTTTTAAACCTACTCCACACATGACTCCTGTGTGTTTTAGTCTTTCAGCATTTAGTTGTCAGTACCTTTGTCTCACACTCCAAACACCTGGATTGAACACTAACCAGCCTAACCCAAAATCCTCAAATCCCTTTTTTTTATTTCAATAGAATAAATAAAGCTATCCCACTTGTGAAAGAATATTAGCAATAGACATTGCAATACAAATAATTGATATTGCATAAATATGCAAACGATATACTGTACATACAGAAACAGAGCAGTATACAATTAACACCAGTTAATGGTAAACTTCTTTCTTGGATCTTGTTTGAATTGACAGGCTATTATAGGCTTGACATTGCATTCCCTCTAAATGTGTTATGGGCCATGAGGACTGTCTGGTTAGTAAAAAAAAAAAAAAATCAAAATATGATTTCATCCAGTAAAAGTTAACTTTACATGGTAATTTGTTTATTTTAACAACAACAAAGGGAAAAGAATGCTACCGATTACAAATGGAATGTTCAATATTTTTTTCTTTTTTTTTTGCCTACCTATGAATTAAGAGGCATTGTTAACTCTTACATTCTAATTACATGTACAATCAAGGCATCAGATGAAAGCTTATCTTCCACTCTTTCTAAATGTGTGCTCAGTTTGTTTCTAGCATAAAGTATCAGGAAGATATGGCTCACTATTCATGAATATAATCAAACCGTTTTAGCATGTTTGGGTGATTCTGGGAGTTAAAGCCGAATTTGAGGTAACATTGTTTTGACCCTAATTACAAGTTTCCAGCAGCTTGTTGACCGGGTTGGCCACACAGGTTGTGATCCTCAGACATCATAGATTTCATTTTTATATGACAACCTTTTACAGCAGCCCATGTCTGCTAAACCCCCTTTGCCCCCTGGGTAAAATAATATGAGCAGAACTCAGAGTTATGAAGTTATGAACTGGTATTTGACTGGTTTTGTCCGTCCTTCTGTTAGACTGTCTCACACATGAATTATGTTGAATATCTGTCAGCTGTTAAATTTAACTACACAATTAGATAATACCAGTTTAGCTCAACCAATCACCAAGCAATGCTTCATTGTGTTCAGTCTGTGTGTAAAAAGAGCATTAGCAATTAAAGACAACACACTTCAGCAAAACATGATCAGCTCAAAGTGTCCCAATCATTTTTGCTCCCAAATGTTTATAAATGTCACTGTTAGTCACTGTATGTTTACTTTATTTTGCTCTCCTCACTTACAGAAATGAACTATAGTGTCCTGATCACACTAGTGAAAAAAATATAAACAATTATAACACAGTCTTCCTCAGTGTTTCTGCTTGTTTTCCAGCACAAATATCTAAACATTCTTAAATCAAGAGACATTTACTGGAGAATCAAAATGACTGAACATATTAAGTCTTGGTTTCTGAAACAAGATCATGAAAATGAAGTGAGTTTGTGCTGAAATCAAGAACAACTATCAGTCAGTGGAGTCAGAAAAATAAACTTCATTCAAAGGGGAAACTTTTGAGATTATTTTTATTACCTTGTCAGCAGAGATTTTTTTTTGTTTTAAGCAAAATCTCACTTCATTTTTGTATACAATTTTATTATCTTGTGCCATTTTGCTTCTATCTTGATTTAAGAATGTTTAGGTATTTGTACTGGAAAACAAGACAGAAACACTGAGGAAGAAAATACTTTTTGTGCTGGTCTGGTTCCAGTGTGGTACAGTACATGCAACACCCAACTTTCACAATCCAGACACTTTGTTTTACAATATGCCAGTAAAAAACAGCCCTTCATGTTGACTTCCAGTGATTGGCTTGTGTTATTTCCATCCTAGGCACTGAGACCACAACAAACCTAAACCAGAAACTGTACTATCATGTCATCGGCACGAGCCAATCAGAAGACGTCCTGGTGGCAGAATTTCCTGAAAACCCAAAATGGCACAGTAGCCTTACCGTAAGTGGACTGCTAATTTTTACACAAAACCCACTATTCAGGAAAATTACATGATGCAACTTGCCCCCACGTTTCACACAACACCTGTTCTCTTGTTTCGTGTGATTCTCTTTCCTCCTGCTGCTGCTGTTTAGGTCTCTGATGACGGCAGGTTTGCAGTGCTGTCCATCACTGAGGGCTGTGAGCCGGTCAACCGTCTGTGGTACTGTGACCTGAACAAGCTTCCCAACGGGATCACAGGTCAGAACACTGGGTTCACAGGTCAGAATACTGGGGTCACAGGTCAGAACACTGGGGTCACAGGTCAGAACACTGGGGTCACAGGTCAGAATACTGGGGTCACAGGTCAGAACACTGGGGTCACAGGTCAGAAAACTGGGGTCACAGGTCAGAACACTGGGGTCACAGGTCAGAACACTGGGGTCACAGGTCAGAATACTGGGGTCACAGGTCAGAACACTGGGGTCACAGGTCAGAACACTGGGTTCACAGGTCAGAATACTGGGGTCACAGGTCAGAATACTGGGGTCACAGGTCAGAACACTGGGGTCACAGGTCAGAACACTGGGGTCACAGGTCAGAATACTGGGGTCACAGGTCAGAACACTGGGGTCACAGGTCAGAACACTGGGGTCACAGGTCAGAATACTGGGGTCACAGGTCAGAATACTGGGGTCACAGGTCAGAACACTGGGGTCACAGGTCAGAACACTGGGGTCACAGGTCAGAATACTGGGGTCACAGGTCAGAACACTGGGGTCACAGGTCAGAACACTGGGGTCACAGGTCAGAATACTGGGGTCACAGGTCAGAATACTGGGGTCACAGATCAGAGTACTGGTGTCACCGGTCAGAACACTGGGGTCACAGGTCAGAATACTGGGGTCACAGGTCAGAATACTGGGGTCACAGATCAGAGTACTGGTGTCACCGGTCAGAACACTGGGGTCACAGGTCAGAATACTGGGTCATGTATGTGTGCTGTGTGTATGTATGAATGTACTGTATGTATGTATGCGTGTATGTATGTGTGCTATGTGTGTATGTATGTACTTTGTGTATGTATGTGTGAATGTTTGTATGCATGCTTGTATGTTATGTACTGTATGTATGTATGCATGTAATGTATTTATGTATGTTTGTATGCATGTACTGAATGCGTCTATGTATTTATGTATGTATGCATGTATGTATGTATGCATGTATGTATGTATGCATGTATGCATGTATGTATGTATGTATGTATGTATGTATGTATGCATGCATGTATGTATGTATGTATGTATGCGTGTATGTATGTATGTATGCATGCATGTATGTATGTATGTATGTATGCATGTATGTATGTATGTATGTATGTATGTATGTATGTATGTATGTATGTATGTATGTATGTATGTATGTATGTATGTATGTATGTATGTATGTATGTATGTATGCATGCATGCATGCATGCATGTATGTATGTATGTATGTATGTATGTATGTATGTATGCATGCATGCATGCATGCATGCATGTATGTATGTATGTATGCATGCATGTATGTATGTATGTATGTATGTATGTATGTATGTATGTATGTATGTATGCATGCATGCATGTATGTATGTATGTATGTATGTATGTATGTATGTATGCATGTATGTATGTATGCATGTATGTATGCATGTATTTATGGATTTATGTATGCATGTATGTACGTATGCATGTATGCATGTATGTATGTATGTATGTATGTATGCATGTACTGTATGTATGTATGTATGTATGTATGTATTTATGTATGTATGTATGTATGTATGTATGTATGTATGTATGTATGCATGTACTGTATGTATGTATGTATGTAAGTATGTATGTATGTATGTATATATGTATGTATGCATGTACTGTATGTATGTATGTATGTATGTATGTATGTATGTATGTAAGTATGCATGTATGTATGCATGTATGTATGTATGTATGTAAGTATGTATGTATGTATGTATGCATGTATGTATGCATGTACTGTATGTATGCATGTATGTATGTATGTATGTAAGTATGCATGTACTGTATGTATGTATGTACGTATGTACGTATGTATGTATGTATGTATGTATGTATGTATGTATGTAAGTATGCATGTATGTATTTATGTATTTATGTATCTATGTATGTATGCATGTATGTATGTATGTATGTATGTATGTATGTATGTATGTATGCATGTATGTGTATATACACACTCACACCAATATATAGTATATTATAAGATATAAATTACGCTGTTATTGAAGGTTTGCTGCCGTGGGTGAAGTTAGTGGACACGTTTGAAGCGCAGTACACGTACATCACCAACGAGGGCACTGTCTTCACTCTACGCACCAACCTGGAGGCTCCTCGTTATCGTCTCATTACCATAGACCTGCAGAAACCAGAGCAGGAGCACTGGAAAACACTCATTCCCCAGCATGAGAAGGACGTCCTGGGTAAGAGAACATCTGGAGAACCCCTATAACTATCCAGAAAAATAAGAATAAAGGTAGTCGAAACATGGGGTTGATGTTAGACAGCTGCTCATCAAACATTCAGTAACACTTCACAATAAGGTTCATTAGTTAACAAATGTATTAACTAACATGAACCAACAATGAGCAATACATTTGTTACAGTATGTATTAATCTTTGTTATTATTAGTTAATAAAAATACAGCTGTTCATTGTTCATGTTGGTTCACTGTGCATTAAGTAAGGGTTAATGCCCGACGAGGACAATGGACAATGTACCACAATGGACACCTCGAAGGGCATTAACCCGCTTATACCATGGTCACTTGCCAAATAACACATTTTTAAAACATTAGTTTATATTTTAATTAGTTTTACAATCGAAATCTAAAGTTTTTACAAACAATAACTTGATTTCCCTGGTTACGCCTGACGGTCCGCTCGATTTATAGTCCGTATAGATACTTTGACTGCCTGTTGCTATGGTTACTCACAGCTGAGGTAGCCAGCGCATTTATTTATTAATTTCGAGCGGTAAACAGTCAGTTTCACCAGAACTCCTTTACTAGGTGTCCTCTATCACTTTTTAATGGACACCCTGCAGCCAATCAGAATCGAGTATTCACCCAGACCATTTAACAATGTATTAGTAAATGTTGAAATTGATATGAACTATGATTAATAAATGCTGAAGTATAGTTAATTTTTAGTTAATGTTAACTAAGGGAGTTAACTAATGTTAACTATTGAACATTTTTGTAAAGTGTTACCAAACATTCACAGTGAAGAACCAGTCGTGTGATGATTTGATGATACATGATGATGTGGAAAATCTTTTGCTTTTCTTTTCTTTTTGGAGAGGCCAGTTTTTACATTGAATATTTTTATCAAGTTAGTTTTATTTTTAAAGGTAAACTTCTGTTAAGACACATACTCTCTATTCTTCATTACAAAATCTATTAAACATTTCCTGTTATTACTCTGGAAAAAAATACAATTCACAACTAATTAAACAGTAAAACATTTTTTTAAGAATTATTCTGGCCAACAGAAATTATAATTAATAAATTGTATAGAATTAAAACTAATAAAACATGTGACAAAGTGACATGTTAAAGATTAAAGTTAAAAAGATTAATTAGAAATATTTTGGAAACTATTTTCTTAGTATTTAGCATTAGTCAACATATTTGTGTGAAAGTGTCACAAGCCTATACACGCACACACACACACACACACACACACACACACACACACACACGCGCTTCCTCTTCACCCACACTATCATTAACTCATTTCCAATACAAGCTGCAGAACGACAGTGTGTGTGTATCCGGTGCGCAGGGTTCGTGGAGTGTGTGAACCAGCGCTTCCTGCTGGTGAATTATGTGCATGACGTGAAGGACATCTTACAGCTGTATGAACTAGAGTCGGGGAAACTGATCCGAGACCTGCCGTTAGATGTGGGAACTGTCGTCGGTCTGAGCTGCAAGAAGAAACACGCTGACTTCTTCTACAAGTTCACCTCGTTCACTACACCGGGTAAAGTGCACTAAAACATCTTCTACAAGTTCACCTCGTTCACTACACCTCATTCACTACACCGGGTAAAGTGCACTAAAACATCTACTACAAGTTCACCTCGTTCACTACACCGGGTAAAGTGCACTAAAACATCTACTACAAGTTCACCTCGTTCACTACACCGAGTAAAGTGCACTAAAACATCTACTACAAGTTCATCTCGTTCACTACACCGGGTAAAGTGCACTAAAACATCTACTACAAGTTCACCTCGTTCACTACACCTCGTTCACTACACCGGGTAAAGTGCACTAAAACATCTACTACAAGTTCACCTCGTTTACTACACCGGGTAAAGTGCACTAAAACATCTACTACAAGTTCACCTCGTTCACTACACCGAGTAAAGTGCACTAAAACATCTACTACAAGTTCACCTCGTTCACTACACCTCGTTCACTACACCGGGTAAAGTGCACTAAAACATCTACTACAAGTTCACCTCGTTCACTACACCGGGTAAAGTGCACTAAAACATCTACTACAAGTTCACCTCGTTCACTACACCGGGTAAAGTGCACTAAAACATCTTCTACAAGGTCACCTCGTTCACTACAACTCGTTCACTACACCGGGTAAAGTGCACTAAAACATCTACTACAAGTTCACCTCGTTCACTACACCGGGTAAAGTGCACTAAAACATCTTCTACAAGGTCACCTCGTTCACTACAACTCGTTCACTACACCGGGTAAAGTGCACTAAAACATCTACTACAAGTTCACCTCGTTCACTACACCGGGTAAAGTGCACTAAAACATCTACTACAAGTTCACCTCGTTCACTACACCGGGTAAAGTGCACTAAAACATCTACTACAAGTTCACCTCGTTCACTACACCGAGTAAAGTGCACTAAAACATCTACTACAAGTTCACCTCGTTCACTACACCTCGTTCACTACACCGGGTAAAGTGCACTAAAACATCTACTACAAGTTCACCTCGTTCACTACATCGGGTAAAGTGCACTAAAACATCTACTACAAGTTCACCTCGTTCACTACACCGGGTAAAGTGCACTAAAACATCTTCTACAAGGTCACCTCGTTCACTACAACTCGTTCACTACACCGGGTAAAGTGCACTAAAACTTCTACTACAAGTTCACCTCGTACACTACACCGGGTAAAGTGCACTAAAACTTCTACTACAAGTTCACCTCGTACACTACACCGGGTAAAGTGCACTAAAACATCTACTACAAGTTCACCTCGTTCACTACACCGGGTAAAGTGCACTAAAACATCTACTACAAGTTCACCTCGTTCACTACACCGAGTAAAGTGCACTAAAACTTCTACTACAAGTTCACCTCGTTCACTACACCTCGTTCACTACACCGGGTAAAGTGCACTAAAACAATCAAAACATGTACAAAATATACAAAGTATGAGGAAAATACTGCAGCAGTGAAAACTAGGGATGCATGATATATCGGCCGATATATGATCATTTTTAATGTTATCGTTATCGGCCCAGTAAAACATTTTGGCCGATATATTAAAGCCGATAAATAATGTATTATTTCCTTTAGCTGAGACGCTTCAGATGCGCACTGTTCAACATGATGGGTTTGAATTGCTTGAAATATGAGTAAAATCACTTCAAAAAAGAAAATGACTGTTAAGTGCAACATTTGCAGCACAAGTCTGTCATATAGGCTATAAAATTATAATAATAAGAGCATCATAATTGTGTGTTTGGGACATGGATTTTAATGGTGAGACTTTTGTTTTTTAAATCAGGTGCTCAAAAATGATTTAAAAACTTGGATTTAGATTTATCGGCCAATATATCGGTTATCGGCTTTCAAATATAAAGAATTATCGGCATCTGCCAAAATGTTCATATCGGTGCATCGCTATAGTAAAAACAGTAGTTCACATGGATTTCCGGAGTGAGAAAAGTGTGTTTATTGTCTGTGTGTAATCGCTCAGGCATAATCTACCACTGTGACCTGAGTCGGGCCGACCCCGAGCCCACGGTGTTCCGGCAGGTGGAGGTGAAGGGAGTCCAGTCCAGCGACTACCAGACCACTCAGGTCCGTCCCGAATAACACAGATATACTCATAATATATACACTACCTGTCAAGAGTCTCTTCTGCTCATCAAAGCTGCATTCATTTGATCAAAAATACAGTAAAACAGTGAAATATTATTGCAATGTAAATCATCTGTTTTCTATGTGAATATACAGTAAAGTGTAATTTATTCCTGTGATCAAAGCTGAATGTTCAGCATCATTACTCCAGTCTTCAGTGTCACATGATCCTTCAGAAATCACTCTAATATGATGATTTGATGCTCAACAAACATTTATGATTATTACTAAGTTTAACAAGGATGCATTAAATTGATCAGAAGTGACACTAAAGACATTTAGAATGTGACAAAAGATTATATTTCAATATTTCAAATAAATGCTGTTGTTTTTTTTTTTTTTTTACTTTCTATTCATCAAAGAATCCTGAAAAATAAAATAACATGTATCATGGCATATCATGTATTTGTGTGTGTATATATTCTCTAATTATTGTGAACGTTTGAGCGGTAGTGTAATAATACACAGCTGAATGTATGTGTGTGTGTGTTCCAGGTGTTTTACCCCAGTAAAGACGGCACACAGATCCCGATGTTCCTGGTTCATGCGTGCGGCATCGAGAGAGACGGATCTCATCCGGTGTTCCTGTACGGATACGGAGGATTCGAGAACTCAATCCAGCCACACTACAAGTCAGTGTGAAGATCTCTGTGTGTGTTTGACTAAAGTATTCAAATATACAAAAATAGCACAACATTTGTGTGTGTGTGTGTGTGTGTGTGTGTGTGTGTGTGTGCAGTTCTGCGTACCTGCTGTTCATAAGACACCTGGGTGGGATCCTGGCCGTGGCAAACATCCGAGGAGGAGGAGAGTACGGGCAAACCTGGCACAAAGGTGTGTGTTCAATGCCCGCTCCAAACAAATACATCAAGTAGAAATTAATAAAAACTAAAAATAACAATATAAATAATAAACATATGTAAATAATAAAAAATAAACTAATACATTTATAAATTAAAAATAAACATATAATCCATATTAATAAATAAATACAATAATAACAAATACACATATATAAATAATATATTAAATAAATAAAATATATAATAAATAATATATAAATATATAATTAATAAACTAACAAACAAATAAAAGTTTAATGACAGCTGCGATTCTCTGGTGGATCTTGAGCTGGATCTGAGTCTGATGTGAAACTCTCAGAAGGTTTCTGATGACTCTGCATGAAAGTGAACTTAATACCAGCTTTGAAAGTGTGTGAAGAGTGTGTATCTGAGTCACTTATCTGACAATCTGCTCCTCTGTAGGACTGAAGTACAGAATGACTGTTTGAAACCAAAATGTCAGAACTTGCTCTATAACATTACAATAACAATTAAATATTTAAAAAAATAATAGAAGTAGTGAACTGAGTCCTGCAGTACTCATCTAAAAATTATATCATTATAACATCTTTAAAAGTTTAAACACTCAATTGTTTTCATATGACCAAAAAACCCCATCATATTCATATTTTAATTAAGACATTTAAATGTGGTAATATTGAAGACTTACTATAAACTTTTTCCTTGCATCAAGATTTTATTCACTGTAATTATTTTGTTTGTATATTTTTAAAAACGAAAAAGCAAAATTCACTACAATCTAATTTCTGGTTACATTTTTGAGAAAGTACTACTCTGCAAAAAGTTACTTTCCTTTTCCCCTGTATATTTGTCTTGTTATCAAGATATAATCTAATTATAACCTATATGCAAATATGCAATGACCTATATTATAAGCAAAATGACTGAAGATATTAAGTCTTGTTTTCTGAAGAAGAAAAAAATGAAGGGAGTTAGTGGTTCAGAAAAATCATCTTGTTTTCTCTCGTTTTCTCTTTTTCTGACTCAACTGACAGATATGTGTTCTTGTTTCAAGCATAAACTCGCATTTCCTTCTTCTTCAGAAAACAAGACTTAATATCTTCAGTTATTTTTATTTTCAGTTTATATTTGCTTCTCCAGTAAATGTCTCTTGATTTAAGAATGATGAGATATGTGTGCAGGAAAACAAGAAAGTAACACTGAGGAAGAACATCATTTTTGCAGTGTGTATTTTTGATTTAAAATTTAAACATGAAATATTTGTAAAATTAAAATGTATTTATGTCCAGATATTTCCAAATAACTCATCTTTCATTTTTTGAGAAATCATATTTCTAAGCCTGTACCTTACACACACTTCAACTCACAGTTCATATGGGACATTTAAATACAGTAAAGTTATTATCTAATATGACCTCATGACAACTTCAGTAGAAGTGGCACAGTTTAGCCCGCCCCCCTCTCCCATGTGCATCTTTGACCTCTGGAAGGATTTAAAGAAAGGCTTTTGATTTCAGGTGGCACTCTTGGGAACAAGCAGAACTGTTTCGATGACTTCCAGTGTGCGGCCGAGTACCTGATCCGAGAGGGATTCACCAGAGCCGACCGGATCACCATCAACGGAGCCTCGAACGGTGGCCTTCTCGTGGGTGAGTGTCTGAGAAAACACACAGTCAGGGTTAGAAATAAACACTCGCCAAATGCGGGTTAAAATCAGCTGTGGCGGGTATATATATATATATATATATATATATATATATATATATATATATATATATATATACAAATTATTTTAATTTTTATTATTTTTAGGTAGTAGAAGTTCTGAATGGCCGGTAACTTAAACATTTTGTAGCCAAATTGGCCGGTGAGTGGAAAGGTTAATTATAAACCTGGACACAATCATCTCCAGCTAATGAAGAACACAACCGATCCGACTCGACAGCCTCACACACTCGTCTTTTTCGACACATGGTTAAATCAGAGTCGTGCTGTAATGGAAACGTATGGCTGTGCAGCTGTGCGGATCTAATGGTGTGTGTGTGTCTCTGTGTGTGTGTGTGTGTGTGTGTGTGTGTGTTGTGTGCCGTTACTCACAGCGAGCTCTTCTGCTGAGTAAACATGACATTAACACTCAAAGCTGCTCACTCTTCACTCTCATTAAACAGCAGATTTAGCAGGAGACGTTGTCGTTAGATGAGCAGAAGCTGCCAGAGCAAATACTGTTTCAATCTCTGTCTTATTCAAAGCAGAGAGAGAGAGAGAGACATGACCGAGTCTGTGTTATTGAGTATATGGGGGATCGTGTGGTTATTGAGTATATGGGGATCATGTGGTTATTGAGTATATGGGGGATCGTGTGGTTATTGAGTATATGGGGGATCGTGTGGTTATTGAGTATATGGGGATCGTGTGGTTATTGGGTATATGGGGATCGTGTGGTTATTGGGTATATGGGGATCGTGTGGTTATTGAGTATATGGGGGATTGTGTGGTTATTGAGTATATGGGGGATTGTGTGGTTATTGAGTATATGGGGGATCGTGTGGTTATTGAGTATATGGGGATCGTGTGGTTATTGAGTATATGGGGATCGTGTGGTTATTGGGTATATGGGGATCGTGTGGTTATTGAGTATATGGGGGATTGTGTGGTTATTGAGTATATGGGGGATTGTGTGGTTATTGAGTATATGGGGGATCGTGTGGTTATTGAGTATATGGGGATCAAGTGGTTATTGAGTATATGGGGATCGTGTGGTTATTGAGTATATGGGGGATCGTGTGGTTATTGAGTATATGGGGATCAAGTGGTTATTGAGTATATGGGGATCGTGTGGTTATTGAGTATATGGGGGATCGTGTGGTTATTAGTATATGGGGGATTGTGTGGTTATTGAGTATATGGGGATTGTGTGGTTATTGAGTATATGGGGGATCGTGTGGTTATTGAGTATATGGGGGATCGTGTGGTTATTGAGTATATGGGGGATCGTGTGGTTATTGTGGTTATTGAGTATATGGGGATCGTGTGGTTATTGGGTATATGGGGATCGTGTGGTTATTGAGTATATGGGGGATCGTGTGGTTATTGATTATATGGGGACTGTGTGGTTATTGAGTATATGGGGGATTGTGTGGTTATTGAATATATGGGGGATTGTGTGGTTATTGAGTATATGGGGGATTGTGTGGTTATTGAGTATATGGGGATTGTGTGGTTATTGAGTATATGGGGGATTGTGTGGTTTGTGTGGTTATTGAGTATATGGGGATCATGTGGTTATTGAGTATATGGGGGATTGTGTGGTTATTGAGTATATGGGGATCGTGTGGTTATTGAGTATATGGGGATCGTGTGGTTATTGAGTATATGGGGGATTGTGTGGTTGTTGAGTATATGGGGATCGTATGGTTATTGAGTATATGGGGATCGTGTGGTTATTGAGTATATGGGGATTGTGTGGTTACGGGTATATGGGGGATTGTGTGGTTATTGAGTATATGGGGATTGTGTGGTTATTGAGTATATGGGGGATTGTGTGGTTATTGAGTATATGGGAGATCGTGTGGTTATTGAGTATATGGGGGATTGTGTGGTTTTTGTGGTTATTGAGTATATGGGGGATTGTGTGGTTTTTGTGGTTATTGAGTATAGGGGGATTGTGTAGTTATTGAGTATATGGGGATCGTGTGGTTATTGAGTATATGGGGATCGTGTGGTTATTGAGTATATGGGGATCGTGTGGTTATTGAGTATATGGGGATTGTGTGGTTATTGAGTATATGGGGATCGTGTGGTTATTGAGTATATGGGGATCGTGTGGTTATTGAGTATATGGGGGATTGTGTGGTTATTGAGTATATGGGGGATTGTGTGGTTATTGAGTATATGGGGATTGTGTGGTTTGTGTGGTTATTGAGTATATGGGGATTGTGTGGTTATTGAGTATATGGGGGATCGTGTGGTTATTGGGTATATGGGGACTGTGTGGTTATTGAGTATATGGGGGACTGTGTGGTTATTGAGTATATGGGGATTGTGTGGTTATTGAGTATATGGGGATTGTGTGGTTATTGAGTATATGGGGATCGTGTGGCTATTGGGTATATGGGGACTGTGTGGTTATTGAGTATATGGGGGACTGTGTGGTTATTGAGTATATGTGGGATTGTGTGGTTATTGAGTATATGGGGATTGTGTGGTTATTGAGTATATGGGGATTGTGTGGTTATTGAGTATATGGGGATCGTGTGGGGTTATTGAGTATATGGGGGACTGTGTGGTTATTGAGTATATGTGGGATTGTGTGGTTATTGAGTATATGGGGATTGTGTGGTTATTGAGGATATGGGGATTGTGTGGTTATTGAGTATATGGGGATCGTGTGGTTATTGAGTATACGGGGATCGTGTGGTTATAGGGTATATGGGGATCGTGTGGTTATTGGGTATATGGGTTTGTGTGGTTATTGAGTATATGGGGATTGTGTGGTTATTGAGTATATGGGGATCGTGTGGTTATTGAGTATATGGGGATCGTGTCGTTATTGGGTATATGGGGGGGTCGTGTGGTTATTGGGTATATGGGGATCGTGTGGTTATTGGGTATATGGGGATCATGTGGTTATTGGGTATATAGGGATCGTGTGGTTATTGGGTATATGGGGATCGTGTGGTTATTGAGTATATGGGGGATCGTGTGGTTATTGAGTATATGGGGATTGTGTGGTTATTGAGTATATGGGGGATTGTGTGGTTATTGAGTATATGGGGATCGTGTGGTTATTGAGTATACGGGGATCGTGTGGTTATAGGGTATATGGGGATCGTGTGGTTATTGAGTATATGGGGATTGTGTGGTTATTGAGTATATGGGGGATCGTGTGGTTATTGGGTATATGGGGATCGTGTGGTTATTGAGTATATGGGGATCGTGTGGTTATTGGGTATATGGGGGGGTCGTGTGGTTATTGGGTATATGGGGATCGTGTGGTTATTGGGTATATGGGGATCATGTGGTTATTGGGTATATAGGGATCGTGTGGTTATTGGGTATATGGGGATCGTGTGGTTATTGAGTATATGGGGGATCGTGTGGTTATTGAGTATATGGGGATTGTGTGGTTATTGAGTATATGGGGGATCGTGTGGTTATTGAGTATATGGGGATTGTGTGGTTTGTGTGGTTACTGAGTATATGGGGATTGTGTTGTTATTGGCTATATGTGTGATGTAGGAAATTTCAAGAAAACAGAAAGGCACTTCATTTGGGCATTCAGGGTTTTCACAAGTAATAGAGTTTCGGTATTCAGTGTTCAGCTCAGTTTAACAACTAACAAATTTCATTCCGCAAAAATTTCGCAAATTTCCCCCCAAAATTCAGAATCAAAAAATCTGCTGCTTCCACCTACATCTGGTTGTGGGTTACTAGTGTGTGAGTGAGTAAGTGGGTGAGTGTGTGAGTGATTAAGTGAGTGAGTGTGTGTATGTCAGGAGACAATCAGAACAAGATGTGTGTGTGTGTAGGCGGTGCACCGGTTTGAAAACAGTGGCGGTGAATAAATTACTAAGCATTAGAAAAATCCTCTTTACTGTGAATGTATTAGCTAGGTTAGTGTGTGTGTGCCGATCCAGACGTTTAGTCACAGTATAGAAACGTGGCCTTTAAAGATGTGAGGTGTGTCAAATCGGGCTGTTCTATCTGAGTAATCCACACAGTGAAGCCCACTCATTTAAGCGCAGGTGTGTGAGTCAGTGTAAATGCGGTAAATTCTGGTAAACGCGGAGTGTGTTTGGCCATTTCATACAGTGGGAGAAGAGTGATGTGTGCTGTTTGTGTTTCAGGAGTGTGTGTGTGAACTAGCGGCCCGTACAGTGGTAGAAGAGTGATGTGTGTTTTCCTCTGTGTGTGTTCCAGGTGCGTGTGTGAACCAGCGGCCCGATCTCTTCGGTTGTGCCGTCGCTGAGGTCGGGGTCATGGACATGCTCAAGTTTCACAGGTTCACCATCGGTCACGCCTGGACCACCGACTATGGCTGTGCGGACGATCCGGAGCAGTTTCAGTGGCTCATCAAGTAGGGCTTCCGGTCTTCTGGACAACCTATAACACTAACCAACAAGTAGTTGTAAAATAAAACAAATAAAATAATAGTCAAGTCGAGTCTCCTTCATTTATACAGCACTTTAAACAATATAGATCGTTTCAAAGCAGCTTTACAGAGATAACAGGAGATTACAGTGACAGAGATTGTTTAGGCTTTACAGCAGATCTAGAATAAAGTTATTGTCCAGCTAAAGTTAGTTTTGATTGATTCACTTCCGTCGTAAAGATCATTAGTTATTAACTTAGGGGCCGCTAACACACACCGTTCTCACTGAGAACAAAAACTTTTAATGCATTCTGGCCAGTTTCTTTGAATACTTAACATGAGTGTGATGTGTCCGGCACAGGTACTCTCCTCTCCACAACCTCCCTCAGGCTCCTGGAGCCGGCGGCCCGTATCCCGCGATGCTGTTGCTGACGGCGGATCACGATGACCGTGTGGTTCCTCTACACACACTGAAGTACGCAGCGGCTCTCCAGCACGGCGTGGGCCGAAGCCCGGCTCAGAAACAGCCACTGATGGTGCGAGTCGACACACGCAGCGGACACGGGTCCGGCAAACCCACCGCTAAAGCCATCCTGGAGGACACACACGTCTTCTCCTTCATAGCGCAAACACTGGGACTCGCCTGGAGAGAGTGAGAAGAGGAACACACTTACACTACCAGTACGATTTTTAATAAAGAAGTCTCTTCTGCTCACCAAGGCTGCATTTATAAAAAAAAAATAAAAATACAGTAAAACAGTGAAATATTATTATAATGTAAATCATCTGTTCTCTATGTGAATATACAGTAAAGTGTAATTTATTCCTGTGATCAAAGCTGAATGTTCAGCATCATTACTCCAATCTTCAGTGTCACATGATCCTTCACAAATCACTCTAATATGATGATTTGATGCTCAACAAACATTTATGATTATTATCAGTGTTGAAAACAGCTGTGTAAATTTTTATTTCAGGATTCTTTGATGAATAGAAAGTTCAAAAGAACATTTATCTGAAATAGAAGCTTTTGTAACATTAAACACTACCGTTCAAAAGTTTGGGATCAGTAAGAATTTTAATTTTAGTTTTTGGAGGAAAGAAGTAAAAGAAATCAATACTTTTATTCATCAAGGATTAATTAAATTGATCAAAAGTGACAGTAAAGACATTTATAATGTTACAAGATTCTATTTCAAATAAATGCTTTTGAATTTATATTCATCAAATAATCTTGTACACAAAAAAAAAAAAATTGTACGCAACAGTCTTCTACATTGATAATAATCATCAATGTTTGTTGATCATCAAATCATCATATTAGAGTGATTTCTGAAGGATCATGTGACACTGAAGACTGGAGTGATGATGCTTTGATCACAGGAATAAATTACATTTTAAAATATATTAAAATAAAAAAGTTATTTTAAATTGTCATAATATTTAACAATATTACTGTTTTTTGTTGTTGTATTTTTAATCAAATAAACGCAGCCTTGGTGAGCAGAAGAGACTCTTTTAAAATCATTAAAAATCTTCCCGATCTGAAACTTTAGACTGGTAGTGTAGGCACAACTTATCTCGCGATTTCTAAAGATATCATCTTTATTAGAGAGAAACCGGGAGAGGAAAAGGGCATGTTAGAAAAAAAGGTTCTTGACTCAATTTGAAAGAACTCTACTGCAAAATGATGGCATAATACTTTCATGTTTAACAGGTTATTTCATTTTTTTCTAGTGATAAAGAATGCTTATGAACAGTTTAATTCATTAAAACTAAATCCATAATATGATCCATGACAGGTTTCTTTCCAGCCTCTTATGAAGACTTCATGACACAAACTCTGAATCAACACACACAAATGCTAAACATTTCTATATCCTAATCATTTGTTAACAAACATGTATTCATGACTTCAATGTGCTCATCGTTTCTGCCTTAAACTGATACATTGTTTGAATGAATACATTATTAGCTATTATCTGAAATCCATAACTTTGTCAGTGACCTCTGATTACAGATAACAGTAGACATACATTTTCTGTAAAGCTAGTTTGAAACAATATGTTGTGAAAAGCGCTATACAAATAAATGTACTGAACTGAATTGAATTTAGCACATTTTCTGTGTAGTGATTTAATGAATAAATGAAGGTATAAAACATGGAAGACACTGAATTGATTGTTTTGTAACGATTGATTGTTTCAGCACAGCAATGTCCATTAAAGTATGTTTTTTATAACAATAAACTTTTTTTGATCAATCTATGTAGGCGTTGGATTTTTTTGAATTACAGCCGCCTGATGTTCTGCAATAATTGCAATACCTCAATCAAACACTAGAGGGCAGTAAAGGACTGCAAACCCCGTCATCTGGATTCCACCAGTTCTTCTTCACCTTGGTCAGGCTGGGACACCAGTTTAAACCAGTATAGGTTAGTTTTAGCAGTTTTTAGATGTCTCCGTTAAACAGAATGTGTGAACTTGATGAGGAATCACTTCATTTGACTAAAAATGAACCCGAGACTGATCAATTAGAAGTGACATCTCAGTAAAGTGAAGTTAGTTCAGACCTCAGTGAAACTATCAGAGAAAGTTAAAGCTGTAGTCGGTCATTAGAACATGATGATGAAGAGAGCAAAGCTGACCTGAGATCAGTTCTGGATGAAGGACACTGGGGGAAAATACAGAGTAATGCAGAATAAAGCATTGTCCATATTACAGACTGACATAATTACAAATGTGATAGTGTGTAATTATAGACCGTTCCACAACATAATTACACACTAAGTTCACTACTCTGCTTCTGTAATCACACTGGATAGTGTAGAAGTGTAAAGTGTGCCCTACATTTAGGCTAGTGGAGAGACGGAGGGAGCAGACATGAAAAGAAATCAGAAATCGAAAGCCGAGCTCCTCGTGTTCGACTGGTCCGGGGAAGTTAAATCTGGGTTAGGCCAAAAACCCTGAGAGTTAATCAGATGAAGCGTGACGAGGCTCTCGACAGATTCGTGATGTTCAAACGAGACTCTCGGCAGAACACGTATTTATATTTAGTTATTTAGTTATTTATTCTTATGCATCTGCTGAGATTATTTTAATTCCTTTTCTATGTAAAGCACTTTACCTGAATTACCATAGTGTATAAATAAACTTGCCTTGCCCCTAAACACACACCTCACAGAAAACCTTCTGCAGTTTTACATTTTCAAAATACATAATTAAGTTTGATTTATAAACTGTTTTCCTCATGGGGACCGAAACAAGTCCTCAAAAGATCAAAATAAAGTTCACAAAATATGAACATCATTATGAAGAGGCTGCAGAGGCGTAATGGCTTTTTTACTGAGCTAATGATATTTTCTGCCCCTCACAGAAAACTACATAAATAACACTTTAATAAAAATGCTTAGTATGTTTATTTAGTGATTTGAATTATGAAGACATCGGCATGACCTCATAATGTAGGGGGTGTGGTCTGAAGCCTGAATACACACCGCAATATGGGTCCTCATGATGTAAACACACACGCACAGATATATACACACATACACCCACACACACACACCCACACCCACACACACACACACACACACACACACACACACACACACACACACACACACACACACACACACACACACACACACACACACACAGAGAGACACAGACATATACACACAGACGTACACACACAGACGTACACACACAGACACACACACAGACACACACACACACACACACACACACACACACACACACACACACACACACACACACACACACACACACACACACACACACACACACACACACACACACACACAGAGAGAGACACAGACATATACACACAGACGTACACACACAGACACACACACACACACACACACACACACACACACACGCACACACACACACGCACACACACACACACACACACACACACACACACACACACACAGAGAGACACAGACATATACACACAGACGTACACACACACACACACACACACACACACACACACACACACACACACTCACACACACACACACACACACACACACACACACACACACACACACACACACACACACACACACACACACACACACACACACATACATGTCTATATTACTAACAGGGGACTATCGCTCTACACTGGCCAAGAGGGGACTAGTGTTTCTGGTCATTTTGAAGAAACAAAAATGACATACAAAATTTTCTTTTAAGCTCCTTTTTCATAATATAACTTCAAATATGCATTTTTTTATTTTTAAAAAAACATGCCAAGTGGGGACCTGAAACTCTGAACGATCTCTACCTATACAAGTGGGGACTCTCATAGGCTGCAATGGAGCTGTGTGTGTGTGAACAGTGAAGTGAACTGGCAGCGAAGTCTGCCTTCATTATGTAACTATATATATATATATATATACAATATATATATATATATATATATATATATATATATATATATATATATATATATATATATATATATAACCCATCAGTTATCAAAAAATAAAAAAATGATTTTTTTTAGGAAAAACCATTTAAATCTACAACGGGGTAAAAAATACAGACGGCCCGACGGCAACATTTCAAAAGCAGAGGCGATAATATCCTCTTATCATTCATAATATTATTTTTCTTATTTAACGCTCTCTCTTCAGAGATACTTTCTAAGCTTGATTATGCAGTCCCTAACAATTTACTTGCTACTACTTTTCTTAATAATTTCTTCTGTACCTCAGTAGCAGTTCCATACCAACAAATAATACAGAATATCATAACACTTACAATGAAAGCACTATAAAACATCAGAAGCTTTATGTTGTGGACATTACAGCAAAGTTATTGCTTTAAGAAATTCATTCTCTGTTGTGGCCTATTAATTAAAACATAATTTCTACTCTAATAAAATCAATAGACATGTAATTTTTTTCTATTTCCTTTGTTTCTAGGATGTTGATGTACAGAGATAGTCAGTGTTTAAAATATTGCTCAATTTAAATGCAACCAAACATACTGTATGTCGCTCGTTACCATCCAACAGTGGACCTTTCTTTAAGATCTAATTCAAAACTTTTAAGTTGACTTGCTGCATCTGGCCATTTTGAAGAAACAAAAATGAAATACACAATTTTCTTTTAAGGTCTTTTTTCATAATATAACTTCAAATACGCAAAAAAAAAAAAAAAAACTTAAACATGCCAAGATGGAATCTCAACTCTGAACGATGTCTACCTATACAAGTGGGGACTTTCTGAACGATCTCTACCTATACAAGTGGGGACTCACAATAGCCTGCAATGGAGCTGTGTGTGTGTGTGTGTGTGTGTGTGTGTGTGTGAACAGTGAAGTGAACTGGCAGTGAAGTCTGTCTTCATTATGTAACTATATCTATATCTATAACTATATCGTTCACACTTCTCTATTGTTTGAATGGCTGCTGTCCTAGAGGCTCTGAGACTGTAGAGCTGCTGTTTAACTGGAGCTTTCAGTAACACTTTATAATAACTCCACGCTATTAATCATTAGTTAAGAATTAGTAAACAGTTAATCATTTTCTAAAGTTTTATAAATGAATAGACATTAATAAGCAGTATATAAATACAGATATAAATGCTTTATTCTTGTTTTAAAAGCATATCTATAATGTGTTTGATAATTGTATTTTCATACTTTATTAATGATCAATTTATCATTTCTAAATAAAGTATAGTATCATTTACAAAGCAGTTATTTAGGAGTTGTCAGTGGTTCATAAGATCACTTAGAAAGTGTGAGTAAATGATTAAACTATTTAAATGTACATTCATAGATATTTATTATTCAGACATATAGTAATAGTTACTCAGTGTGTTAAATGCTTTATTAACATGTATTTCTACTGTAATGCAGGTAGTTATAAAGTATTTCGTAGTGGTCAGTTCACTATTTTTGTGAGCTCATCTAAAGTGAGGACTAGTTATGCCTTGTAAAACATTTATAAAGGAGATTTAAAGGCTGTTAATATTTCTATGTTCTGTATTATGGGGCGCCGTTTGTAAAGCGGCTCACGCTGAAAATAACAGCAACATTTTGTCACATTTAGCTTCAAACAATGTTTAAAAAACTGGTATGAATTTTTGACGGTCACTTTTTACCACATTTACAACAATATTTGTCAACTTAGAGATATTTTAAATAGTTAAATCTAAATATTAAATGTTACACCTAAATGTTAAATGTTAAATCTAAATGCTAAATCTAAATCTAAATGCTAAATCTAAATCTAAATGTTAAATCTAAATCTAAATGTTAAATATAAATATAAATGTTAAATCTAAATATTAAATCTAAATCTAAATGTTAAATCTAAATGTTAAATGTTAAATCTAAATCTAAATGTTAAATCTAAATATTAAATCTAAATCTAAATGTTAAATCTAAATGTTAAATCTAAATGTTAAATCTAAATCTAAATCTAAATGCTGAATCTAAATCTAAATGTTAAATCTAAATGTTAAATCTAAATCTAAATCTAAATGTTGAATCTAAATCTAAATGTTAAATCTAAATCTAAATGTTGAATCTAAATGTTTGGGGTGAAACTAAATGGCCCTGTCCCAAATGGCACACTCCGGACTTGTGGACTTCCTCAGAGTCCACACTTTGGTGACGTCATGTAGTGCAGACCTATAGGGCCCTTGGCGCGAGTCCACGAGGGCGCATTGAGAGGTATTTTTGGGACAGAGGCCCTGTCCCAAATGGCGCACTTCATGCGGACTTTCGGTCTCGTGGACTTGAATTGCGCGTGCTCGCTAAGTCTACGAGTCCGTAGCGTAGACTGTCCCATTCAGCATTTTACCGCTCTGAAGTGTGCTCAGCAGCACCCCCTTTGTACCCTTGAAGCGGTCTTCCGCGAAGCCCGCATAGAAGCAGGCTTCACGCACTTTAACTACCCAGGAATCCTTGCGAAAGGCCAATCACACAACGGATGGGAGGAGATTCCACTCACGGATAATTGTTGACATGGCTGAGAAGAAAATATTACAGTTTTTATGACCTAAATGTACATTTTACCAGTTGTTCCCTACAGTTTATACAAACATTATGGTCATCGACCAGTGGTTGATGTCTCAAACATAATAATAGTGCGTTGAATAATACGATCACATTATGATTCATTAAATAAATAGAACCGAATATCAGGGCTTTACTGAGTCATATGTAAACATAGTATGAATATTGAAACCTGTAAATTCATCTGAAACTCATGCACATTTTCATTATGTTTTAAAATTGCAATCTTAGTTCAAATGTAACATTATGTATTATTATGTACAACTGTATACATCATTTAAATAAGCATGATGAATCTATTGTCTAATGCCCAGGTGATATGCACAATATCAAAATATAGAACTGTAAAATTAGGCTGTGTAGTGGACGTGGAGATGAGACGCTGGAGCGCAAAAAATGTGATTTCTCCTGTCCAACAACAACCAGACCTGTAATATTTCTGTCAGTAAGGTTATTTTTCACTCTGATGTCTCTGAAAATAAAAAGCTAGATGATATATTAAACTTTTTCTGTACGATGGGTAAATATCATATTCACAAAGCAATATACCTTAAATTCAAACCTAGTTGCAAATTTTTTGCTTATGATTTACAGTTATTCTTCACTTCAAAAAATCCCCTCCAATAAAAGAGCTTCGAAAATATCCTGTATTATAGAACAAGTTTTATATAAATTGTAAAAATATTTTATTTACTGTTATTATTTACTTTCATTTTCTCTGTATCCCCACATGTTCATGTTCATTGTTTTGTATTATTTCCATTGTAATGATTTATATTGTAATGCAAAAAAACAAAAAAAAAACAACAAAAAAAAACAGGCCGTTATTTCCGGCATGACGATCGAGTCTGTCCCAAAAATACCTCTCAATGCGCCCTCGTGGACTCGCGCCAAGGGCCCTATAGGTCTGCACTACATGACGTCACCAAAGTGTGGACTCTGAGGAAGTCCACAAGTCCGGAGTGTGCCATTTGGGACAGGGCCATTTAGTTTCACCCCAAACATTTAGATTCAACATTTAGATTTAGATTTAACATTTAGATTTAGATTTAGATTCAACATTTAGATTTAGATTTAGATTTAACATTTAGATTTAACATTTAGATTTAGATTCAACATTTAGATTTAGATTTAGATTTAACATTTAGATTTAACATTTAGATTTAACATTTAGATTTAGATTTAATATTTAGATTTAACATTTAGATTTAGATTTAACATTTAACATTTAGATTTAACATTTAGATTTAGATTTAATATTTAGATTTAACATTTAGATTTATATTTATATTTAACATTTAGATTTAGATTTAACATTTAGATTTAGATTTAGCATTTAGATTTAGATTTAGCATTTAGATGTAACATTTAACATTTAGGTGTAACATTTAATATTTAGATTTAACTATTTAAAATATCTCTAAGTTGACAAATATTGTTGTAAATGTGGTAAAAAGTGACCGTCAAAAATTCATACCAGTTTTTTAAACATTGTTTGAAGCTAAATGTGACAAAATGTTGCTGTTATTTTCAGCGTGAGCCGCTTTACAAACGGCGCCCCATACTGTATTACCATGTGTGTGTGTTTGTTACCTTTTTCTGTTTAGAAGAAAACTGAGTCTTTAAATCTCCTTTATAAATGATTTACAAAGCACAACTAGTCCTCACTTCAGATGAGCTCACAAAATAGTTAACTGACCACTACTAAATGCTTTATAACAACCCGTTCTCATACCCAAGGCGTCACTTTAAACCATGCTTCAATATCTGACGCTCAAAGCACCCTTTAGCGTCCATATGAGACGCATAACCCTACCACAGACCTAAACCTACCCAACCGAAGCGTCACATATTGACGCTAAAGGGTGCTTTGAGCGTCAGATATTGACGCTTCCGAAAGCGTCAGTTACATGACGCCTAAACCTACCCATAACCGAAGCGTCACATATGGACGCTAAAGGGTGCTTTGAGCGTCAGATATTGAAGCATGGTTGAAAGTGACAAAAAGTGACGCCTTAGGTATGAGAATGTGTTGTTTATAACTACCTGAATCTACAACATTTACTTACACTTTCTAAGTGATCTTATGAATCACTGACAACACCTAAATAACTGGTTTGTAAATAATGCTATACTTCATTTAGAAATGATAAATTGATAATTAATAAAGTATGAAAATACAATTATTAAACACATTATAGATATGCTTCTAAATCAGTAATACAGCATTTAAAGCTGTATGTATAAAATGCTTATTAATGTCTGCTTTATGAATTATGATTTAACTGTTTACTAATGCTTAACTAATGATTAATAGGATGCAGTTATTATAAAGGTTTACCATATATATTATATTTTTCATAACATAACTTCAAATATGCATTTTTTTATTTATTTTTTTGCCAAGAGGGGATCTGCAACTCAATGTTATAATTATAATGTAATTATTATTATATTATTAAGATATTGCAACTGATAGTATTGGCTGCACATTAATTAAAACATAATTTCTACTGTAATAAATTCAGTAGACATGTCCTTTTTTTGTTTCCTTTGTTTCTAGGATGTTGATGTACAGAGATAGTCAGTGTTTGAAATATTGCTCAATTTAAATACAACCAAACATACTGTATGTCGCTCGTTACCATCCAACAGTGGACCTTTCTTGAAGATCAAATTCAAAACTTTTAAGTTGACTTGCTGCATCTGGTCATTTTGAAGAAACAATAATGAAATACACAATTTTCTTGTAAGGTCTTTTTTTATAATATAACTTCAAATATGCAAAAAAAAATTTTTTTAAACATGCCAAGATGGAATCTCAACTCTGAACGATGTCTACCTATACAAGTGGGGACTTTCTGAACGATCTCTACCTATACAAGTGGGGACTCACAATAGCCTGCTATGGAGCTGTGTGTGTGTGTGTGTGTGTGTGTGTGTGTGTGTGTGAACAGTTAAGTCTGTCTTTATTTTGTATGTCTTTATGTTCATATACATATAATAACACATAATAACATATATATAATATATGTTCACACAGGCATCAGAGATCACAATATGCATAGTTAAACATATACAATAATTATTTTTTTTTTAAAGAATGACGAACATTATCAGTTATCAAAAACTTAATTGCTTGAGGAAAGACCATTTAAATCTACAACTGGGTAAAAAATACAGACGGCCCGGCTGTAATAAGGATCCACTGAAGGCAAGTGTAAATGAGAACCCAAGTCCAGTTTATTACAAACAAAAGCAAAGATAAAACTAAAACATGGTGTGGCATGAAAAAATAAAAAATAAAAAACCAGAACATGAACAAAGACTTACAAACAGTGGTCTACAGGAAACAATACTTTACAAAGACACATGGAAAACATGAGGGCTAAATACAAAGACTAATGACAAGGCAAGGGACACCTGTGAACAGTGATCACACAATTAACCAATGACAAGACACATGGCAGGATCACATGAAAAACAGGGAATCCCATGACAGACATGGAAACATGACATGACACAAAAACATGACAAGAACAAACCCAAAATCATGACACCGGCAGCAACAGTTCAAAATCAGAGGCGAGAATATCCTCTTATCATTCATAATATTATTTTTCTTATTTAACGCTCTCTCTTCAGAGATACTTTCTAAGCTTGGTTATGCAGTCCCTAACAATTTACTTGCCATTGTTATGTGCCATTGCACACACACACACATACATGTCTATATTACTAACAGACCGATATCACTCTACACTGACCAAGTGGGGACGTTCTGAACGATCTCTACCTATACAAGTGGGGACTCACAATAGCCTGCAATGGAGCTGTTTGTGTGTGTGTGTGTGTGTGTGTGTGTGTGTGAACAGTGAAGTGAACTGGCAGTGAAGTCTGTCTTCATTATGTAACTATATATATATATATATATATATATATATATATATATATAGTATATTATATATTATGCCTTTTATCATTCATAATATTATTTCTCTTATTTAAAGCTTATTTTCTCTCTTCATAGATACTTTCTATGCTTGGTTATGCAGTCCCTTTAGGGTTTATGGGATTAATCAAACAGAAATAGCTCTTTAAGGTAACAATTTCAGGTGACTTATTTTAGTATAGTGTAAAGCATACTTTAAACAGTGAATAATGATTTTATTAATAAAAATGAACTTCGCGTCCCCAGTTGGATGGTAAAGAACGATACGTGTTTGTCTGCTTTGTACATTTCTTGCCATCACAAACACACTGTAAAGATTTTGGAGGTCAATCTCAAAATGTTATGTAGACTTGCTGCACTGAACATTTTTAGTTGGTTCAGTTGAAATATATGAAGTAGGGATGTTCATTTAACATTTTGTTTTCTGACTGACAGCTGGTGCTTGTTAACCAGTCAGATCAGTTAACTGACATGATTTGAAGGTTAGATTCGAATTAAATGGAATTAGAATAGATAATAGTCTGTGACCGATTCAAATACCTCAAACATGTAGACTTACATGTGCAAATAGCAGCATAAACAACAGAACATGAGGATTCACACACCGTCACATCAAGCACCCGCAGTGCTTCTGTGAACACAGTAAACCAGAATAAAACTGTATATGAAGAGTTTGGTTGCAAAACGCGATAAACGCCATTTTTTGACATTTGGATTTTATTATTGGAAATCACTGTTCAGATGTACCTTAATCTATGTGTGAATTGCTGCCATTAATAAGATTTAAAAATGTACATTTTAAGCCTACTACAAAATTCATTTTTTCACAAAACGCAATATCCGCCAGCCCAGTTTCTTTACAAAGTGCGATATAACGGTTAGGCTATAGAACGTTCAGGATGCTGCGCGAGCTCAGGATGTCACGCGAGGAGAGAGTAACCGCCGGTGAAGTGCTCCGAGTTTGCTCAGTGATTTAACGATAATATCAAAACAAAAAACATATATTTTTAAAAAGAGGATTCAATAGGCTAACTAAAAAACGTTTACCATTTAATTGTTTATACTGTAGGCGAGCTGTCAGTCAAGTAGGCTACGTCACACACATACACACACACACACACACACACACACACACACAAACAAAACATTGATTCACTAGCTTTTCTTAATGGTATTACAATAGTAGAATATAGCCTAAGGTGGATATATAGCATTTTGCAAAAAAAAAATATATATATATGTTGTTATGTTGTGTATGTTCTGGCCAAAACTAACTCAGAATCTTATTATTATTAATCAATCTTTGTATATACTATTCCATATATTTATGATATATTGTTTTTTTAACCAATTTAAGATGATTGACAATGTTAAGTTAAATATGTTGCATTTTGGCATGGTTTTTGACTTATTTATGAACTATTTATGGACATAAAATTAAATAAAAAATATCCTGGATTTGAAGAATATTGTGTCCCTGGCCTTCACTGAGCTCAGGTAATAGTTTAATGTACAAAAAATTGTGAATGAACTTGACTGTTGATATCTGTCAAATAACCAACATTTCTCAAAATGGATATATCTCGTTTTGCAACGAAACTCTTCATATATAACTGTATATATAATAAATAGGCCAACTTAAATGAACAATTAACAAAACTAAAGTGCAATAAATAATAAATGCTTTAGGGTCTGTTTACACGACATCATTTTCAACTGAAAACTGAAAACGTTTTGGCCGTTCATTTCAACGAAAATGCCATTTTGTGGGCCTGACAATGCAAGCTTTTGAAAACGAGTTTTAAAGTGCAAGGTTTTGAAAATGATGCCTTTACCATCTGCATGTAAACAACATAAACGGGAATTTGTGAAATTGGTATGTCATTCCAACCCGGTCACACTAAATGCTTCTCTATAGCACACATTGGGCCCTATCTCGCACCCAGCGCAATTGACTTTGTACAGCGACGCATGTATCATTCCTATTTTGCACCCGCGCAAAGCAGACTTTTCCCTGCACAGACGCACGTCGGTTAACTAAGAAATACACTTGCGCTCCCCGGGGCGGTTCAGCGCAAAGAGGAGGCGTGTTCCGGCACAAACGTTCCCTCATGCTATTTTACAGGTTTAGAAAACAATTGCGCCACTGACCGAAAAAAAAACAGTTTAAAGTCAGTGGCGCGTTGAGCATGTTATTCATATGCTATTTTAAGGGCGCATACTTGGCCATAATCAATGTAGCGTGTGCACAACATACACTTTTATTCTCTCATCTACACAGAAGCAGCAGTTCTCATTTTTGCAAATCATACATTATTACAATAGATAGATAGATAGATAGTTTATTATAAAAGCATACATCTAGCTCACACATTTACCCAAATTATCATACGCCTGTTTAATGTTTAACCAAAGTTAATTTGGGTGTGTTTCTCCATCCCCAACGTCCCTGACAAGAACGTCGGTCTCCTCCACCGCTCCTCGCGTGCGCCTAAAACAAGCGTGCCTGCTCTTAAAGGGAATGTGAGATGACGCTCTGATTGGTTTATTTCACGTTACGCCCAAACCACACCTATGAATAATGAAGCTACTTCAGACCAACCCCTTTTAGATTTGCGCCGGGCGCAAGAGTCATTTATCCCGCCGGGAAAATAGCAACAGCGACGAGATCCGCCCACAAAGTTACTTGCGCTTTGCGCTTTGACACTTGCGTTTCAGATCGTTAAAATAGGGCCCATTGTGTTTATTGTGCAATTTATACGCGGAAATTAGTTTTTACGTGTATGTGATGCGCATGGGTGGGTTTAGGGTAGGTTTAGTAGTGGTGTGTAATATGTAATATGTATTATATGTTTGGTTAGGATTAGTGTTGTAGGGTGTGTGTACACGCAATAAAGTGTGTATCATATGCATGTAAAAAACTAATTTTCGCATAAAACATTGCACGATAAACAATGCGTGCTATAGAGATGCATGTTCATGAGATCAGGCTGGTCATGCACAAGTATATAACATGTTCACATGTGTACTTATCATCAGGTGTTCACATGGTCATGAGTATTATGTGTTTGCCTTTTTTTTTTTACAAAGTGAACTACTGGCCTGGCTTGCATAATACAGCCCTTTTAGTGTTTATAGGGTTTGTTTGTAAACAATGTTATAGTTGTATTTAACAGTATTTTACATTTTGCACGCAGTTGTGTAGTGTATTACTTTAGTTTGAAAATTACTTGCATTATCTTTTTAACTGTTAAATTCTCATTAATTTCTCTTTCATTATGCTTAGATGAGGTTAAATCTTGGCTTGCTCAAAACTTTTTGTCTTTAAATGAAGACAAAACTGAGGTGATCGTTTTTGGCCGGGGGTGAATAGAGCAATTGTGGTCTCTCAGACATTGGCAGTAAAAAAAAAAAAATAAAAACATTGTTTCCCTTTGGACTTAAATTACACTTGATACTGGGCATCATTACATTTTTCCCCTGACTGACAGGGGATGCTTGTAACCCGATCATAATCTGTTATCCGACAAGATTAGAATGTTATATTCTAATCAAATTAAATTAGAATGTATGTATTTCTCAATACTTATCACTTCTTTCAAAGCTCTTCACTCCCATTGTCTTATCCAACTTTCAGCTTCACTGCAGTTAATTTCACATTTAAAACGCATTAAAACTACCAGAACACATCATTCATGTCTCAAATTAAGTCATTCTTTCAGAACTCTAGTGAAGGTTTCAGCCAACAAACATAAATTAAATATACAAAACAAAACACACACAAACAACAGGCAGCAATATGCACTATTTTCTGCTGTTCAGAATTCAATGCAGTTTATGTTACATGGATCATGTTTACATTAATGTACAAAATTATTTCCTTTTGTATAGATGGTGATGAAAATGAAAGACTAAGGGCCCTATTTTAACGATCTGAAACGCAAGTCTCAAGCACAAAGCGCAAGTAACTTTGTGGGCGGATCTCGTCGCTGTTGCTATTTTCCCGGCGGGATAAATGACTCTTGCGCCCGGCGCAAATCTAAAAGGGGTTGGTCTGAAGTAGCTTCATTATTCATAGGTGTGGTTTGGGCGTAACGTGAAATAAACCAATCAGAGCGTCATCTCACATTCCCTTTAAAAGCAGACGCGCTTTTTCCATGGTTTTCCATGGATTGCTATTGTAACGGCGGATTTGCCAGGCGCGCGCCAGGAGCAGTTCACAACCGAGGAGAGCAACGCTCTCGTCACGGCCGTAAAAGAGAGAAGTTACATTGAAATGGAGAAACCCACCCAAATTAACTTTGGTTAAACAGGCGTATGATAATTTGGGTAAATGTGTAAGCTAGATGTATGCTCTATCTATCTATCTATCTATCTATCTATCTATCTATCTATCTATCTATCTATCTATCTATCTATCTATCTATCTATCTATCTATCTATCTATCTATCTATCTATCTATCTATCTATCTATCGTAGGCCTAATAATGTATGATTTTCAAAAATGAAACCTGCTGCTTCTGTGTAGATGAGAGAATCAAAGTGTATGCGCGTTGTGCACACGCTACATTGATTATGGCCAAGCATGCGCCCTTAAAATAGCATATGAATAACATGCGCAACGCGCCACTGACTTTAAACTATTTTTTCCTGGTTAGTGGCGCAATTATTTTCTGGAACTGCAAAATAGCATGAAGGAACGTTTGCGCCGGAACACGCCTCCTCTTTGAGCTGAACCGCCCCGAGGAGCACAAGTTCATTTCCTAACTTACCGACGTGCATCTGTGGAGGGAAAAGTCAGCTTTGCGCGGGTGCAAAATAGGAATGATACATGCGTCGGTGTACAAAGTCAATTGCGCTGGGTGCAAGATAGGGCCCTAAGACTTGTGTATGTGTTTAGTTACATCTTCATTTTTCAGATTTTTTTCAAAAAAGAATATTCAGAATATATATCAATGTGGTATATGGTAGAAATATTGCACATTTCAGTCTAGCTTAGGTTTTTAAATTAAATAACACAGTCTTGGAAAAATATGTAAGCATGTGCAAATAAGCCTGTATAGTAAATCAAGTTCTGTTTGTCTTTGTGTTTAAGTGAGAAATTAATTCATTTAAATTGAAAGATCTCAATGTTTATAAGATCTTTCAATTATGTTTAACAGTTTTGAGCGTATAAAAGAGTGTATAAAAATGGGCTCTGAGTTTTGGCCGTGGTTGTGTCTAAGTGAAATATGTAGTTTGGAAGATTTTGTCACTGAATGCATTAATACAACATTGAATGACACAGACATTTGCAACAGTTGCAACAGCTGAACACATACAGGTATTAATCTTTCAGTTTCATCACCATCTATAAAAAGGGGAAACTTGGGGGGAAATGTGTACTGTACTGTAAACAATGAACATTTGACATAAAATGCTGTGAATTCTGAACAACAGAAAACAGCAGAAATATGTTATAATGCTACCTGTTATTTGTGTTTTTTTATTTAACTTGTGTTTTTTGGGTAAAACCTTTTCTAGTGTTCTGGAAGAATGAGTTGATCTGAGACATGAATGAAGTTTCAGTGCATTTTGAATGTGAAATGAACTGCTGTCAAGCTGTTGGTTTGGAGAAGATATCATGGTCTTTCAACCTGATATAATTTAAGATATCATTTAAGACTGTGGTATAAATGATTGAATGATTTAACTATAACTCATTATTATCCTTGATATTCTAAAATAGGTATTTTTCATGTGTATGTAGACTCTAGTGTTTGTATTGAGTTGTTGCACTTCCCCCCACACACAATTTACATATCAATGCAGGAAGGCCTGAAAGGCCAGTGTTTGTCTCAGGTGAGAAAACAGGCCAACAACCCTCACAGTACTGTTACAATATATGTGCAACTTCTCAAATAAACTAAAATAAACTAGAGAAAACGCTGGGATTTACCCTGCCAAGATAAATTAAATTACAGGTTTTGACAATCACTAGGACATATTTCTCAATATTTAGGTACATTTTCAAAACTCTTCACTCGGTTCTCCTAACCAACTTACAGCTTGACAGCAGTTCATCTCACATTCAAAATGGACTGAAACTTCATTCATATCTCAGATCAACTCATTCTTCCAGAACACTAGAAAAGGTTTCACCCATACACTTAGTGCGTTTTGAATGTGAAATGAACTGCTGTCAAGCTGTAAGTTGGTTTGGAGAAGATAGCATGGTCTTTTAACCTGATATCATTTAAGATATAATTTAAGACTGTGGTATAAATGATTGAATGATTTAACTATAACTCATTATTATCCTTGATATTCTAAAATAGGTATTTTTCATGTGTATGTAGACTCTAGTGTGTGTATTGAGTTGTTGCACTTCCCCCCACACACAATTTACATATTAATGCAGGAAGGCCTGAAAGGCCAGTGTTTGTCTCAGGTGAGAAAACAGGCCAACAACCTTCACAGTACTGTTACCAATATATGTGCAACTTCTCAAATAAACTAGAGAAAACGCTGGGATTTACCCTGCCAAATTTATTTTGTAAAGTTTTCTTTTGTAAAAATTTATTTAAAAATAAATAAAACAAGAATTACACTATCTACTGTTCACTGCAGTTAATGTTACATTATCCACGTTTACAATATTTACAATACTGTACAAAAATATGAAACTGAGAGTAACACTTGTATAGGTGTTTAGTTTTTTTTTTTAGTTTTTTTTTTTTTTTTAGATTCAGAATATATTTAAATATTAGGTTTTGAACATCAGTTTTGATTAGAGAATGTAAACATCTGCAAATTGGCCTGTATAGAACATAAATGTCTGTTGGTGTTTGTGTTAAGTGAGAAATAAATATTTTTTTTGCCAAAGCAATAATAAATGATCCACAGTTTGGCTCACATAAGCCCCATTCACACAGAGATTCCGGAAAATACACTGATAATTTGTCCCGGGATTGTTTGATTTCTATTCATTCACACTACCAGTGATTTTCTGAAATCAGTGTGTGTATATATTATAGTATAATATTTAAATATAAAATCTTAGCACTATGTTTACAATGACACTAAATTGATGATTATTCCAAACACAAATACAATTTCAGTTTCTCAATACTAATGTCACTTTTTCAAAACTCTCTTCACACAGTGATCACACCATCCGTCTATGTGAGCTAAACTGTGGATCACTGCTTTGAAAGATCTCATTGAATGCATTTTGTGCCATTTACATGAATTCTTCTTAAACACAAACTCCAACAGAACTTTATGTTCTATACAGGCTAATTTGCACATGTTTACATACTCTTTTTAAAACTGTTAATAATAATAGTACTGTTAAACTGTTAAAAATAACAAGTAATATCAGTAATATCACATTGAAATAGATATTCTGATTCTAAAATATAATATTATCAAAATAATTAGATGTAACTAAACACCAACACAAGTGTTCACCTATACAAAAGGGGAAACTTAGGAATATTTTAGTACAGTAATGTTAAAAAGTTAGTTAGTATACTTTACTTTATTGCCCTTTTTCAGTAAATCTGTCTTGGACTCATAGCTGCATTAGTACACAACATATACATACACACACAAACCAAAAAGAGTTTAAAAAGACGACTACATTACTACATCTTGCTATTTAACATATTAATAGATACAGGAATAAATGATTTTTTGTAACGGTTACTCTTACTCAGTGGGACTCTATACCATCTCCCTGATGGCAGAAGCTGACACATTGGAAATAAAAGATGGCTTGAATCACTCACTATTGTCTGTGCATTTTTAATAACCATCGATTCGTAAATTGATTGAAGTGATGAGTACTCTCTTACACCCATAACTTTCATTGCAGTTTTCACCAGACGTGCAAGCTGTGATTTTAATTGGACCGAAAGATTGCCAAGTTTGCATCCAATAATTTAAAAGACTACCTAAAACGGCATAATAAAATAATTGCATAATTCTCTGATTTACACCAAACAGCCTAAGTCTTCTTAAAAAATACAATCGTTGCCAGAATTTTGAACAAAGATAATCAATGTGGGCTTTCCAAGTAAATGAACGATCAATGACCACACCAAGATACTTATATCCACCTGCTCAATGATATTATCATAGATGATAACTGGGTTCAACTGCAGTGAATTATAAACAGTAGATAGTGTCATTCTTGTTTTATGAAAGCATTTTACAAAAGAAAACATTGTGTAATGCTCCTGTTGTTTGTGTTTGTTTATTTTATGAGTGGCAAAGTGTATCACTAAGTGTATGGGTGAAACCTTTTCTGGTGTTCTGGAAGAATGAGTTGATCTGAGATATGAATGAAGTTTCAGTGCATTTTGAATGTGAAATGGACTGCTGTCAAGCTGAAAGTTGGTTAGGAGAACTGAGTGAAGAGTTTTGAAAATGTACCTAAATATTGAGAAATGTGTCCTAGCGATTGTAAAAACCTGTAATTTAATTTAATTTGGCATGGTAAATCCCAGCGTTTTCTCTAGTTTATTTGAGAAGTTGCACATATATTGGTAACAGTACTGTGAGGGTTGTTGGCCTGTTTTCTCACCTGAGACAAACACTGGCCTTTCAGGCCTTCCTGCATTGATATGTAAATTGTGTGTGGGGGGGGGGGAAGTGCAACAACTCAATACTCACTAGAGTCTACATACACATGAAAAATACCTATTTTAGAATATCAAGGATAATAATGAGTTATAGTTAAATCATTCAATCATTTATACCACAGTCTTAAATTATATCTTAAATGATATCAGGTTAAAAGACCATGCTATCTTCTCCAAACCAACTTACAGCTTGACAGCAGTTCATTTCACATTCAAAATGCACTAAGTGTATGGGTGAAACCTTTTCTAGTGTTCTGGAAGAATGAGTTGATCTGAGATATGAATGAAGTTTCAGTGCATTTTGAATGTGAAATGAACTGCTGTCAAGCTGTAAGTTGGTTAGGAGAACTGAGTGAAGAGTTTTGAAAATGTACCTAAATATTGAGAAATGTGTCCTAGTGATTGTCAAAACCTGTAATTTAATTTAACTTGGCAGGGTAAATCCCAGCGTTTTCTCTAGTTTATTTGAGAAGTTGCACATATATTGGTAACAGTACTGTGAGGGTTGTTGGCCTGTTTTCTCACCTGAGACAAACACTGGCCTTTCAGGCCTTCCTGCATTGATATGTAAATTGTGTGTGGGGGGAAGTGCAACAACTCAATACACACACTAGAGTCTACATACACATGAAAAATACTTTAGAATATCAAGGATAGTAATGAGTTATAGTTAAATCATTCAATAATTTATACCACAGTCTTAAATGATATCTTAAATGATATCAGGTTGAAAGACCATGATATCTTCTCCAAACCAACTTACAGCTTGACAGCAGTTCATTTCACATTCAAAATGCACTGAAACTTCATTCATGTCTCAGATCAACTCATTCTTCTAGAACACTAGAAAAGGTTTTACCCCAAAAACACACGTTAAATAAAAAAAACACAAATAACAGGTAGCATTATAACATATTTCTGCTGTTTTCTGTTGTTCAGAATTCACAACATTTTATGTCACATGTTCATTGTTTACAGTACAGTACACATTTCCCCCCAAGTTTCCCCGTTTTATAGATGTAATGAAACTGAAAGATTAATACCTGTATGTGTTCAGCTACATCTAATTGTTTTGATTGTATTTATTTTTTTAGATTCTGAATATATTTTAATACGGTATTACTGTAGAAGTGTTACAAATGTCTGTGTCATTCAATGTTGTATTAATGCATTCAGTGACTACATCTTCCAAACTACATATTTCACTTAGACACAACCACTGCCAAAACTCAGGGCCCATTTTTATACACTCTTTTATATGCTCAAAACTGTTAAACATAATTGAAAGATCTTATAAACATTGAGATCTTTCAATTTAAATGAATTAATTTCTCACTTAAACACAAAGACAAACAGAACTTGATTTACTATACAGGCTTATTTGCACATGCTTACATATTTTTCCAAGACTGTGTTATTTAATTTAAAAACCTAAGCTAGACTGAAATGTGCAACATTTCTACCGTATACTACATTGATATATATACTGAATATTCATTTTTGAAAAAAATCTGAAAAATGAAGATGTAACTAAACACATACACAAGTCTTAGTCTTTCATTTTCATCACCATCTATACAAAAGGAAATAATTTTGTACATTAATGTAAACATGATCCATGTAACATAAACTGCATTGAATTCTGAACAGCAGAAAATAGTGCATATTGCTGCCTGTTGTTTGTGTGTGTTTTGTTTTGTATATTTAATTTATGTTTGTTGGCTGAAACCTTCACTAGAGTTCTGAAAGAATGACTTAATTTGAGACATGAATGATGTGTTCTGGTAGTTTTAATGCGTTTTAAATGTGAAATTAACTGCAGTGAAGCTGAAAGTTGGTTAAGACAATGGGAGTGAAGAGCTTTGAAAGAAGTGATAAGTATTGAGAAATACATACATTCTAATTTAATTTGATTAGAATATAACATTCTAATCTTGTCGGATAACAGATTATGATCGGGTTACAAGCATCCCCTGTCAGTCAGGGAAAAATGTAATGATGCCCAGTATCAAGTGTAATTTAAGTCCAAAGGTAAAAAATGTTTTTATTTTATTTTTATTACTGCCAATGTCTGAGAGACCACAACCCATAAGATTGGTCTTTCATTACAGAAAAGAGGGTCTGCACTTTGCTGCTAAAGTGAAAAATGTGTACTGTAATTGCTGCTAATATACAGTATCAAATTATGTTATATCATTTTATAATTGTATTAAAATGTATACCGTTTTAAAAAGAACTGCAACATGTTCAAAATTGAAACCAAAGGAATAAATATAAGCATTCCCCTGACTTACTGCTGTGGTCGCATTATATTTATCTAGAGTCTAGATCATGTACAGTTTAACTTATGTGGTGACCTGCAATTGTTACCTTAAAGCAATATTTCTGCTCTATTCACCCCCGGCCAAAAACGATCACCTCAGTTTTGTCTTCATTTAAAGACAAAAAGTTTTGAGCAAGCCAAGATTTAACCTCATCTAAGCATAATGAAAGAGAAATTAATGAGAATTTAACAGTTAAAAAGATAATGCAAGTAATTTTCAAACTAAAGTAATACACTACACAACTGCGTGCAAAATGTAAAATATTGTTAAATACAACTATAACATTGTTTACAAACAAACCCTATAAACACTAAAAGGGCTGTATTATGCAAGCCAGGCCAGTAGTTCACTTTGTAAAAAAAAAAAGGCAAACACATAATACTCATGACCATGTGAACACCTGATGATAAGTACACATGTGAACATGTTATTTACTTGTGCATGACCAGCCTGATCTCATGAACATGCATCTCTATAGCACGCATTGTTTATCGTGCAATGTTTTATGCGAAAATTAGTTTTTTACATGCATATGATACACACTTTATTGCGTGTACACACACCCTACAACACTAATCCTAACCAAACATATAATACATATTACATATTACACACCACTACTAAACCTACCCTAAACCCACCCATGCGCATCACATACACGTAAAAACTAATTTCCGCGTATAAATTGCACAATAAACACAATGGGCCCTATTTTAACGATCTGAAACGCAAGTGTCAAAGCGCAAAGCGCAAGTAACTTTGTGGGCGGATCTCGTCGCTGTTGCTATTTTCCCGGCGGGATAAATGACTCTTGCGCCCGGCGCAAATCTAAAAGGGGTTGGTCTGAAGTAGCTTCATTATTCATAGGTGTGGTTTGGGCGTAACGTGAAATAAACCAATCAGAGCGTCATCTCACATTCCCTTTAAGAGCAGGCACGCTTGTTTTAGGCGCACGCGAGGAGCGGTTCACAGCCGAGGAGACCGACGTTCTTGTCAGGGACGTTGGGGATGGAGAAACACACCCAAATTAACTTTGGTTAAACATTAAACAGGCGTATGATAATTTGGGTAAATGTGTGAGCTAGATGTATGCTTTTATAATAAACTATCTATCTATCTATCTATTGTAATAATGTATGATTTGCAAAAATGAGAACTGCTGCTTCTGTGTAGATGAGAGAATAAAAGTGTATGTTGTGCACACGCTACATTGATTATGGCCAAGTATGCGCCCTTAAAATAGCATATGAATAACATGCTCAACGCGCCACTGATTTTGAACTGTTTTTTTTTCGGTCAGTGGCGCAATTGTTTTCTAAACCTGTAAAATAGCATGAGGGAACGTTTGTGCCGGAACACGCCTCCTCTTTGCGCTGAACCGCCCCGGGGAGCGCAAGTGTATTTCTTAGTTAACCGACGTGCGTCTGTGGAGGGAAAAGTCTGCTTTGCGCGGGTGCAAAATAGGAATGATACATGCGTCGCTGTACAAAGTCAATTGCGCTGGGTGCGAGATAGGGCCCAATGTGTGCTATAGAGAAGCATTTAGTGTGACCGGGTTGGAATGACATACCAATTTCACAAATTCCCGTTTATGTTGTTTACATGCAGATGGTAAAGGCATCATTTTCAAAACCTTGCACTTTAAAACTCGTTTTCAAAAGCTTGCATTGTCAGGCCCACAAAATGGCATTTTCGTTGAAATGAACGGCCAAAACGTTTTCAGTTTTCAGTTGAAAATGATGTCGTGTAAACAGACCCTAAAGCATTTATTATTTATTGCACTTTAGTTTTGTTAATTGTTCATTTAAGTTGGCCTATTTATTATATATACAGTTATATATGAAGAGTTTCGTTTCAAAACGAGATATATCCATTTTGAGAAATGTTGGTTATTTGACAGATATCAACAGTCAAGTTCATTCACAATTTTTTGTACATTAAACTATTACCTGAGCTCAGTGAAGGCCAGGGACACAATATTCTTCAAATCCAGGATATTTTTTATTTAATTTTATGTCCATAAATAGTTCATAAATAAGTCAAAAACCATGCCAAAATGCAACATATTTAACTTAACATTGTCAATCATCTTAAATTGGTTAAAAAAACAATATATCATAAATATATGGAATAGTATATACAAAGATTGATTAATAATAATAAGATTCTGAGTTAGTTTTGGCCAGAACATACACAACATAACAACATATATATATATATTTTTTTTTTGCAAAATGCTATATATCCACCTTAGGCTATATTCTACTATTGTAATACCATTAAGAAAAGCTAGTGAATCAATGTTTTGTTTGTGTGTGTGTGTGTGTGTGTGTGTATGTGTGTGACGTAGCCTACTTGACTGACAGCTCGCCTACAGTATAAACAATTAAATGGTAAACGTTTTTTAGTTAGCCTATTGAATCCTCTTTTTAAAAATATATGTTTTTTGTTTTGATATTATCGTTAAATCACTGAGCAAACTCGGAGCACTTCACCGGCGGTTACTCTCTCCTCGCGTGACATCCTGAGCTCGCGCAGCATCCTGAACGTTCTATAGCCTAACCGTTATATCGCACTTTGTAAAGAAACTGGGCTGGCGGATATTGCGTTTTGTGAAAAAATGAATTTTGTAGTAGGCTTAAAATGTACATTTTTAAATCTTATTAATGGCAGCAATTCACACATAGATTAAGGTACATCTGAACAGTGATTTCCAATAATAAAATCCAAATGTCAAAAAATGGCGTTTATCGCGTTTTGCAACCAAACTCTTCATATACAGTTTTATTCTGGTTTACTGTGTTCACAGAAGCACTGCGGGTGCTTGATGTGACGGTGTGTGAATCCTCATGTTCTGTTGTTTATGCTGCTATTTGCACATGTAAGTCTACATGTTTGAGGTATTTGAATCGGTCACAGACTATTATCTATTCTAATTCCATTTAATTCTAATCTAACCTTCAAATCATGTCAGTTAACTGATCTGACTGGTTAACAAGCACCAGCTGTCAGTCAGAAAACAAAATGTTAAATGAACATCCCTACTTCATATATTTCAACTGAACCAACTAAAAATGTTCAGTGCAGCAAGTCTACATAACATTTTGAGATTGACCTCCAAAATTTTTACAGTGTGTTTGTGATGGCAAGAAATGTACAAAGCAGACAAACACGTATCGTTCTTTACCATCCAACTGGGGACGCGAAGTTCATTTTTATTAATAAAATCATTATTCACTGTTTAAAGTATGCTTTACACTATACTAAAATAAGTCACCTGAAATTGTTACCTTAGAGCTATTTCTGTTTGATTAATCCCATAAACCCTAAAGGGACTGCATAACCAAGCATAGAAAGTATCTATGAAGAGAGAAAATAAGCTTTAAATAAGAGAAATAATATTATGAATGATAAAAGGCATAATATATAATATACTATATATATATATATATATATATATATATATATATATATATATATATATATATATATATATATATATAGTTACATAATGAAGACAGACTTCACTGCCAGTTCACTTCACTGTTCACACACACACACACACACACACAGCTCCATTGCAGGCTATTGTGAGTCCCCACTTGTATAGGTAGAGATCGTTCAGAACGTCCCCACTTGGTCAGTGTAGAGTGATATCGGTCTGTTAGTAATATAGACATGTATGTGTGTGTGTGTGCAATGGCACATAACAATGGCAAGTAAATTGTTAGGGACTGCATAACCAAGCTTAGAAAGTATCTCTGAAGAGAGAGCGTTAAATAAGAAAAATAATATTATGAATGATAAGAGGATATTCTCGCCTCTGATTTTGAACTGTTGCTGCCGGTGTCATGATTTTGGGTTTGTTCTTGTCATGTTTTTGTGTCATGTCATGTTTCCATGTCTGTCATGGGATTCCCTGTTTTTCATGTGATCCTGCCATGTGTCTTGTCATTGGTTAATTGTGTGATCACTGTTCACAGGTGTCCCTTGCCTTGTCATTAGTCTTTGTATTTAGCCCTCATGTTTTCCATGTGTCTTTGTAAAGTATTGTTTCCTGTAGACCACTGTTTGTAAGTCTTTGTTCATGTTCTGGTTTTTTATTTTTTATTTTTTCATGCCACACCATGTTTTAGTTTTATCTTTGCTTTTGTTTGTAATAAACTGGACTTGGGTTCTCATTTACACTTGCCTTCAGTGGATCCTTATTACAGCCGGGCCGTCTGTATTTTTTACCCAGTTGTAGATTTAAATGGTCTTTCCTCAAGCAATTAAGTTTTTGATAACTGATAATGTTCGTCATTCTTTAAAAAAATAATAATTATTGTATATGTTTAACTATGCATATTGTGATCTCTGATGCCTGTGTGAACATATATTATATATATGTTATTATGTGTTATTATATGTATATAAACATAAAGACATACAAAATAAAGACAGACTTAACTGTTCACACACACACAAACACACACACACACAGCTCCATTGCAGGCTATTGTGAGTCCCCACTTGTATAGGTAGAGATCGTTCAGAAAGTCCCCACTTGTATAGGTAGACATCGTTCAGAGTTGAGATTCCATCTTGGCATGTTTAAAAATTTTTTTTTTTGCATATTTGAAGTTATATTATAAAAAAAGACCTTACAAGAAAATTGTGTATTTCATTATTGTTTCTTCAAAATGACCAGATGCAGCAAGTCAACTTAAAAGTTTTGAATTTGATCTTCAAGAAAGGTCCACTGTTGGATGGTAACGAGCGACATACAGTATGTTTGGTTGCATTTAAATTGAGCAATATTTCAAACACTGACTATCTCTGTACATCAACATCCTAGAAACAAAGGAAACAAAAAAAAGGACATGTCTACTGAATTTATTACAGTAGAAATTATGTTTTAATTAATGTGCAGCCAATACTATCAGTTGCAATATCTTAATAATATAATAATAATTACATTATAATTATAACATTGAGTTGCAGATCCCCTCTTGGCAAAAAAATAAATAAAAAAATGCATATTTGAAGTTATGTTATGAAAAATATAATATATATGGTAAACCTTTATAATAACTGCATCCTATTAATCATTAGTTAAGCATTAGTAAACAGTTAAATCATAATTCATAAAGCAGACATTAATAAGCATTTTATACATACAGCTTTAAATGCTGTATTACTGATTTAGAAGCATATCTATAATGTGTTTAATAATTGTATTTTCATACTTTATTAATTATCAATTTATCATTTCTAAATGAAGTATAGCATTATTTACAAACCAGTTATTTAGGTGTTGTCAGTGATTCATAAGATCACTTAGAAAGTGTAAGTAAATGTTGTAGATTCAGGTAGTTATAAAGCATTTAGTAGTGGTCAGTTAACTATTTTGTGAGCTCATCTGAAGTGAGGACTAGTTGTGCTTTGTAAATCATTTATAAAGGAGATTTAAAGACTCAGTTTTCTTCTAAACAGAAAAAGGTAACAAACACACACACATGGTAATACAGAACATAGAAATATTAACAGCCTTTAAATCTCCTTTATAAATGTTTTACAAGGCATAACTAGTCCTCACTTTAGATGAGCTCACAAAAATAGTGAACTGACCACTACGAAATACTTTATAACTACCTGCATTACAGTAGAAATACATGTTAATAAAGCATTTAACACACTGAGTAACTATTACTATATGTCTGAATAATAAATATCTATGAATGTACATTTAAATTGTTTAATCATTTACTCACACTTTCTAAGTGATCTTATGAACCACTGACAACTCCTAAATAACTGCTTTGTAAATGATACTATACTTTATTTAGAAATGATAAATTGATCATTAATAAAGTATGAAAATACAATTATCAAACACATTATAGATATGCTTTTAAAACAAGAATAAAGCATTTATATCTGTATTTATATACTGCTTATTAATGTCTATTCATTTATAAAACTTTAGAAAATGATTAACTGTTTACTAATTCTTAACTAATGATTAATAGCGTGGAGTTATTATAAAGTGTTACTGAAAGCTCCAGTTAAACAGCAGCTCTACAGTCTCAGAGCCTCTAGGACAGCAGCCATTCAAACAATAGAGAAGTGTGAACGACGTGTGTTAATGGGCCACTGCAGTTCCTGCTCCAGCCTACAGGAGCGCTGCTGAGTATGGACTTAAACACACACACACATGTAGGTCCCCACTTGGTCAAAAATGAAAAAAATTCACCAGAGCGTGTTTTAGCTGATTTTAACATGTTTTAAAGCATGACCAACAGGGGACTTGAAAAAAGTCCCCACTTGGCTCGACGGTCCCCTGTTGGTGAGTGTGTAACGACACCAAGGTCCCCACTTAGATAGGTAGACAAGTACACACACACACACACACACACACACACAGAGAGAGACACAGACATATACACACAGACGTACACACACACACACACACACACACACACACACACACACACACACACACACACACACAGAGAGAGAGACACAGACATATACACACAGACGTACACACACAGACACACACACACACACACACACACACACACACACACACACACACACACACACACACACACACACACACACACACACACACACACACACACACACACACACACACACACACACACACACACACACACACACACACACACACACACACACACACACACACACACACACACACACACACACACACACACACACACACAGAGAGAGACACAGACATATACACACAGACGTACACACACACACACACACACACACACACACACACACACACACAGACACGTACACACACAGACACACACACACACACACACACACACACACACACACACACACACACACACACACACACACACACACACACACACACACACAGAGAGACACAGACATATACACACAGACGTACACACACAGACACACACACACACACACACACACACACACACACACACACAGAGAGACACAGACATATACACACAGACGTACACACACAGACACACACACACACACACACACACACACACACACACACACACACACACACACACACACAGACGTACATGCACACACACACACACACACACACACACACACACACACACACACACACACACACACAGACAGACATATACGCACACACATACGTGCACACACACACACACACACACACACACACACACACACACACACACACACACACACACACACAGACAGACAGACATATACACACCGACGTACATGAGCACACACACACACACACACACACACACACACACAGACATATACACACCGACGTACATGAGCACACACACACACACACGTCTATTTAAAGCACACATCATTGAAGATTAATGCATAATAATGAAAGGTTTTTAATGTTTTTGCCTCCTAGAGCATTTAATCACAGTTCACTTTAAAGCCACTAAAAGCCCAGCAGGAATTCCAGAACACACTGTTCATCTGCTCCTTTCATGTGATCCTCTTCACAATAGAACTACACACACACACACACACACACACACACACAGCTCTTGACGTCTCTATCCTCAGTGAATGAACTGAACTATAGAGCAGTGTTTGGACCTCGAGAGAACACATGTTCCCGGAGAGAGAATAGATCAAGCCCCACTACACTGTGTTTGTTCACACTTGCTCCCGATCCGGATTAATTCCCCAAATCCGATTTGAGGCCTGGCACTCTAAACTGCTCGGATCAAACTTTTGTTTTAGGAAACTTTACCCTTCACACCGACTTAGAGGTGGACACTTCTTTCTTCTTACGGAAGAGTCTTTTAATCTGAACACAAAACATGTAAACACTCCCTAACACACACACACACACACACACATACACACGCCACTACTGGCAGTTGAAGTATTAACTGGCGTATTTTCCTCCTCTTCAGACTTTCCGTTCTCCCTCATTATCTTCACTATTTTTAGTACTAAGAAAAGTGAAAGGACAGAAATGAAACCCTTTGAATTATTATAAAAAAAAAAACCCTTTTGATAAAAAACACAGAACAAAGAACACCTTTTTTGCTTCCCGCTGTTTTTTCCGGGGGTTAAAAGCTGACGGGAAATGCTTGATTGCCTCGACATTGATTACACATGATTAAAACACACTTCATGATGTGTCTACCACGGGTGTGTATGATGTGTCTATCACGGGTGTGTATGATGTGTGTATGATGTGTGTATCACGAGTGTGTATGATGTGTGTATCACGAATGTGTATGATGTGTGTATCACGGGTGTATATGATGTGTTTATCACGAGTGTGTGTATGATGTGTGTATCACGATTGTGTATGATGTGTCTATCACGGGTGTGTATGATGTGTGTATCACGAGTGTATAGTGTCTATCACGAGTGTGTATGATGTGTGTCTCACGAGTGTGTATGATGTGTGTATCACGAGTGTGTATGATGTGTGTATGATGTGTGTATCACGAGTGTGTGTATGATGTGTGTATCACGAGTGTGTATGATGTGTGTATCACGGGTGTGTATGATGTGTTTATCACGAGTGTGTGTATGATGTGTGTATAACGAGTGTGTATGATGTGTCTATCACGGGTGTGTATGATGTGTGTATCACGAGTGTATAGTGTCTATCACGAGTGTGTATGATGTGTGTATGATGTGTGTCTCACGAGTGTGTATGATGTGTGTCTCACGAGTGTGTATGATGTGTGTATCACGGGTGTGTATGATGTGTGTATCACGAGTGTGTATGATGTGTGTATCACGAGTGTGTATGATGTGTGTATGATGTTTGTATCACGGGTGTGTGTGATGTTTGTATGATGTGTGTATCACGGGTGTGTGTGATGTGTGTATGGATTCAGGCAGCGACTGGAAGACCGCGAGCAAACACAATGAAGTCCAGGGTCCCTGTATTGTATTTTTTTAATAACATGTTTCAATATTGCAACAGCCATCTGCTTTTCTAACAGGTAAAAATCATGAAATATTCCAAACCAAAAAGAGAGAAAAAAGAAAAGAAAAAAAGACTTGATTATTTCAAACAACCTTTCTTCGCTACTCGCCCAATTCAAACAAGAAGTCATTTTAACACAGTGAGAGGATCTCATTCAACACATTATTATTCAAACAAATTATAAAAATAGATTGCATTTTCAAATACATATTTACAGTATCAAACAGAGATCAGAATGATACACTCAATGCAAAGGGGATTCGAGTCTTGTTCGGTAAAGGGTGATTAAACTACAGTACAGCATGTCTTTGTCCTTTAGATTTTGAAGCGATTATTAATTCTGTTACGCCACCTTCAGATATGATATGGCTGTAATAATGATGAATATGCATGTCTAAAACAGTGAAAATTATGCTTATATTACTTAATATTACCAAAACGCTTCATTTGTTTATATCCTGAAAATCAAGAACCACCTAATACAGTATGAGAAAAAAAAATCCAGTCATTTGTTTTGTACTATATGTATTTGTCATGATGTTTGTTCAACTCTTTATTAATGTGATTTGCATCAACGTGTTTCAATGATCAAATTGCGAATGTTCTGAATTAGGGTTTCACTCAATACTGCTTAAACACATCCGAGTCCAACCAAGTCTTGTTCACACGCTCACATCACACAGTAAATCTAAACTCAATAACACTAGAACATTCAGGACATTCCTGTTAAACAACAACCACTTCCTTTGTAGAAAACAGCAACATCAAGTACTAAACACGTCTGAGAGAATCAGACAACTGCTGTCGCAGAGGGAAAATAAAGTCTGTAAGTTTGTGTTTACATCCCCATCACACTCACTCACTCACTCACTCACTCTCAAACACGCTCGCTCACTTACTCGCTCGCTCGCTCACTCACTCACTCACTCACTCACTCACTCACTCACTCACTCACTCACTCACTCACTCACTCACTCTCAAACACGCTCGCTCACTTACTCGCTCGCTCGCTCACTTACTCACTCGCAAACACACTCGCTCACTCACTCACAAACTCACTCACTCACTCGCAAACACACTCGCTCACTCACTCACAAACTCACAAACTCACTCGCTCACTCGCTCACTCACTCACTCACTCACTCGCAAACTCACTCACTAACTCACTCACTAACTCACTCACTCACTCACTCGCTCGCTCACTCACTCGCTCACTCACTCGCTCACTCACTCACTCACTCACTCACTCACTCACTCACTCACTCACTCACTCATTCACTCACTCGCAAACACACTCACTCACTCACACACTCACTCACTCACTCACTCACTCACTCGCTCACTCACTCACTCGCTCACTCACAAACTCACTCGCAAACTCACTCACTCACAAACTCGCTCACTCACTCACTTGCCCACTCGCCCACTCGCTCACTCACTCACTCACTCACTCACTCACTCACTCACTCACTCACTCACTCACTCGCAAACTCACTCGCTCGCTCACTCACAAACTCACTCACTCGCAAACACACTCGCTCACTCACAAACTCACAAACTCACTCGCTCACTCACTCACTCGCAAACTCACTCACTAACTCACTCACTCGCAAACTCACAAACTCACTCACTCACTCGCTCACTCACTCACTCACTCACTCACTCACTCACTCACTCGCAAACACACTCACTCACACACTCACAAACTCACTCACTCACTCACTCACTCGCAAACTCACTCGCTCACTCACTCACTCACTCACTCACTCGCAAACACACTCACTCACACACTCACAAACTCACTCACTCACTCACTCACTCGCAAACTCGCTCACTCACTCACTCACTCACTTGCCCACTTGCTCACTCACTCACTCACTCGCAAACTCACTCACTAACTCACTCACTCATTCGCAAACTCACTCGCTCGCTCACTCACTCAAAAACTCACTCGCAAACTCACTCGCAAACTCGCTCGTTCGCTCACACACACACACACACACACACACACACACACACACACACACACACACACACACACACACACACACACACACACACACACACACACACACACACACACACACACAATCACTCACTCACAAACTCACTCACTCACTCAATCACTCACTCACTCACTCGCAAACTCACTCGCAAACTCACTCGCAAACTCGCTCGTTCGCTCACACACACACACACACACACACACACACACACACACACACACACACACACACACACAATCACTCACTCACAAACTCACTCACTCACTCAATCACTCACTCACTCACTCAATCACTCACTCGCAAACTCACTCACTCACTCACACACTCGCAAACTCACTCAGAATCACTCACTCACTCTCACTCACTCACAAATTCACTCACTCACAATCACTCACTCACTCACTTTCAAAGTTCAGGAAAAAATAACTGACACAAACAGCAATCCAAGAGCATTTTGATGAAATGACAGCTGAACGTCCAGATTCAGTGCTGTGTTTTCCATTTTCAAACATAATATTTTTGCATTCAAAAACTGAGCTCCAATAAGCTTCAGTAAACAGATAAATAATTCATCATCTAATAAATATGATACAAGTTTCTGGATGCTGCAGTGCAAACATTGTCTCTATAGTAGACAGAAGGAGAAAACATAACGAGTACAGATGTCTGACAATAATAATTTAAACTCAGAAATTTCCTTCAGAAATATGGAAGCCCATTTGCGCCATATAAGAAAAAGAAATCATGCATGTCATAATTTCATCTTTTTATGTCAGTTTAGTCATAATTTCAACTTTTCATCCCATAATTGTGACTTGTATATAGTATGTCATAATTTTGAATAATAATTATAAAAAATTTATTTAAAAATGAAATTATGAATTTTTATGTCATAATTTCATGTTTTCATGTCAGTATCTCAACTTAGTGTGTCAATTTAGTCAATTTCAACCTTTTATCTTATATTTATAACTTTATAAACTGACATAAAAGTCATAATTATGACACAAATTGCAATTATGACATACTAGGTCATAATTATGAAATAATAATAAAAAAATAATCTAAATTATGACTGTTAATTTACTTGTTAATTTTGTCTTGTCATAATTTCGACTTAGAATATTCGACTTATGACTTTTTTGTCATAATTATGACTATACCATATTTTTGACTTTTCATCTCAGAATGACTTAGTACATCATAATTTCAACATATAATGTCATAGTTAAGATTTACAAGAGCATGATTTGTTTTCTTATGCGGCGGAACTGGGCTTCTATACAGAAATGAGAATAAAGTGTGGAGAAAGAAAGCCAAAAGAAAAAAAGTATGGGAAAGACAGAAAAAGGGATTTACATGTTATTTAAGATTTCTTACACCAGAACTCAACTTATTTCCTGAAGACACGGCGAGATCTTCTCCCGCTCGGAGCAGCGAGCGCTCCCGGTTCTGTCCACGTTATAGGAGGATCAGTGGCTTAAAGCACGAGTTCTTTCGCTTGGATAAAGAAAAAGGCCCTTTTGAGACGAGGACAGAGATGAGGCTCTCGGTCACTGTTAAGGAACAGCACAGGTTATTCTAGAGGAATCGTCTCGCTCGTGACATCGTCCCCTCAGTAGCGATGCAGTGTTCACCCCACGAGAAGATAAAGGAAGGAGGAAAGGAAGATTAGGAAAAGAAGTGAGGTTATGATCTCCTCCTGTCTTCTGAAGGGCTTCTGGGTAATCATGAGAACATCTGTCTGTCTGTCAGACCTGAACCCCTCGTCCGTGCATCTGGATCACCTGAGCTCTCAGAGTCTGTATGGCAGACAGGATCAGTTTCTGGTGCTCCAGAGAGGTGATGCCCAGACTCAACACATCCCTGCAGAAACAACAGAGCCCGTCACACACTCACTTGCTCATTCGCTCACTCAGTCGCTTACTCACTCAGTCGCTCGCTCACTCACTCACTCTCACACTCACTCACTCTCACACGCTCACTCACTCACTCACTCACTCACTCACTCACTCACTCACTCACTCACTCACTCACTCACTCACTCACTCACTCACTCACTCACTCACTCACTCACTCACTCACTCACTCACTCACTCACACACACAATCACTCAGTCAATCACTCACTCACTCACGGGTCACTCACTGAACGGTCATGCGAGCCACGGACTCCAGGTAACAGTATCCAGCCGCAGTGAAGTTGTCTTTATAGCGGCCCATGTCTACAGCCTCCAGCCACTCGCCCACTGAACTGAAGGAGGGGAAGGAGGGAAGCGTTCGCTCTGCTAGTGATACGGACGAGCCCAATGTCCTGCAGAAAGATAGAGAGAGAGAGAGAGAGAGAGAGAGAGAGAGAGAGAGAGAGAGAGAGAGAGAGAGAGAGAGAGAGAAGCTCTTGAAGGACGTGTTTCAGTCAAAGCCTTCATATTCATGACAAAGCAAACGAAAAACATCCGTAAAACGACCTCAAGAAAAAGCTGCTGATATGCTGAGAGGATGTGCAGGAGACGGGAGAACCATATGATCTGGTGAGGAACGGGAAGAGGAGGTGCAGGAGACGGGAAAACCGCATGATCAGGTGAGGAATGGGAAGAAGAGAAGGTGCGGGAGACGGGAGAACTGTATGATCTGGTGAGAAACGGGAAGAGGAGGAGCAGGAGATGGGAGAACCATACGATCTGGTGAGGAATGGGAAGAGGAGGTGCAGGAGACGGGAGAACGGTCTGATCCGGTGAGGAATAAGAAGAGGGTGTGCAGGAGACGGGAGAACCGTACGATCTGGTGAGGAATAGGAAGAGGAGGTGCAGGAGACGGGAGAACCGTATGATCTGGTGAGGAACGGGAAGAGGAGGTGCAGGAGACGGGAGAACCGTATGATCTGGTGAAGAATGGGAAGAGGAGGTGCAGGAGACGGGAGAACCGTATGATCTGGTGAAGAATGGGAAGAGGGTGTGCAGGAGACGGGAGAACCGTACGATCTGGTGAGGAATAGGAAGAGGAGGTGCAGGAGACGGGAGAACCGTATGATCTGGTGAGGAATGGGAAGAGAAGGTACAGGAGCACAGTATGATCTGGTGAGGAATGGGAAGAGGCTGTGCAGGAGATGGGAGAACCATTTGATCTGGTAAGGAATGGGAAGAGGAAGTGCAGGAGACAGGAGAACAGTATGATCCAGTGAGGAACGGGAAGAGGAGGTGCAGGAGACAGGAGAACAGTATGATCTAGTGAGGAACGGGAAGAGGAGGTGCAGGAGACAGGAGAACAGTATGATCTAGTGAGGAATGGGAAGAAGAGGAGAAGCAGGAGACGGGAGAACAGTATGATCTAGTGAGGAATGGGAAGAAGAGGAGAAGCAGGAGACGGGAGAACCGTATGATCTGGTGAGAAATGGGAAGAGGAGGTGCAGGAGACGGGAGAACCATATAATCTGGTGAGGAAAGGGAAGAGGAGGTGCAGGAGACAGGAGAACAGTATGATCTAGTGAGGAATGGGAAGAAGAGGAGAAGCAGGAGACGGGAGAACAGTATGATCTAGTGAGGAATGGGAAGAAGAGGAGAAGCAGGAGACGGGAGAACAGTATGATCTAGTGAGGAATGGGAAGAAGAGGAGGTGCAGGAGACAGGAGAACAGTATGATCCGGTGAGGAACGGGAAGAGGAGGTGCAGGAGACAGGCGAACCGTATGATCTAGTGAGGAATGGGAAGAGGAGAAGCAGGAGACGGGAGAACCGTATAGTCTGGTGAGGAACGGGAAGAGGGTGTGCAGGAGACGGGAGATCCATATGATCTGGTGAGGAATGGGAAGAGGAGGTGCAGGAGACGGGAGAACCGTATGATCTGGTGAGGAACGGGAAGAGGAGGTGCAGGAGACGGGAGAACCGTATGATCTGGTGAAGAATGGGAAGAGGAGGTGCAGGAGACGGGAGAACCGTATGATCTGGTGAAGAATGGGAAGAGGAGGTGCAGGAGTTGGACAGTACCTGCGTCCCAGGCTGGAGGAGCCGATGCTGTCGGGGCTCCTGATGCTCTTGCTGAGAGCGCTGTGGATCTGGGTGAAGCTCGGCCTCTCTGTTCTCTCCTTCTGCCAGCAGTCCAGCATGAGCTGATGAAGAGACCCGGGACAGTTCACCGGAGCAGGCAGCCGGAAGCCATCCTCGATCGCTTTTATTACCTGTGATCAACACACAAACACACACACACACACACACACACACACACACACACACACACACACACAACTGAATATTCAGCATTGGGAGACATGGAATGCACACAGATTCACTGTCAATAACACTAGAACGTTCAGAACATTCCTGTTAAACAACAACAACTTCCTTTGTAGAAAACAGCAACATCAAGTACTAAACACGTCTGAGAGAATCAGACAACTGCTGTCGCAGAGGGAAAATGAAGTCTGTAAGTGTGTTTACATCCCCATCACACTCACTCGCTCACTCACTCACTCACACTCATTTTCAATCCCAGATTTTCAGTGCAACTTTTAGACCCACTGTATGTATGTTATAAATTATTTGTACATGGATAAACATCTCATTGCTGCTTTTTTAAATTAAAAATTCCAGCGAGCTTCCTCTGTGTTCTCAAAGCAATCGCCATCGATAGTGACATTTCTGAGTGAAATCAGCAAATTAAATGATTGTTTTACTGCAGAATATGTCCTTGCCTCCGTCCCGCTATGAGCCTCTCTTTATTACAAATCCTGAATACCATAAAAGCACTGCTTAAAGTCACTTACAATGACAACACAAACATTATCTAAACCAAATGAATAAAACGAAAGGTTCTTGCTTTGAATGCATTAATGCCTTTGGCTTTCCCAGCAATCATCCATTCAGCCATAAACATGCAGAGAGCCTCAAGAGTTTCACTCTCCTCTTTTCTGTTTAAAACCTTTACGTTGTGAGGCTCATTAATTCATAATGACTTCATAGTTCTAAATGTGTTTTGTCTCACAGGAGAGAAACAGCATTGGCCATCTGGTCATATTATATTATTGTAAACACTTATGTTATTCATGCGTTTCATTTTTATGATGCTGTTTCTTTAAATTTTTAGAGACTTTATTACTGGGGTGTGATGTATTTCAGGGGTTTATTTCCGACACTATGAGGATCTTTTGCTGCAGCCAGGAAAAAGAGGCGAGTCAGGACACACGCCGAGCCACTTCTGAGTCTGATCGGTCACGGAGCTGAAGTGGACTTGTGCACGTGCACACACACACACACACACACACACACACACACACACACACACACACTTTATCTGAGGTCTTTAAAGGCCCTCCACTTGAGCTACTTTTAAATTTTCATACAAATGCATAACTCTTAACTTCACACATCAAAATCCCATCTGGCCAAAAGAGAGGCAGAGAGAGAAAGGGAGAGAGAGAGAGAGAAAGAAAGAATATACATCACAAACAAACGTAAAAGGATTTTAGAAAGATCTAAAGGAGAAGGAGGAAAAGCAAGAGAGAGAGAGAGAGAGAGAGAGAGAGAGAGAGAGAGAGAGAGAGAGAGAGAGAGAGAGAGAGAGAGAGAGAGAGAGAGAGAGAGAGAGAGAGAGAGACAGAGAGAGAGAGAGAAATGATTTGGAAAAGCAACACCAGAAGAAAAGTGATGCAGAACTGCACAGCTGGTGATTCATCAGAAGAAATACAAAGGGCGAGACGCACGTCTTGGTTGCCCATGTCCCAGTACGGTCTCTCTCCGAAGGACATGACTTCCCACATGACGATCCCGAAGCTCCAGACATCGGAAGCGGAGCTGTAACGGTGATACTGAATGGCCTCCGGAGCCGTCCACAGCACCAGACTCTTCCCTGCATGCTGGAATGAAAGGGAAAGAAATGTTGATCCGGAAACACATCCTCCTGCAAACACAGGAAAGCGATCTCCTGGAGTGAGTGTATTGTGTGTTGTGCCGTACTGAATCCTGACTTCTGCATTCATTTTAACATAACGGAAGCATGAAGCACTGATGCGTTCTTAAAATACACTACATAAAAGTTTGATGAACTCTATGAGTGCTGTGCTTTGACTTTCAGAGGAATGTGCTGACTCCCGTCGGGAAGCGTTTGAGAGTGCAGTGTTGCATTATGGTAAAACACTCACTAGTGTGCTGTAGACCGCCTCGATCTTGTCGTCCTGAAGCGGTCTGAAGCCCGACACTTTGCAATCCAGGCTGCTGTTCACCAGGACTTTATGAGCCGCCAGTCGGCGATGGATAAAACCCATCTCTGTCAGATACTTCATCCCAGACGCCACTCCACTCAGCAGATCCACCAGCTGGAGGACCGTCAGCTGACCTTCATGTTTCTGAGAGGAGGAGAGAGAGGAATGGCAGACAAGTTGTCCGAGAGGAAAAGGAAGGACAAACAAAAGGGGAAAAGTCACTCTTTTTACAATACATATTGTTTCAAAGCAGCTTTACAGAGATAACAGGAAAATAATGCAACAAAGTTTGTTAATTAATTAATTAATTAATTTTGTTAATTTATATATATATATCCGCTCTGGAGTAAACAGTGATGTCATCGTCCAGCTCAGTTCAGTTCTCATATAATAGAGTCAATGCAGGAGATCAATAATATTGATGAATATTAAATTAAATGTAAAGTAAAGATAAGGAAAGAATAGGGCATTGCAGAAGAAAAGAAAAGGAAAAAGCAAAGGAGAGAGAAAGAGTAAATAATACAAGTAATGAAGTAATGAAAAAAGGAAAAAAATAAAGGACATTTGAGCGGAAATGAAAGGGGAAAAGGAAAGAAAAGGAATGGTAAATTCAGAGAGGGAAGAAAAGGAAAAAATAAAGCTAAGGAAAAGAATTGGACATTGGAAAGGAAATGAAAGGGAAAAGAAAGGAAAAGGGGAAATGGAAAGGATTTCCATTTCCCCTTTTCCCTTACTTTTCCCTTTCATTTCCTTTTGAAACAGTTCAGAATTGAAGCCCTCAAATATTTATGAGATCTTAGAAGAAATAAATCATTTCAGGTCTTTTGAAGAATTTCCCTTCGTCTGACAAGATAAAATGCTTCACTTGACTCTCTTTGTTTTCTTTTTATCATTAAATCACATCTGCACGTTTTATAATGTAACTTACATATTTTACAAGTACCATTTACTGTACTATTGCAGCATTGTACATCTGAAGGCTCAGAACATTAACAAACGGACACAGAAACACATTCCCGTACCCGCAGGAAAGCGTCGAGGGCTCCGTTGACCGCGCTTTCCACCACGATCATCATAGTGTTGCCTGCAGCAAATACACACACACACACACACATATGAAGACCTTCGCATCATGTGTTTGTTCAATGCATCAGCGGAGAGAGAGAGGACAGGATGGGGTCGAGCGGAAAAAACACTTTCATTAAAGTCTAAGTGTTATATAAGAGATAACATACAATCAGACAGAAACTGTGGACAAATAGGCAGATATTTAGAATGATGGAACAATAGATGTTTAGAACCTTAAAGAAATAGAACAAGAAACAATAGAATGATAGATAGACAGATAGAGGGATAGTAGGACAGACAGACAGACAGACAGACAGATAGATAGATAGATAGATAGATAGATAGATAGATAGATAGATCCAATCAGAATGAAGTATTCTGTCGTGTATTCCAAGTGAGTGATAGAGAGCAGCTCAGAGAAAGATGAGGGAAGTACGCTTCATTAGGGAGGTAGGCAACAGTAAATCCCCAGGTGTTAGAGCAAAAGATAGAGAGAGAGAGAGAGAGAGAGAGAGAGAGAGAGAAAGAGAGAGAGAGAGAGAGAGAGAGAGAGAGAGAGAGAGAGAGAGAGAGAGAGAGAGAGAGAGAGAGAGAGAGAGATCCCTCAATCATGTACACCAACACCAACAATCTGGAGAATTCAACACCGGCCCAGTGAACAGGAGGCTTCGCTATCAGTCTGTTCAATCTGCCGTTTCCTGCTCCATCACTCCTCTGATCAGAACACCTCCTAGTGGGCTCTGAGCTCCGGGTCCGACAGCCGAGCCGTGGAGATCTGGGCTCTGAGCTCCGGGTCCGACAGCCGAGCCGTGGAGATCTGGGCTCTGAGCTCCGGGTCCGACAGCCGAGCCGTGGAGATCTGCAGCTGATGAAGAGGAGTGTGGCTTTCCGGAGGTGAACGGCAGGAAAAACTGAGATTTGCAGGTGGAGGTGGAGAAGATTAGGCCTGCTGTGATTAGGACACCAATTATTCCAGTGTGAACATCTGCTGTTGCGCTCACTACACACACACACACACACACACACACACACATTCTGCAGAACTCTGGGTCTTGAAGCCACTTCTCTAACACACACACACTCTCACTGGGTCTCTTCACTTCAATCATGTTCTGCATGTGGAATCAATGTGAATCATTCCTTCAGCACAAACACACAGAGTCCCAGACTAATATCAGATCTTTAATTCAGCGAATCTGCTCGAGGTCTTCCCATTCTCCAAACACCTTCATCATCCCTCATTCCCTTCAGCAAGAACACACTCGGCACATCCATCTATCAGCTTTATCTCCAGGAGCATCTCATCGACCAGTCTAAGGATGGAACTGTTTTCCGAGTGGGATTCTCCTCGTCCTGATTACATCTCCTTCTCCTCATCGTCTCTGATCTTGACCTCTGACGCTCATTCATTTTACAACTATCGACCCTCTCCTCCCTTTCTGTTCTGGCACTTTTGAGGACCAGCCCATTTATTCAGGGATCCACTTCCCAATAAACCATCTAATCAATAGCTTATCATTCTCTTTTCCATTACTGCAGTGGGACAAGCGGCTCATCCCTCCTTTATTCCTTTTCAATGGAACGACATCCCATCTATTCCACCCCCTGAATCTCTTTCAGGTGAAGCCATCAAATCCCTAATTCCCCTCGTTCTTTGTCTTTCCCTATCCAGCGAGGAACATCCCGATCACTCTTTCCATACATCTCTCTTTTATTCACAGTCTCTCTGTCTCTACCTTAGACTGTAAAAAAGATGGACGCCCCTTCACTCTCTTCCAAAGTGAGGCCGCCAAAGTGCTAATACGGCACTGACATCCTGCGCTGATCTGGGACCTGATTCTGCACAGAAGTGAATGTGAAGTGAAGCCCCGATATCAAGGTTCCGCCCACACTCTCACACACACACACCAACTCATTATTTCAGAGTGAAATAAACAGTTATGGACATGTAGAAAATAAAGCTGTAGCTCCAATCTCCTCCCGAAAATCCCTGACACAAGTCAGTTAGTGCCTGAGTGACTTCATTTAGAGAAACTGTCAATCACAGCTGTCAATCATGATGTCACATTCCTGTTTTTATAGCATCAAATAACTAACTAAGACCAACCTTATTTAAAAAAATGAACACTTAAACTTACATCAGCGTGATAAAAACTACCTAAAATGACAGAAAACATCTTTGGAAAAAATGTATTTGAAGTGTAATTTGATTGTTTAGTTTCCATTGCATCCCATTAGACTACATGAAGAGGGCGGGGCTTATGAGCTATACTGGGACCAGCCACCGGGGGGCAATCAAGACTCTGGGCCCTATTTTAACGATCTGAAACGCAAGTGTCAAAGCGCAAAGCGCAAGTAACTTTGTGGGCGGGTCTTGGCGCTGTTGCTATTTTCCCGGCGGGATAAATTACTCTTGCGCCAGGCGCAAATCTAAAATGGGTTGGTCTGAAGTAGCTTCATTATTCATAGGTGTGGTTTGGGCGTAACGTGAAATAAACCAATCAGAGCGTCATCTCACATTCCCTTTAAGAGCAGACGCGTTTGTTCTAAAGCGGATTCCTATTGTAACGGCGGATTTGCCAGGCGCGCGCCAGGAGCGGTTCACAGCCAAGGAGAGCAACGCTCTCGTCAGGGACGTTGGGGATGGAGAAACCCACCCAAATTAACTTCGGTTAAAAAGGCGTATGATAATTTGGGTAAATGTGTAAGCTAGATGTATGCTTTTATCTATCTATCTATCTATCTATCTATCTATCTATCTATCTATCTATCTATCTATCTATCTATCTATCTATCTATCTATCTATCTATCTATCTATCTATCTATCGTAATAATGTAGGCTATGATTTGCAAAAATGAAAACTGCTGCTTCTGTGTAGATGAGAGAATCAAAGTGCATTCGCGTTGTGCACACGCTACATTGATTATGGCCAAGCATGCGCCCTTAAAATAGCATATTAATAACATGCGCAACGCGCCACTGACTTTAAACCATTTTTTTCCTGGTTAGTAGCGCAATTGTTTTCTAAACCTGCAAAATAGCATGAAGGAACGTTTGCGCTGGAACACGCCTCCTCTTTGCGCTGAACCGCCCCGGGGAGCGCAAGTGTATTTCTTAGTTAACCGACGTGCTTCTGTGGAGGGAAAAGCGCGCTTTGCGCGAGTGCAAAATAGGAATGATACATGCGTCGGTGTACAAAGTCAATTGCGCTGGGTGCAAGATAGGGCCCTCTGGGTTTATGATCTATACTGGGACCAGCCAGGACCAGCCACCAGGGGGGTGATCGAGAACCTTTGGCTTCCCTTTTCAGCACTTGTGCGGCACGCTCGGTCTCGACTGACCTCTGGTAATGACTCCCTCCAGACGCACGATGTTGGCGTGATCGAACTGTCCCAGAATTCCCGCCTCGCTGAGGAAGGAGCGCCTCTGTTTCTCCGAGCATCCGGAGCGGAGCGTCTTTATGGCCACGGGAAGCTCGCGTTTGCTGGGAAGCTTCAGGCAGCCGCGACACACCTCGCCGAAGTCTCCTGCACGGACAAGAGGTCAAAGGTCACTCGTTGTTTAAACGAAGGGTCTCACAAAGTGCACATTTGGACATCGTTCACAGTACTTAAAAATATAATTACACTGTAACAATGACAACTTAAAATAAAGAGTAACCCCAATTTACTTCTACTTAATGTACTTACTATAGGGTTAGGGTAGGATTAGGATTTGAGGGTTAGTTGCATGTAATTATACATAATTTACTGTTATTACTGTGGTAACATATGTAAGGACACTGTCAAATAAAGTGTTACCAAAATTGATGTAGAAACAATTTTCATTCAGAAATTGCTAGTAAATTTTACAAAGAGTTACAAGGAAACAGAAAGTGAATTAAATGTGAAATTTTGAAGTAAATGGTATTTTCATATTCCAATAATCTTTTTTATTTACAGTTTCGGATACAAAAAAGGATTTAATTTATTTATTTTCAACAAGTTACACGAGAGCTGTATAAATACAATAAAAACCAAACAAAAATAGAAAAATACAGCAGTTTAAAATTACACAAGATGTTTTACATTAACATATGATAAAAAGTCTAAAGGTTTTCTGGTACTCTGTTTCTGTCTCTTGTTTTCCAGCACAAATATCTAAACATTCTTAAATCAAGTTACATTTACTGGAGAAACAGCTAAATGACTGAAGATATTAAAAATCATCAAAATAAAGTGAGTTTGTACTTAAAACAAGAACAAATATCTGTCAGTGGAGTCAGACAAATATTCATTAAACAAGACTTAGTGTCTTCAGTCATGTTGCTTCTCCAGTATATCTATCTTGATTTAAGAATGTTTACATATTTGTGCTGGAAAATGAGACACCGAGGAAGAGCATGATGTTTGGCAGTGTAAGATCAAATTAAACAAGCTTACTAAATAAAAAAGTGGTCCAAAAAGCAGGTCAGTCTTAAACAATACGTCTAACGAAAAGAGGAATCTTGCAGAACACACACATTCTGTCAGCAGAAATCTTTTACAGCGAAGTGTTGTGTAGTTTAGCGTGTGTTTGGTGTGATCTGCACCTGTGTGGACGATCCTCTCGATCTTGATGCTGGAGATGTCCAGCTCTTTGGCAAACGCATGAACAGCCTGGAGAAGATCTTCACACGTCTCCGGGTCAATGTAGGTCCTTCTGGTTGGGATTTTAACTGAAATGTAAGAAAAAATGTTCTAATTAGTGCTGCTTGCTAAATCAAGGATCACTATTATTGTTTAAGCGACTAAAAATTCTGTATTACGCAACCAGACAAGTAATTTGGTAATGTCACTATGTAAAGAAAAACACACGCCTGCGCACATATATATTCAAATGCGCATATCTATAGACTAAACACGTGATACGCATGTGCACGCCGCCAGCGCTTTCACAGAATCATGTTTTTGAAGTTTAAACGGAGATAACGTTTTTTAACATTTTTCAAATCTTGCACCTTGGAATGTATTTCAAAGTTTGTGTTCTCGACCTCCAAACACTGTTGTGCAAATAAACGGCCAAAACACATTACAAGTTTCTGTTTTCTGTTAGAACCGTGTCATGTTAGCGACCCCTAAGTTAATAATGATCTTTACAACGGAAGTGAATCAATCAAAACTAACTTTAGAATTTTTGAGAAGATGCTTTCGTCCATCACAACATCTCAAAACATGCATGAGAGAACATGAGCGAAAGAGGCATTTCAGGCATTCATGCATGTGCTGTGTGTGAATGTGCTGTGTGTGAATGTGCTGGTGCTTTAACTCATGCTGAACATCAAAAATATCTATGTTTTTATATTTATGTACATTGCTGGTTCTTTGTGTGTATGCATGTTGAAACACAAGCAACAAAAATGTCCCCATGGGGATAATAAAGTAGTCAAGTCAAGTCATCACACAACACACTGTCGAAGGAAACAGGCTTTGTTTAATTAACCAACATCTGGAGTTCAACATTAGTTAAACAGATTCACAGCCTTCTACAACAGCATCATGGCTCTGAGTTTTAATGGACGAGCACTATTAAACTATATAATCTAGTTATATACAGTGTAGCATCTGGACCAATCAGACACACACAAATTATTAATTATATTTAATGAATAATCCAGCAAACTCACTCTCCCAACAAAGGCCTACGAAACTTCCCCCAAAACTAACATCCCAAATAGAGCTAACACACAGGCAGAACCCGGAGTCCTGTTACAGGACACATTGAGAAATGTATATGTATTATACATACATACATCCCATCTCATGATTTTCCTTTTATGTGGTTTGGCCTATGTATTCTTGTAAACTCTATTGGGTTGATATTTCAGACTTTGTTGCATAGTATGGTTAACCAAAATCATATGTGTGGCATGTTTAGTCTCTATAAACTCCAGTCTTCGTCCCCCATTTGTTAATTTACATTACATTTTGCTAACTTTGTGATGCATTAGTATTATAAGAATCTCGAAGATTCTTGTGTTAAACATCCAATCAAACTACATGTTCAAGGGGCTACTTGAACAATAGGTCATAAAGAAATTCCCTCCTAAGGGAAAAACTTCTTATTGGCTCACACACCTCCAAAGGGTGTGACATCTTCACGCTTTAAAAATCACTGATCACAAGATCAGCTCTTTTACTCTCTTACTCTTTTCTGAAATGCTGACGTGAAGATGATGCTGAACTAGAAGTTTTCTAAGGACCCCCAAGCGTGTGCCAGGCTGCGGCCTTGTCTTTCCATTCACGAAAGATCCTCTGACTCCCACTGGTTCTCTCTATCAAGACCACATCAGCAAAGATAAACTGGAGCCTCAACAAATTGCATCAGGACAGTTTAATTCAAAAGGGGTGAGACATGCAAGTATCAAACTTAGCCTCATTATTTGATACATTAAGTATCCTTTACCCCTTTTAAAGAAGGGCATGTTAGAACTAAACTGATGGTTTGCTCAAGGCTGTTGATCTGCTGAATTTCTAACAATGCTATAACTTCTTGCTTTCCTGTATTCTGCTTCAGCTCTCTTTCCCTTGGTAAACTATATGCATGTATGTGTGTGTATGTTAGAGTAGTTTTAAGTGTTTAGACTAGTTAATAAAATCTTGTTCATGTCACACGTAAAGTTGTCCGTGTCTCAAGCTCATAACTGGAGTCTCTAATCATAGATCTTGACTACTTGCTCTTAGTAGTACTGTAAAGTAATAAAGACATTTCCCATGCCCCGGAAATGTACATTTCTTAGAAATAATAAACAATTGACACTGAATGTTCACGGGACAAACAGGTTAATTGATTGTAATATTCATTTACAACATTAAGTTAATTATATTAACTGATCCAAATATTCATAATCAATTATAACCAGTTATTATTGATTATTAATATTTCATAGAGCTAACTCACTACACAGTATACACTAATATAGTGTACATAGTTCTCCTCTGCATCTCTCTCCTTATCTAGTTGTCAAATAAACCTGCTATTGTATTTTACAAATATATATTTGGCTCCTTTTTCCTCTTTTGCAAGTCACTTTAGATTAAAGCATCTGCTAAATGCATAGACGAAAATATAGTACAGTGTAATTACTAGATAGATAGATTTATTTATTTGCATTTATAAAAAAAAAAAAAAAAAAAAAATCAGGTATAAAAATATATTTGTATTAATGTGTAGTATTCTGCTTGTACAGGTCCAGCTCTGAATGTGCTGATAAACCCAGATTGACCCAGAGAGGAGAGGATCTCATAACAGCTTATTGATCTCGACCTCGCATACATACACATACTTGAGAACACAATTACAGAGCAGATTACAGGAGCTTCATCCCATCATGAGAGCGGATCAGGATCCAATGCAGGAACGAGGCTTTTCTAGCTCAATTATTCACGATATTACAGAGACTTAGAGTTCAGCTCAGATCTGTCCTTCTACCCTCTGTCCGGGTTTGTTTGTGTCGAAATAACTGATTCACTTTCATACACACACTCCCAAGATACAGTGATACACACACTCTTGGAAATAAAGCTTCATCAATGTTTCCATGAAGAGCCTTTAACATCCACAGAATCTTTCCATCACACAATAAGTTCTTAATCCAGGAAAAGATTCTTTAGCTTATTAAAATGTTCTTCACACTCAGAAAAACACTCAGAAAATCACTGAAAGGTTCTTTAGGGACCCAGAAAATTGTTTTTCTGTGGCATCGCTGTGAAAACACTCTTTTGGAAGCTTTATTTTTAAGAATGTAATATTTGTTGACTTAAAATAAATCTAAAAGCAGAAGTTTGCAATGAATTAAAACTAATAGGAAACTGTTATTATGCACTAAAATACTAATGAAAACTACATAGAAAATACTACCAAAACTTTGGTAACACTTTACTTTATATATGATGCATTATAAAAGTATTTTAAATGCATTAATTATGCACCTTATAATGTATTTATGATCTCATGTATAATTGTAATCACACTTATAATACATTGTTACATTTAGAAAGTAAAATGCATTAAAACACACAACAAACAACCAGTTTCAGATGGAACAAGGAATCTGCAAATATTCTAATGATTTTTAACTTTGGTAACAATTATTTATAAAATATAATGAGTTATAATGTACATCATCAATACCTGTATAATGCAGTACACAAAGGCTTTAAAGGGACACTTCACCCATTTGCATTAAGCTTTGCATTGTTAGAAACCCAGTCATTCTATTGAATGGTCGTGCAACACTCTCTCATTTTCCCCTGAGACGGGAGAAATCTGTTATTTACCTCTTACACTTCCTCCTACAATGACGCAAAAATCGTCATTTTGCGTCATTGTAGGAGGAAGTGTTAGAGGGGGGGATTTCTGTTAAGACTACAGACACTAGTTTCTCATCTTTCCCAGGGTGGGGCGCGCTCACGCTACAGACCTATTACAGATCAGTGGGTGGGACTTTACTCTCTGAAACTGAAAGCAATATCCTCCATCTTGTTTGAAGCTAAGCTAACAGGCGCTGTGGAGACAGATGTACAGTTATGACAATAGCGGAGGAGAGTGCTCAATATGATATAGACTAGAGGAAGAGGATTTCGGAAGTCTGATGCTTGAATCAGGTGTTTGTGGCTACCTTTACAAGCCGCATTATAGCGAAGAGCAGCCGAGGCAGAAGACCTGCCTGCCGCGGACGAGGAGCCCGGACTGGCTCGAGTTAGGGCGGACTGGTGGCGCCGGTGATCTCACTATGCAGCAACGAACCGCTATGAACACAGAGATAGAGTCCGTCTGCGGCAAAGAATTTCAACGATGACAATTTCTCCTGGACGAAATCTCTGAATCAGACGAGGACACGGACGTTTGTGTTGTGAACTATCCTAGTTTCGCACCGCATATGTTCTGACTGAACATCCAGGTACCATGCAATAATTCACCTTTTCAAAAGAAATACAAACCAGGAGTAATGCACTATATGAGTTCGCCAACTAACTAGACATTTTGTGTGAATGTGAAATGAATTTCAAGCTCTGGTGGTAGCTAGCCTTGTAGACGGAAGAGTGATTTCTCTTATAGGCAGATATGCGCTTTCTGGATTAGTGGGAGTGGCTTGCGGAGCTGTGCAATGTGGTGCATTGTGGGAGTTGTTGTCTTTCATACAAATGCGTTCTGAAGTTATTTTTTGTCTTTTCTCGGTCACGAAGGCACCAAATTCAAAAATTATTTTACATTTCGACTACACATATGACCCACTTTAAATAAAAAACAATGTTCAAATGGGTGAAATGACCCTTTAAGTAAAGTGTTACCATAGCTTGGTTAATATTGACTCAAACTGTTGTTTTGTGCCTTTTAAATCTGAAACTGATGAAAAATCACATTCTGCAAATGTTGCAAGAGCGAAAAAGTTGAAGTTTAGTTGATCCGAATGGTCTAAAAAACTCAAATATATTTCTACGTCGTAAACTACGTCGTAAAAGAAATCAGTTCTGCTGTCAGCTTCGAGTTTATAATATGATGCCATGATTTATGTATAGTGCAGTTTCTGACAAAGAACTACTGTATGTATTTTTGAGTCGCTGTTTACAATATAAAATATACTGAATAAAAACTAAAAACAGTCATTTATGTTTTTCTTGCTTAGCATTTTTTGTCTTGCATTTCATTAAAAATATCTAAATATCTACATTCTTAAATCAAGATACATTTACTAGAGAAGAAAATGACTGATAAAATCATGAAAATGAAGTGAGTTTGTGCTTAAAAAGAGAGCAATTGTCTGTCAGTGGTGTCAGAAGAATCATCTTGTTTTCTCTTTGAATGAAGTTTATTTTTCTCCTCTAAATGTCTCTTGATATAAGAATGTTTATATATTTTTAATGAATCCAATTATACTGAGGACCTACACACACACACACACACACACACACACACACACACACACACACACACACACACAAACTCTCTCATTCTCTCTCTATATGCATGTGCGTTTGCATAATCTATAGCATTAAATCCACAGTCTGCGGTTTCACACACTCTCACAAACACAGTGTGTCTCAGTGATTTCATGATGACAGCTAAAGCTCTGATCCTACCATTGTTTCTGGGTCATCCAAAAATACACATATAAAACAAACAGAACACGCATGAGGACAAGAAGAGCAGAGTTAAGTTGAAGAACAAATCAGTGAAACAAACGGAAGTGGGAGAAAGAGAGATTGTTCACGATGGGACAGCAGAACAGAACCTGAACCTGAACCTGAACCTGAACCAGAACCACAACCAGAACTACAACCACAACCAGAACCACAACCAGAACTAGAACCACAACCACAACCAGAACTACAACCACAACCACAACCAGAACCACAACCAGAACTAGAACCACAACCTGAACCAGAACCAGAAACACAACCACAACCAGAACCAGAACCACAACCACAACCTGAACCAGAACCAGAACCAGAACCACAACCAGAACCACAACCTGAACCAGAACCAGAACCACAACTAGACCTAGAACCACAATCTGAACCAGAACCACAACCAGAACCACAACTACAATCAGAACCACAACCAGAACTAGAACCACAACCTGAACCAGGAACATAACTAGAACCACAACTAGAACTAGAACCACAACCAGAACCACAACCTGAACCAGAACCACAACCAGAACTAGAACCATGACCTGAACCAGAACCAGAACCACAACCAGAACTAGAACCACAACCAGAACCACAACCAGAACCAAAACCTGAACCAAAACCACAACCACAACCTGAACCAGAACCAGAACCAGAACCACAACCACAACCTGAACTAGAACCAGAACCACAACCAGAACTAGAACCTGAACCAGAACCAGAACCAGAACCAGAACCAGAACTAGAACCAAAACCACAACCACAACCAGAATCAGAGCGAGAGAATATCTGAGACGAGGCTGGTGGGATTTTAAGATTTATTGTAATTAATACGAGCACGACACTGATGCTTGAAACATCTCTGACTACTCTTGCTCTCAGAACAAAGAAAGCCTTGCATCACAACGTTTTGTTTACAAATCTAGCTTCAATAATCTAAATTAATATTTATCATATAAACAAATCTGTGTCTGTTCCATGCATCCATATGGCAGTCCCAGCTGTATACAGTATGAGTCCATCCTGGCTTAATGTGGATATCTTGCATGTTAAATACTATAGATATGTTAAATACTATAGATCACAATATGGAGCTGAATAAAAACGTGCAAATATCAGTTTATGAGTCTGTTATTCGTCCTGCATTCTTCACACACTGTATAGATGTGCTGTGAGACTGCCCTGCACAGGGGAAGTGTGTGTTCATCGTTTCAGCAGATCTAATGCTTCAGCTGCACTGCTCAATACTCACCAAACTACACACACACACACACACACACACACACACACACACACACACACACACACACACGCACGCACACACGCACACACGCACACACACACACACACACACACACACACACACACACACACACACACATCAAAGTCATCATGAAATCAAAATGGACAATTCTTGTTTTGTTTTTTAATGAAATTTTGCAGTGTTTATTTTAAATGATTCATGGAAGCACATCATTATTGTTTTAATAATCTTGAATCAGAATAACTTCCCCTCATCTCTTCTCTTCTCTGATGACGAGGGCGGGGCAACCTGTCACTCACAGGAGATCAGCCAATAGCAAACCACAACCATCCAATCATCCAATCAATTACCCACAGACACAATCAAGCCCCGCCCACATTTGTTCTTGTTCCAGCGTTTCACTCGATATACGACACAATCGAGGAAGAAAAGACCAGCGTAACTTCTCTTTCATCCTGACTGAACACATTTTGTCCATTAAAAGTATCCGTGCATGTATTGAAATGCATTAATTTGCGAGACTGAATATGTTGTGTGTGTGTGTGTGTGTTCAGAGACTCGTTCTTCTCTTCATCACCGTAGTGTGTGACACATGATAATGGACTCCAGCATTAGACAGGCTGATGTAAAAGCACGCACATAGACTTAGGCGTTAATGCAGTGCCACTTTAATCTCTCTATCACCGATTCTCTCTCTCCTAATCTCTCAGTCTGCGGTGAGCTTTATCCATTCCCACCTCCAGAAGTAAAGCAACAGTCCTGTAGAGTATTGTGTGAAGCAGAAACACGTGATACTCACACTGGAAGTAGAGCTCCTCGTCTCCCTCCTGACTGGCTTTACTGTAACCACACTGTCTGAGGGACAGAAAAAGAACACAGGCATTACTAACAACTCATGCTGAAGAAAACTACACTTCAGTGACCGGCTGGAATAAAGGACAACACAACACTTACAGTGACAACACCACTGCTATATTGAAGTTATGAACATTAATTGTTCTAACATGCCTGTTCTAAACAAAACTGTAACTGACTGAACTTGCTTATGATAATTATTTCCCTTGAGATAAATTATTATTATTATTTTTTTAATCAAAATCAATAGTTTAAAGAATCTGGTCACCCAATAATGAAGAATCTGTCATTATATATGAACATTTTTAAATGTGCTTGGACTTTTAAGATTCACCATAAAACTGACCCAGACACTGCAAAAAAAAGTTTAGTATTTGCCTCGTATTTCGGTCTTGTTCCCTTTCAGTCGCTCACGTTCGACGTAACGTCGATGTGACGACGTAATTGGGATCACTTCAGGGAGCCCTATCAACTTCGAGTGTCTACAAAACGAGCCAATGAACGTTGGCGTGCGTGAATCGCGTCACGCGCCCCGCCCCGCCGCGCGGGTATAAACAGGAAGCGGGCGCACGCACACATTGTCTTTCACTTCGGAGCCGAGTTTCTATGAGACTTTTTGTCTATCAGAATCAGCCTTTGAAGACTTCAAAAAGAGGATCATCTCTCTGTTCCTGTGTTGGTGTGACGGCGCGATCAGCGGTGGCCGCGAGCATTGCAGCTCTCAACTGCTGTTTCACAGCACTGTGTTTGTGTTTGTGTGTGTGTGTGTCGGTTCGGTGGGCGTTTCCTCTGTGTGTGCATTCACACTGCGGCTACCCCTGGGTGCCTCAACACAAAAGAGAGTTTTCTAAATCCTTTTTTATTTTTACTAAAAGAGCAACACAAGCGTGACCCTGCGTCTTTTTCAAGATGTCATTCCGCTTGTGCGTTTCTGGATGCCGTCGTTCCCTGGCGCCAGCAGATGGCCACAGCAGTTGCCTCTCGTGTTTGGGCATTCAACACGCTGAGGCAGCTTTTGTGGATAGTTCATGTTCCCATTGCGGGAATATGACTATCGCAGCGCTTAGATCGAGACTCGCTTACCTCAAGGGAGGTGCAGTCCCCTCGCCTATGCCCCGATCTAGTGTCTATTCTGCCCCGCAGAATAGACCTACTTCGGTGCATGACCAGGGTGATCTGAGGATTACCGTGAGGGCTTCCCCGTCGAGTCATCCTCCGCGGGCCCCTCACGCCTCACAAGCGCTGTCGCCATTGGGGCTCCTTAGTGAACGTCTTGGTCCTTCTCCGGAACGGCCAACCGTTTCCTTTGGGGCTCCGGCTGATGACCAGATGTCGATCGCAGCATCGGAGGGGGAGCTGTCCTCTGGAAATGACGACTCGGCTGCGTTGCCCCCCTCGGGGTGTGTAGCGTTGTCCGAGCCGGATCCAGAATGGACTGCTATGCTTTCCCGGGCCGCCGAGAAGGTCGGGCTTGCGTGGAATCCTCCACCACGTCCCGAACCTTCTCGGTTGGACGATTGGTTTCTCGGGGCGGGCCGTGCTGGTTCTCAGTGCGCCGCCCCGGTACCTTTCTTTCCGGAAGTGCATGAGGAGCTTTCTAGGACGTGGAAGGCACCGTATAGTGCCCGAAGCCGTTCTAGTGGCTCCTCACCCCTCGCCACCCTCGACGGCGGGGCAGCTAAGGGGTATGTGGATATCCCCCCGGTGGAGTGGGCCGTCGCGATGCAGCTGTGTCCGGCGTCCGCTTCCTCTTGGCGGGGTAATCCACGCCTCCCGTCCAAGGCCTGTAAGTTTTCGTCCGGTCTAACGGCGAAGGCTTACAAGGCCTGTGGACAGGCTGCTTCCGCCCTCCATGCCATGGCGCTCTTGCAGGTCCACCAGGCCCAGGCGCTCATGGACATGAACGAGGGTGGTTCTGACCCAGAGCTCCTCCGGGAGCTCCGTGTGGCAACCGACCTCGCCCTCCGGGCGACGAAGGAAACCGCACGTTCTGTCGGTCAGGCGATGTCCACCTTGGTGGTCCAGGAGCGCCACCTTTGGCTCAACCTGGCGGATATGAGGGACACCGATAAATATCGGTTCCTGGATGCCCCTCTTTCCCAGGTTGGGTTGTTCGGCGACGCGGTCGAGAGCTTTGCCCAACAGTTCTCGGCCGCACAGAAGCAGACGGAGGCCATCCGGCACATCCTGCCCCGGCGGACCGCTGCTGCTCCCACCCGTCCGCCGGCCGCAGACCCTCCGTCTACTCGTCGCCGAGGTCGGCCTTCTGCGGCGTCCTCCGCTCCCGCTAAGCCCCAGCAGCAGCAGCAACCATCCAGGCCTCAGCGCGGAGCAAGCCGTAGGAAGCCGATCCCGCCCGTCCAGGCCGCTGCCAAACCAGGAGGCAAGCGACGGTGCAAACGACCCTGAGACGGGCGGCCCGGAGGTGGATCAAGTTGCTCTTCAGGAGATGGCGAAGGCGCCACTCCTTCCCCCGGTGGAGGGCCGGGCGGAGAATCTTTTGTTTCCTTTTCTTTTTGTTCCGCCACTGACCCACGGGTCAGTGGTACCCACATTTTCAAAAAAAGAGCAATTTCTGAAACCTCTGGGCCCCAAGAGGGCGCGCTTGGCAGTCGACGACGCCGCCATGCCTTGTCACTCCCGAGCCCCTCTTTCATCGCCAGTGAGCAGCAGTGGCTGTGTTCCGGACGTGCTCTCGCCTCCTCACACTCACTCTGCCCTTCGACGGAAGCAGGTATGTGCTGCACCACACACTCAGACCCCACTTCGGGCCGCTGTGCCGTCCGAGTCGGGTCCCTGCATTCCGCCGCGCTGCCCCACCCCGGGTACGTCTGTGGTGCCGTTAGTCCCGCTTGCTCGGTCTCTGGGAGCCTGGTTAACGCTTCCCAGCCCGTCTCGCTGGCTCATCCGTACCATCAGACTCGGCTATGCGATTCAGTTCGCCCGGCGCCCCCCTGCTTTCAAGGGCATCCTGTTCACCCGTGTTCTGGCGGACAATGCCCCTGTGCTCAGGGCAGAGATCGCAGTCCTACTGGCGAAGGACGCGATCGAGCCGGTCCCTCCAGCCGATATGAAGACCGGCTTCTACAGCCCGTACTTCATTGTACCCAAGAAAGGTGGTGGGTTACGACCAATCTTGGACCTGCGCGTCCTGAACCGGTCCCTTCACAGGCTACCGTTCAAGATGCTTACGCAGAAACGCATTTTCAAATGCATCCGTCCCCAAGATTGGTTTGCAGCAATCGACCTGAAGGACGCGTACTTTCATGTCTCGATTCTCCCTCGACACAGACCGTTTCTCCGCTTTGCGTTCGAGGGACGGGCATATCAGTACAAGGTCTTACCCTTCGGGCTGGCCCTGTCGCCCCGCGTCTTCACGAAAGTCGCGGAGGCGGCCATTGCTCCCATGTGCGAGCGTGGTGTTCGCATCCTCAACTACCTCGACGACTGGCTTATTCTGGCCCAGTCGAGAGAGCAGTTGTGCGAACACAGGGACATGGTGCTCAGTCACCTCAGCCACCTAGGGCTTCGGGTCAACTGGGAAAAGAGCAAACTCACCCCCGGGCAGAGGATCTCTTTTCTTGGCATGGAGTTGGACTCGATCAACATGACAGCGCGCCTCACCGAGGCCCGTGTCCAGTCAGTGTTGAACTGCGTGAGCACGCTCAGACGCAGAACAGCGGCACCACTGAAACTGTTTCAGAGGCTCCTGGGGCATATGGCATCTGCAGCCGCGGTTACGCCGCTCGGATTGCTTCATATGAGGCCGCTCCAACACTGGCTTCACGATCGAGTCCCGAGATGGGCGTGGCAGAGCGGCTCGTGCCGGGTCCAAGTGACTCCGCACTGTCGCCAAACTCTCAGCTTGTGGTCGGACCCTTCCTTCCTGCGGGCAGGTGTTCCCCTGGAACAAGTGTCCAGGCACTCTGTGGTCTCCACGGATGCCTCTACCACCGGCTGGGGGGCCACGTACAACGGGCATGCAGCTTCAGGTCTGTGGACGGGGCCTCAACTGCATTGGCACATCAACTGCCTCGAGTTGTTAGCAGTACGTCTTGCACTGAGCCGTTTCAAAACGCTGCTACTAGGCAAGCACGTACTGGTCCGTACGGACAGCACTGCGACCGTTGCGTACATCAACCGCCAAGGTGGTCTACGTTCCCGCCGCATGTCACAACTCGCCCGCCATCTCCTCCTCTGGAGTCAGAAGCATCTGAGGTCGCTTCGTGCCATTTACATTCCGGGCCTGCTCAACCGTGCAGCCGACGAGCTCTCACGGCAGCAGGTGCTACCGGGAGAATGGCGACTCCATCCCCAGGTGGTCCAGCTGATTTTCAGGCGCTTCGGGACCGCTCAGGTAGATCTGTTTGCCGCCCCGGACACGTCTCATTGCCAGTTGTTCTATTCTCTGACCGAGGGGACCCTCGGCACGGATGCTCTGGCACACAGCTGGCCCCGGGGCCTTCGCAAGTATGCGTTTCCCCCAGTGAGCCTTCTTGCACAGACCTTGTGCAAAGTCAGGGAGGACGAGGAGCAGGTCTTGTTAGTTGCGCCGTATTGGCCCAACCGGACCTGGTTCCCGGAACTAGTGCTCCTCGCAACAGCCCCTCCCTGGCCCATTCCTCTGAGAGAAGACCTGCTCTCTCAGAGACGGGGCACCTTATGGCACCCGCGTCCAGACCTCTGGAAACTCCATGTCTGGTCCCTGGACGGGACGCGGAGGTTCTAGGTGACCTACCCCCTGCGGTAGTTGACACCATCACTTCCGCTAGAGCCCCCTCTACGAGGCGCCTCTATGCGTTGAAGTGGAACCTGTTCGTTGACTGGTGCTCCTCTCACGAGGAGAACCCCCGATCTTGCTCGATCAGAGCCGTGCTTTCCTTCCTGCAAGAAGGGCTGGAGCGAAGGCTGTCTCCCTCCACCCTTAAAGTGTATGTTGCCGCTATTGCCGCACATCACGATGCTGTTGATGGTAAGTCTTTGGGAAAGCATGACCTGATCGTCAGGTTCCTGAGGGGAGCGAGGAGACTGAATCCTCCTCGCCCACTCTCTATACCCTCTTGGGACTTGTCTCTGGTCCTTTCGGCACTTCAGAGACCACCCTTTGAGCCTCTGCAATCAGCTGAGTTAAAAATTCTGTCCTGTAAGACAGTACTCCTGGTTGCATTGGCCTCTATCAAGAGGGTAGGGGACCTGCATGCATTTTCGGTCGACGAATCGTGCCTAGAATTCGGCCCGGATAACTCTCACGTCATCCTGAGACCCCGGCCCGGATACGTGCCCAAGGTTCCTACCACTCCCTTCCGGGACCAGGTAGTGAACCTGCAAGCGCTGCCTTCGGAGGAGGCAGACCCAGCCCTGGCTTTTCTCTGTCCCGTTCGCGCTCTGCGTCTGTACGTGGACAGAACGCAAAGCCTCAGGACCTCAGATCAGCTCTTCGTCTGTTACGGAGGCCAGCAGAAAGGGAAGGCTGTCTCCAAGCAGAGGATGGCCCACTGGATAGTGGATGCCATCGCCTTGGCTTACGAAGCCCAAGGCGTGCCCTGCCCGCCTGGGTTGAAAGCCCACTCCACTAGAAGTGTCGCTTCTTCCTGGGCGCTGGCTCACGGCGCCTCGCTGACAGACATCTGTAGAGCTGCGGGCTGGGCGACACCTAACACGTTCGCTAGGTTTTATAGCTTACGTGTTGAGCCGGTTTCTTCCTGTGTGCTCGCTTCTACTAGCCGGTAACACCGAAGTTCCCGCTCTAGTGTCGGCTTGCTGCGCCACTCCCTTCCTAGGAACGGATACGTGCGCTTTTTACTCCAGTCGAGTTCCCCTTTGGCGAACCCTGTGAGTTCCTCCGCACCCCTTCGGCAGTCGGACGTTGCGGAGCGTCCGACGCCAGGCCTAGTGCTCGTATGCTTGTGTAACTTGTGCTAGGCTGGGTTCCATATGTGGTAATCCCTGCGGCGATCCCATATGTGTATTCTTCCACGACCAGCTCCCTGCGGTGAGCCCGTGTCTTCCCTTGGCAGAGTCTGCTCTGCCGTCACTGTCCGGTGTGTCTCCCCCTTCGGGTGGAGCCACCCCAGTGACATTCCATATGTCGCACTGCCCCCTCGGCTAGTCCATATGTGTATTCTCCACATGTTACCTCCCTTCGGGCAGGATGTGGCTCCGCAGCGTTCTTCCCCTGGAGAGGTATGCTTTCCCAGTGTTATCCAAGAGTTCCGCTGTGTGGGGTATAATGGAACAGCAGTTGAACTCCCTCTACGCAGGTCTTCCGCCCCAGCAGTTGGGGGTCTGAGAGTCTTGCGTAGGGCGCTGGATGTGGCAGCAACCGTGGCGTTTTCCATGGGATCCCAATTACGTCGTCACGTCGACGTTACGTCGAACGTGAGCGACTGAAAGGGAACGTCTCGGTTACTGATGTAACCCTCGTTCCCTGAAGGAGGGAACGGGAGACGTAACGTCCCGTCGCCACCGTTGCTGACCATCGCTGCATGGCCGTCACAAATCTCGGCTCCTCAGCGAAAAACAATGTGTGCGTGCGCCCGCTTCCTGTTTATACCCGCGCGGCGGGGCGGGGCGCGTGACGCGATTCACGCACGCCAACGTTCATTGGCTCGTTCTGTAGACACTCGAAGTTGATAGGGCTCCCTGAAGTGATCCCAATTACGTCGTCACGTCGACGTTACGTCTCCCGTTCCCTCCTTCAGGGAACGAGGGTTACATCAGTAACCGAGACGTTTTCCAGCACAAATATCTAAACATTCTTAAATCTAATAAACATCTAATAAAAAGCAAGAAGAACATCATTTATTGCAGTGAACTATATTTCTGTCTTTTGAAGACGTATGATAGATTTGTGTGAGAAACAAACCAAATAAAAAAATTAATTTAAAGAAAATCGTCCATTCCAGTGAGATGATCTTGAGAACCATATCAGTTCAGAATGGTTTTGTAAATCAACCAGTGTAAAAATCTGAATGTCTGATTAAGTGACCAACAAAATGAGAAAACTATAATTTTGGGGTGAACTATCCGTTTAAGATAACAACATCACTCTTCAGTTAAAATCATTATGAGATTTTATCTCAGGTCACGGTGTAAATGCAGAGATTTCCTGGTGAACCGCGGATCTGACAGTCATAGTGTGTGTGTGTGTGTGTGAGAGAGAGAGAGAGAGAGAGAGAGAGAGAGAGAGATTGAGTGTGTGTATGTGTGTGTGAGTGTGTGAGAGAGAGAGAGAGAGAGAGAGAGAGAGAGAGATTGAGTGTATGTGTGTGTGTGTGAGTGTGTGTGAAGAATCAGGCGCCGCATGATCCGATGGCATTCAGCCGATTTTACATTGTGGATTAATGTGACGGAGACACTGGAGAAGACATGCACCGCAGGAGGGATTAGAGAATATTTTTTTAGAGAATAAAGTAATTTTTCTTTTTTACATGATTTCTGTGTTATAATTCTTTTTTTATTTTAGTTATTATTCTTTATTTATTTTATTATTATTATTGTTTTATGTTATCATTATTTTTTGCTATATCTTGACATAAATATATATAATATTGTCTTTTTTATTTTATTTAATTATTATTTTCAGTACTTAATGTTCTAAATCTTTTTCAATGTTGTTCTAATGCTTTATAAAGCATGTTCTAATGCCAATAAAGCTTTCTGAATTGAATTGAATAGAGGCACACACACTCTCACTCACTCACACACACTCTCTCTGTCACACTCAGTCACTCACACACTCACACACACACTCAGTCACTCACTCACACACACACACACACACACACACACACACACACTCTCTCTGTCACACTCAGTCACTCACACACTCAGTCACTCACTCTCACTCACACTTACACACTTACACACTCACTCACTCACTCACTCACTCACTCACACACACACACTCACACACTCACTCACACACTCTCAAAACTTCTGCCGCATTCATACATACATACAAAAACAAACAAACAAATAAACACAAAAAATTACAGCACCTTTCCTGAGCTCATGGTTGCTTTGCATGGAAATGTAGTAATTACTTTTAAAAGCATTTGCCATGATAGAGTGGTTAAGGGATTATTTTGAGTTCATGAGACGGGTGGTAATAGCAGGTGTAAACAGGGCCTCTGTTAGGAAACGTGAAAGACGGCACAAGCGAGAGAAGGAGGAGAAACTCAGGCATGCCTGTACCTGGAGTGAGGAAGAGGAGGATGAGGAGGAGGAGGAGAAGAGGAGGAGAGCAGAACCACACGAGTACGAGATACACTGGAGGATCTGGAGAAACCACTAAAGAAGAGAAGGAGGAGGGCCTCACTGTTGGGTCATTCAACCCGATCTCACGGCAATTCATACAAATTTTACGAGGTGGCTAATTCGTATGAATTTATACGACCTAACTCGTACAAATTCATAAGATTTTTGCTAAATCGTACATATTTTACAAGTTGCCAAATTCATATGAGTTCGTACGAATGACCTACCCCTGACCCCGCCCCTAAACCTACACCATCACGTGGGTTTAGACAAATTGTACGAATTTGTATATATACATACATAGTATATATTTTTCTATACATTTATATATAAATTAATTACCTTTTTTAACAACAAAAATGAAACATCAATGAAACAAAGCTGAACTGTGCCGCTATTTTCTTCTAGAAACAAACTTTGTTGCATATTTTCCTGTTATCTCTGTAAAGCTGTTTTGAAACACTGTAGTGACTTGATAAAGGTGACCCGAACGTCTTTTAAAACTGACAATGACAAAATGTTAATTTTCATGTGAATTGTTTTAAGAGAAAAATACTAGGGCAAATAACCCTTAAAAAGGAGGAGTACAATAGAGAGCATTTTTGGTCTGCATCCAGAGACGAGGAGAGGATAGAAGAAAAGAAGGAGAGAAGAGAAGAAGGAGTGAAGAGAAGAGAAGGAGTGAAGAGAAGATTAAAGAGTGAAGAGAAGAGACAAGAAGAAAAGAGATGAAGAAGAGAAGAGGAGAGAATAGAAGAGAAGATTAAGGAGTGAAGAGGAGATGAAGCAGTGAAGAGGAGAGAAGAGATGGAGAAGTGAAGAGGAGAGAAGAGAGGAGAAGAAAGGAGAAGAGAAGAGAGGAGAAGAAAGGAGAAGAGATGAAGGAGCGAAGAGGAGAGAAGAGATGAAGGAGTGAAGAGGAAAGAAGAGAGAAGAAAGGAGAAGAGATGGAGTGAAAGAGGATAAAAGAAAAGAAGTGAAGAGTAAAGACGAAGAAGAGAATAGAAGAGAAGATTAAGGAGTGAAGAGAAGAGATGAAGGAGTGAAGAGGAGAGAAGAGAAGAGAGAATAGATGAAGGAGTGAAGAGGAGAGAAGAAAGGAGAAGAGATGAGGGAGTGAAGAGGAGATGATGAGATGGAGTGAAGAGAAGGGAAGAGATGATGAGAAAAGAGATTAAGGAGTGAAGAGAAGAGATGAAGGAGTGAAGAGAAGAGATGATGAGAGAAGAGATTAAGGAGTGAAGAGAAGAGATGAAGGAGTGAAGAGGAGAGATTAAGAAGTGAAGAGGAGAGAAGAGATGATGAGAGAAGAGATTAAGGAGTGAAGAGGAGAGAAGAGATGATGAGAGAAGATATTAAGGAGTGAAGAGGAGAGATTAAGGAGTGAAGAGAAGAGATTAAGGAGTGAAGAGAAAAGATGAAGGAGTGAAGAGGAGAGAAGAGATGAAGGAGTGAAGAGGAGAGAAGAGAAGATATGAAGGAGTGAAGAGGAGAGAAGAGAAGAGATGAAGGAGTGAAGAGAAGAGAAGATATGAAGGAGTGAAGAGGAGAGAAGAGAAGAGATGAAGGAGTGAAGGTGAGAGTGTGTGTGGATGAAAACACTCTGCAGGAGTGAAGAGGAGAGAAGAGATGATGAGAGAAGAGATTAAGGAGTGAAGAGGAGTGAAGAGATGATGAGAGAAGAGATTAAGGAGTGAAGAGAAGAGATGAAGGAGTGAAGAGAAGGGAAGAGATGACGAGAGAAGAGATTAAGGAGTGAAGAGAAGAGAAGAAGGAGTGAAGAGAAGAGATTAAGGAGTGAAGAGAAAAGATGAAGGAGTGAAGAGGAGAGAAGAGAAGAGATAAAGGAGTGAAGAGAAGAGAGTGTGTGTGGATGAAAATACTCTGCAGGAGATTCTTATTGTCATCAGGTCCGAGACGCAGAAATCTTTAAATACAGACTTAAAATAAATCTGAAACTTCAGCACTGAATACAGGAATAGCTGAGACTGATTGGACTGACAAGACATTTTACACAAAATATTACCAGTAAATAACCACATATATTCCAGTGAAAATGAAAACTGGATAACATGAAAATAGCATTATTTTAAATGTTTCTTGTTGTATATAATGTGGGTCCAGAAGTATTTTTTTTTTAAAAGTACAACTTATTACAAACTTTGATTTAGCATATTTATGAAACATGCCAATTTGTGCCGACCTAATTTTTGTCCAGGCTGTTACACAAAGAAATTATGAACATGAGAAAACAAGAGAGAACTAATGAAATATTAATATGTGATTATGTAGTAGTCAGTGTTTGCTTTTTCTTGTGAGCTTTTTGTTTTTCTATGCATTATTTTGCATAGTAATATAAAACCTGAAGCTGTAGTTTGCCTGTTTTGCCAAATAATTTAGTTAAATAATCAATACCCTAACAAAGTTTAGTGTTTTGTTCTTCCCGCATATTTAAAAAAAATTATATTTTCCTCATATTTTAATGGTTTAATTGAACTCGTAGGGTTCCTTATGGAGAAAAATGAACCAGAACCCGACTGTTACACTACTGTGCACTTTCACATACTATTTTTTACAATATTATGCATTATGCTAGTATTTAATCTCAAGCACAGTCGCAGACACACAGGCCAGCGGCTCCAGATGATGCAAGAATATTAAAAGTACATAAGGTGCAATAATCCGCTGACTGTGTCAGTAAATAAGTATTATTAATAATAAAAGATGTTATTTCTGAAATAGAATGAGCAAAAAAAAAAAAAAAAAAAAAAAAACCAGGACCCAGATTTCAGAGCTTTTTGGAACAAAATGCATCTACAAAAACAAACGCGAGAGAACTGCTGGTGTTTAAAGATTCAGATGTGCAAAAATGTGTTTGTGTAGAAACTAAAGCTATCAAACAAATCAATTACATCACATGCCAATTATTAATTGTTGCATATTGTGGCGTTAAGTCAGTGTACTGTCAGTGTTTTATCTTCATGCAGACTGACATCTTGGGCTGTTTCACAGTGTTTTGCTTTTCTACAGACCGAGGTGTGCAACATTTCTATTTGTCCAATAGCGCTTCACACCTGATGTGTGCCTGCGTCTCACACACACCGTTCATCAGTGTAAACCACTTTATCAGAGACTATATGCTCTCTTCAGTGTGTTAGACGACAAATGTGAGTGTGTGAGCTGATGATGAAGTTTTATGGCTGCATATGAAAGGGATTGCGTGTGTGTGTGTGTGTGTGATTGACAGGATCCGTTGTGTGTGGTTGAGAATGAATGAGAAGAATTTCACAGCGGCTCAATATAATCCATTCTCATCAGACTGATTAATGTAGAGCTACAGGAGCGTGTGTTTTCTGTCTGCCGTAGATCCATTCCAGCGTCACACCTGAGCTAAGCTGCGCAAAACACGCACGCACGCACGCACACTCAAACGCACACGCACATGCGCACACACACACACACGCACGCACGCACACACACACACACACACACACACACACGCACACACACACACCACCATCACAAACCATTGTGTCCCTGTGAGTTTTTGCTTGTAACATGTTAGCTTAGCACACCATCAATACACGACAATTTATGAGATTAAAACCATGTTTGTGCTCCAAACTTACTTTATAACGCAAGTCGAGTATTTTAAATAATCTTCTGTGATCTAATTTGGCTTCAGATAAAAAAATCAGACAGAAAATATACTATTGGTATAGTATTCTGCACAATGATAGTCTATATAGACTAGCATTACATTATAAATATAATCTATTATTATGAAAATACCTGGCATGGCTTGAAAAACACAGGTAACTCAAATATCATTGCAATCATGTTTATTGTCTTCAAAACATCTTTATCTGCATGTTACAGCGCGATCTCTGTAGCTTTGTGTGTATCAGTGACGTCCTGGAATGTCACATGATCATGGCTCTTCTTCATGTTCTATATATGGACTATTATTGTGCATATAGCGCCCTCAGGCTATTGGTATGAATTGAAAACACAGTATCAGAGTACCAAACGCTCATAAAGATTACATCGACGCATTTGGGTATAAATTCAATAAATATTATTCCTGTCTATAGAAATATGATGTAAATCTATGAGAATCTATCAATATTTCTCCAAATCTGCACAGTTTTGAGCTAAAGCCCTGAGAGACGTTGTTTTGTGTATCGCTGTCATGACGACAGCACAGAGTTTTTTATGAATGAAAGCGGCTGACGCGCATAATTCATATTAAAGGTATCGACTCATTTTATCATTTCATAACTCCTGACACAAATTAAGACATAACTGTCACTATGCGTTTCTCAGAATACAATAGTGGTCAAATACTGAAACTTGAGTATTATATCTTTTTAATTATGTATAGTTTGTCAAGGTATAACATTAAATCTGATAGTAATTTTGAATTAAATAAATAAAAAACGCTTCAGTGCGCGGGCGCACTGGCAACGGTTAACAGGTTAATATAATAAACTCAAATTAATAAAAAAAAAAATATTTCTATATATTCTATAGTTATCGTTATAGTTATGGTTCTTGTTGTGAACACTGATATAGTTATGGTTATAGTTATGGTTCTTGGTGTGACACTGATATAGTTATGGTTATAGTTATGGTTCTTGTTGTGAACGCTGATGTAGTTATAGTTATGGTTCCTGTTGTGAACGCTGATATAGTTATGGTTATAGTTATGGTTCTTGGTGTGACACGGATATAGTTATGGTTATAGTTATGGTTCTTGGTGTGAACGCTGATATAGTTATGGTTATAGTTATGGTTCTTGGTGTGACACTGATATAGTTATTGTTATAGTTATGGTTCTTGGTGATGATAGATAGAGGCCAATGGGCAAATTTGGCCAGGATGGGATTTTTAATGACCACAGAGAGTCAGGACCTCGGTTTAACGTCTCATCCAAAGGACGGTGCTTTTTGATAGTATAGTGTCCCCATCACTATACTGGGGCATTAGGACCCACACAGACCACAGGGTGAGCACCCCCTACTGGCCTCACTAACACCTCCTCCAGCAGCAACCTGGTTTTCTCAGGAGGTCTCCCATGCAGGTACTAACCAGGCTCAACCCTGCTTAGCTTCAGTGGGCAACCAGTCTTGGGCTACAGGGTGATATGGCTGCTGGCAAATATATAGTTATGGTTCTTGGTGTGACACTGATATAGTTATGGTTATAGTTATGGTTCTTGGTGTGACACTGATATAGTTATGGTTATATGCTTACCTTTTCCAGATGAGCAATCCAACTCCGAGAGTGAGTAACATGATGAGAGCGGCCAGAGAAACAACCACGATGATCACCACTGGACTCTGTTCACTGGAGGCCAGAGCCACTGCACACAAAGATAAACAGAAGATTGTGTTAGTATTCATGATGGCACAGGTCATTACCAGTCCTCTAAAGGCACTGGAGCTTGACAAGAAGATTGATCTTTGAAGTCCTTCCTTATTTATTTTGATAGGATCCTAATGGGAATACATTTTTTGTGAGTTAAAAAGTTGCGACTTCTCTCCGAATGTTCCCACTCCATCCATCTGGACACAGAGACACTATTTACATTACAGTTACTAAAACACTTTGGCTTTCAAATGCAAAGATGATCCCTAGTTGTGCATCAGTAAATAATGGAGGAAAAGCCTCTTATGGGAATTCTTTTAAGTATATCTTAAAGTCAAACCCTGATGGGAGATTTAAGAAATGTTTTTTTGCATTATCATTGAAATTCAACAAATGAAATATTACCCAAAAGCAAAACATTGTCATTTTTAAAAATGAATCTGTCATTTTTTGTGCAAGTGAGTCTTTATTTATACATTTATATAGATGTATATGTTAAATAAATACTAAAAATAAAAGTTCAAAGTTAAATAAACTACTTATTAAAGGTTTAGGGTTGATAAGATTATTTAATGTTTTTTTAAAGAAGTCTCTACTGCTCATTTATTCAATCAAAAATACAGTAAAAACAGTGAAATATTATTCCAATGTAAATCAGCTGTCAGTCCTAATTATAACACGTTAAAAGTCATAATAAGTTATAATATAACTAGTAAATATAATAAATAAATAATAATAATAATATTAATTATTATTATAATATGTAGATTTTGTTGATTATAATCGAAAATCATTTTTAATAATTTTTTAAAGGTCTGATTTGTGAAAAAAATCCCTATTATCTATTAACCATTTTCAACTTAGCGAAGGATTTTGCGTTTGTGAAAAAGCCTAAGCTGTCACGAGCAAAAGCAGAGGATCTGGAGAGAGTCTCATTCAGTCCAAATGGTTTTTCAGCAGGCAGCACACAGGGCAGCTTTGTCCTGCATAATCTAAAGCTGTTCAATAGTTGTTTGTGCGCAGAAATAAAGAGCAGGACGAGGTCACGTGTGAGTTTCCTTCCGTAGTGTTCATTCAATATGAATGCGTCCTCTTTAATTAGAGATGACAGCAAGCATCTGCACTTTGAAGCCATTGTTTCACAGTAAAGCCAGCATGTTTTCTGCACTAAGATTAATATAGACACACTCACGTTCTCCCAGTGTCTGAAGCTCCAGCGGTGAACTAAACAACCCGTAGTCCAGCGGAGGAGGAGACGAGGACGAGGAGGAGGAAGAGGAGGAAGAGGAGAGAGGAGAGGAAGAGGAGGATGAGGAGGAGAGAGGA
>NC_138230.1:45778599-45791099 GCF_964197995.2 Scardinius erythrophthalmus | reverse complement strand
TATTGAATAAACATATTTTTTTTTTATATCCAGCACATAATTGACCCCAGAATGTGGAGAAAAGCAGCTTCCACAAGCGTGCACACACACACACACACACACACACACACACACACACACACACACACACACACACACACACACACACACACACACACACACACACACACACACACACATTCCGGTAGCAAGAAATAAATAAAGAAAAACTATTGTGAAATAAACAAACAAAGGGTGGAACGCATTACCCAGAATGCTTCACCAGCTGGGCAGGTTGATAGAGTTGCTATTATCATTTCTATTATGGCAGGGAGAGCGAGGAGGAGAGAATAGAGGGAGGATTTCTGTCGTCCTGCTGAGACTGATGCCTGCGAGACATTTATATTTCCATCTAAAGAACGATATTACAACACCTGCGACAGAGAGGCGGAGGAGAGGAAGAGAGGGAACGAGGAAGCCTGGTGAAGGAAAGGAGATAGATGGGAGAAAAGGCTTTTAAAGAGGGAAGAAATGGAGCAAACGAACGAGTCCAGGAACTGTAAACAGACACGGAGGGCAAAAAATAAATCAGATCTGCCATTTTGCATTAAATTTCAAACTTCATCACTATAGAAATCCAATTTCTTTAGCTCAGATTAGATGTGTAATTTATGCATCAATTCTAACACTAAACTGCCACAATAATGACCATTGACTATTTTTCAAAAATCAACACCCCTCGTCTATCATTGGCTGGCCACACAGATAGCCCCGCCCCCAACTCATGCCATTGGTTGAGAGCAAACAGAGCAAAAAGTTTTAAAAGCTCCATTTTAAAGCTGCATCTACATCTTCAAGCAAAATAGAAGACGGTACGGAAATAGAAGTACGGAAATAAATAAAGGGGAAGTGCGTTTGTTTATTTATTTATTTGTTTGTTTGTCCAAACATTTAACACAAACGTACATAGAAAACTCCTAAAGATTCAAGCAGAATCAATCAATGTTAGAAGCTTATTTTTCACCCAACTTAAAAATAGAGGAAATCAGAGAGAAATACAGAAAAGATGAAAAACACAGTGAGAAAAGTGTCTGACAGAAATATGAGGAGCTTCGTTTTCCTCAAAGCAGCAACACTGTGAGTAACAGACACAATGTAAAACAAGCCGACAGCACAGGAGAGAAAACACACACACACACACACACACACACACACACACACACTGCCGGAAGAGTTCAGGACAAGTGCAGCAGAATTACACACAACTGAAGAAAAATCAGCTCCGAGTACAATAAATACTCACACGCAAGCGCACACACACACACACACACACACACACACACACACACACACACACACACACACACACACACACAGAGAGAGAGAGAGAGAGAAAAAAAGAAGAAGAAAAGACAGGGCGGTCTGGCAGACTGATATCTCCCCCTAGAAATGACAGACAGCTGTCAATCAAAGCATTAGGCCATCGGTCTCATCACAAGATTGCCTGAGCAGTGGGAGTGGAGACAGAAACTCATCAACCCCCTACAGCTACACACACACACACACACACACACACACACACACACACACACACACACACACTCTTATACTCACTAACACACACATAAACACGTACACACGTACACACACACACACACACACACACACACACTCTTATACTCACTAACACACACATAAACACGTACACACGTACACACGTACACACACACACACACACACACACACACACACACATACACACACTCTTATACTCACTAACACACACATAAACACGTACACACGTACACACACACACACACACACACACACACACACACACACTCTTATACTCACTAACACACATAAACACGCACACACGTACACACACGTACACACACACACACACACACACTCTTATACTCACTAACACACACATAAACACGTACACACGTACACACGTACACACACACACACACACACACACACACACACACACACACACACACACACACACACACACACACACACACACAGCATCCTAAACATATTCTTCATGCATAACCCATCAAAGATGCAATTATGAGATATTTATTACAACCATAAATGCACTAAGCAAACACACACAGTAGGCCTGGGTGACACAGATAAATATATATATATATACAGTAATTACCATTTTAATGGTTATAATGGTAATAATTTTAAATAATGAAAAATAATTAAGCATTTGTTTGTTTGTTTTTTAAATAAATATAATCCAGTAAAAATTTTCAAACATATATAAATATATAAATATATATATATATATATATATAATTTTTTTTATTTTTTTTTTTTTTTTTTTTTTATGAATACACTATCATTTAGGGGTGTCCCCGACTACGGTTTTTTATAGTCGAATCAGAATCATCAAGTCTTGCCTATAGTCGACTAATAGTCAAATCATGTGTATGTGGGTGTGTATGGGGGTGGGGCTTTAACATTTCAAAGCCGTGATGTACAGAAAATCACACAAAGATATAGAAGAAAATGTATAAAAATATTTTGGATCAATAAAACTAAGAAATAACATAAATAACTCCAGAAAGGCCACACTGCAGACAGGATTGGCATTTCACATGCAAATCAAATTAAATCAGCTAAATTACCTGTACAGCACAACATCGATGCACCGAAAAAATAAACTAAGAAGAAAATAAGAAAATAAGAATTTTCAACTTTGTCTTTTTAACTGCAGAAACAACAATAAATGCTAAACTGGAGTGGCAGTCTTTTTAGCTAAAAATGTTCACAGCATCCAAAAATCTAATTAGAACCGGCTGAAAAGTTTTGAAATCACTTGTACCCTACACCTGATCGAGAGAACAAATCCAGTCTTTCACTCTGTCTGTGTCCGCTGGAGTCTTTTGTGCGCGCGGATAAAATACATTCTAAAACACTTAACGTGAAAAACGTTTAACGACTTAATCTCCTAAAATAGTTCAATTAAAATATCAAATTATGTAAAGAAAACGCTTTACTATAGAAGGAACACATTGCGTTCATATTCTGGGTTCATCTGCTTATCTGCACATAGTATGGTTTCTTAATAAAGTGTGTAGCCTACTGTGTACATAAATTAAGCCACGTTAAAGTGCCTTTTAAGCGTTTTAAAAGCTTTTTTCACGTTAAGCATTTTAGAATGTCCCGTGGAAAACCAACTTGTTAACGTTGGCCGGCAGAAGTGCGATCATGGTTTTCCTGATGCTAAATCCAGCCTTGGAGAATATCCTTTCTGATGGTGTACATCCACACTTTAGATTTTCTTATTCTAGACATTGTTAAAGATTTAAATCCTTGCCGCCAAGACGCTCCTCTGTAAGTCACGGATTGAAAGTGAAACTTAAATCTGTCACGGGGTGTTTGGATTTATTCACGCACGTTAAAAAATATTTATTAAAAGCTTCTTTCTTTGCACATTTTTATATACAGCATTATCATAATAGGCCAAAACCTGTAGTTCTATGTGAAATCAGACATTGAGCGTCCTCATACAGCCAAAGTGGCATGATCCTCGTTTCATAACACCTCTGCGAAGATTCGACCGTGAGATCGGTGGTAGAATCAGGCTCCTCCAATCGAAGCATCGAATCTTCGACTACTCAGGATCACCCCTACTATCATTCAAATGTAAATGTTTTAAAAGAGTCTCTTCTGCTCACCAAACGTCTCGGTTATGTATGTAACCCTATTTACCTGAAGAGGGAACGAGACGCTGCGTCGAAACGCTGTGGGAACGCTGTGGGAACGCCTCTGCGTGATTGCGTCATGAAGCACGTATGAAACCAATCCAATGGCGTGACAGAACGTCATGTGACGTCATCGGCCAGGAAACTATAAAGCACACCTGAACCAAACAGTGTCAGCTTCTGATAGGCTGAAGCAAGTCGATCACGGGCATGCCGGGAGCATAGGCGCCGATTTATGTTTTCGTCCGTGGGTGCTCATGGGCGTACGCCCTTAAAAAAAAAAAAAAAAAAAAGTCAATTTTTTTGCACTTCAGAACCTTAGGAAATGGACAGCGGCCGACACTTAACAGTGTTAAATTTGAAAAATACTGTTCGATAGAACTGCTTGGTTTGTTACCACAGTAACAGTTATCTGCGTTCTTCCTCCGCGATAAAGTTCCACATTTGCGGCTATCCAACACGAAAATGCATGCAGCAAAGCCTTTCACAACATTGTTTTCTTCAGTTTTGTCGACAACTTTACCATCTAGCTATTCTTTTCTTCAACTCCTCAGCATCCATCTCGACAACTGCAAGCAGATCGCGTGCGCGCGCGGTTATGATGACTTTTTAAAAGTTGGGAGGGCGTGGGCACAAATAAACTGATGTGGATTTTAAATTATTATTTTTTTAACTTGAAATACGGGCATATTTTTGTAGATGTGTTCCTAAAGATGTGCATATATTTGTACGTTTGCACATGATTGTTTTAAACCCATGTTTAGACCCGTGTTTCCCCCGTGTCCGACCCGACCCGCACCAGTTTGAGCAAAATTTGCGGGTAGGCTACCCGAACCCGCGCAGGACTCTGTCACACAAGTCCACACAGTAAAAATTAGATTTGTTAACTCACCATTGCGGTTAATTCTTCAGAAGGAACAGAATTAAAAGAACTGCGCTGCAGCTGCGTACAGAGCAGGGTCACTAAAGAGGCTTTTCATCCGAGAAACGCTGTGATTGGTGGATAGGATATGGAGCAGGCGATACCATAGATATCTATGGGCGATACTACTCGACTGACTGCGACATAACCAATCACAGTGTGACAGACGCTTCACATATCACCGACTGCAATGATTAATTTTAAATGAATGTAGACAGAGCGCCTACTGGCAGTTTGGCACACGTGGGTGCTCGGTATTTTCCGTGGGTGCTCGGTATTTTCCGTGGGTGCTCGAGCCCCGGAGCACCCACGGTATCGGCGCCTATGGCCGGGAGTATGGCAGGGTGACGCAGCATCTCGTTCACTCTTATGGGAACTAGGGTTACATATGTAACCGAGACGTTCACTTTCAAGGGAACTCGAGCTGTGTTGAAACGCTGTGGGAACGCTAATACCCACGCCGCCATATGAGCAAGTGTCCGTCTGTGTGAAATCAATGCGCACATCTAGGCGAAAGCACCTGCGCCCCTGGAGTGGTGCAGCCAAACTCCTAGAGGAGTGGGCCCGTACAGCCAAAGGTGAAGGCCGACTGCCGACTCATAAGCAAGTGAGATGGCCTCGATCACCCACTTGCTCATCCTCGGCTTAGATGCTGGGCCCCCTTTGTGGCGGGCACCCCCAAAGCAAACAAACAGTGTTCAGACTTTCTCCACAGTTCTGTGGATGTAAGCATCTAAGGCCCTAACTGGGCAGAGCAAAAAAGTTTATCCAGGTCTGACGTCAGGGCAGAAAGCCTGCAATGCTCAAGGTCTTACAGTATTGGTAGAAACCTTAGGAACGTAACTTGGTCTTAGGGTGAAGAAAACCTCTTACCATACCAGGAGCAAATTCCATGCACGAGGGTGATACCGAAAGTGTTTGAATGTCTCCAATTCTCTTGAGAGACGAAATAGCATAGAGAAAGACAGTCTTTAGAGATATATTTTCAGAAACTTCCTCAATGGGCTCAAACACGTACGCCACGTACACCTTCAGTGTGAGGGGGATAACCCTGCGGAGAAGCGCTCCTGCACCCACTGGGCCGTTAACCAGGTCCAACTGGAGCTCTCCACACCAGGAAGTGAAAGTCTCCACTTTAAGGCATACAGTTTCCGTGTGGATGGAGCTCTGGAGTGGAGAATGGTCTCAACAACCTCAGTTGAGAGACCAGAACTTATAAGCTGGGTCCCCTCAGAGGCCAAGCCCACAGTTTCAACAGTCCTGGGCAAAGGATCGACCCACTCGCCTGAGAGAGAAGGACCCTGCTGATCGGAACACGTCGTCAGTGAATCGATTCACTGCAGTGGAATGTTTGAACTGATTCATGGAAATGAGTTGAACGAACTAAATCTGAAGCTGCTCAAGTATAAATGATATACAGCTGTCTTACATTCATGAGAAGGATTGCAGAACTAATCTAATGGCGTGCTCTTTAATCTTAAAGGCTAAATAAAGAGTGCATTAAATCACTGCGTCAGTTTGATGTTCTCTGACCTCTGTCTGTCTGAGTCTGTTTCTCTCTTCACACACTCTATGATGCAAGAATGTCTAGAGCTCAATTCTACACGAACTCCACGCATGTAGCATAACAAGCTCTCAGAAACATCCCTGATTACCACAAACACCTTCACCGTTAGAAGCGAGGAAGACGACCAATTAAAATCCTTTACACTCTGTGACAAAGGAGGCAAATTGGTGAGTGTGTCAGTGAATGGAGGATGATGACTCAATCTGTCTCTCTCTCTCTCTCTCTCTCTCGTTTCCCCATTACAGCAGAGAGAGAGAGAGAGAGAGAGAGAGAGAGAGAGAGAGAGAGAGTCGGTAACACACACACACACACACACACACACACACACACACACACACACACACACACACCGTGTTTCAAGATGGAGAACGAGACGCTTCAGACGGATGGATGGAAGTGGAGGAGGGGGAGAAATAAACCTTTAAACCTTTAAAATGTTTGATAGATCTCATAAAAAAGTAATAATTCTGTAAAAGATTTCCAGTTACCTTTTCGAGACAAGTTTACTTGAGAGAAGAAAAAAACTATATATAAATATAAATATATATATATATATATATATATAGTAATTCAAAAGATATGACTGCTTATTATGCCACCTTAAAATAAGATTGTAGAAGATTTAATATATATATATATATATATATATATATATATATATATATTTTTTTTTTTTTAATATATCTATTTTAAATTATAATGCAACTTATTTAGTCTCTTAACAGACTTATGAAATTATATTTACAACCTTACAATTTTATTGAAATCTTAGTTTTTGTTTCTTGGAATTTTCTTGGAACTTTTCTTGGTTTGTTTCTTGGAACTTGTATGTCTTTCATCATTCATCAATGACTCAGTCAATAATTTGACAATTTGCATTCTCAAGAAACAAAAGATTAACAAATACACACACATATATATAAAAAATACATCAGATATATTAGAAATATCATCCTTTGTGTTCCACAGAAAAAAGTCAGTTCCACTTTATAATAAGTGTCTTTAACTAGCATATACTAACATTTAACACTTATTTAACACTTATTGTGTCCATATATGTTTTATATGTTTAACCTTCTCCACATCCCTCTACAGCAGCGCAAGTGTTCTACGACACAACATCAGCACAATAATACATTATACCTCACCATTATCATTATTTGATGTCAGAAGACACCTAATATAAAGTGTGACCAGACAGGAAGTCTAACACACACACACACACACACACACACACACACACACACACACACACACACACACACTCTCTCTCTCTCTCTCTCTCTCTCTCCATGTCCTCCTCTTATCCCTCTCTCACCCCAGAGGTGCCGGATCCCGGAGAGCTCCACATGCTTTCCCATCTAAAGCAGCAGAATAATCCTCTGAAGATATTGAAATGTCAATCCCTCTCTGCTGACCCCTCCCTTCTCCCTCAGAGACACACACACTCACACACACACACACACACACACACACACACACACACACACACACACACACACACACACACACACACACACACACACACACTGTCTCTCACACTCACTCACACACACACACACACACACACACACACACACACACACACACACACACACACACACACACACACACGTCTGGTTTACTATCTTTGTGGGGACTCTCCATAGACTTAATGGTTTTTATACTGTACAAACTGTATATTCTATCTCCTTACACTAACCCTACCCCTAAACCTACCCATCTCACACACACACACACACACACACACACACACACACACACACACACACACACACACACACACACACACACACACACACACACACACACACACACACACACACACACACACACACACACACACTAACCCTACCCCTAAACCTACCCATCACACACACACACACACACACACACACACACGTCTGGTTTACTATCTTTGTGGGGACTCTCCATAGACTTAATGGTTTTTATACTGTACAAACTGTATATTCTATCTCCTTACACTAACCCTACCCCTAAACCTACCCATCTCACACACACACACACACACACACACACACACACACACACACACACACACACACACACACACACACACACACACACACACACACACACACACACACACACACACACACACACACACACACACACACACACACACTGTCTCTCACACTCACTCACACACACACACACACACACACACACACGTCTGGTTTACTATCTTTGTGGGGACTCTCCATAGACTTAATGGTTTTTATACTGTACAAACTGTGTATTCTATCTCCTTACACTAACCCTACCCCTAAACCTACCCATCTCACACACACACACACACACACACACACACACACACACACACACACACACACACACACTAACCCTACCCCTAAACCTACCCATCACAGAAAACTTTCTGCATTTTTACATTTCCAAAAAAACTCATTCTGTATGATTTATAAGCTTGTTTACCCATGGGGACCTCAATTTAGGTCCCCACTGTGACACGAGTCCCCATGAGTCTGTGTGCATTCAGGTTGAAGTCCCCACCGGGATAGAAAAACATGAACACACACACACACACACACACACACACACACACACACACACACACACACACACACACACACACACACACACACACACACACACACACACACACACACACACACACACACACACACACACACACACACACACACACACACACACACACACACACACACGGCTTTGTCTCAGTGTTGTGTCCAAACTAAGATCAGAGACGTGACCCAAATCTGCCCACTTTTTGGGTCTCATTCATGGCTGATTCATAACTCATATTCACGCCCTCATATTGTCAGAGCCGCAGTATTACATGGTGTACGAGGCACTTTAAAAATGACTATGTGTCATGAGAGAATATAAAGATCTGAATGAAGCAGTTACACATTCATGCAGCCGATGGAGTTTTTAATCAACCACACAAATAAGTGACTCATCCATGGTGACAAAAAGCCTTTACAATCTCTCTCTCTCTCTCTCTCTCTCTCTCTCTCTCTCTCTCTCTCACACACACACACACACACACACACACACACACAATCACAGGGGTTGGAAAGCCGTCAGAGTTATTTCCGTTTATAAATTCACATTGATTCAGCCTGAACAGATGCCTTGTTAAAATGAATCTGTAACACAACTCAGTTTGCAGACACACACACACACGACGCACTCAATGTTGAAGCGGTCTGGCTGGTTCGACTTTACCTTTTTAATTACAGTATTTCCTGTACTATTACTATTTATAACGTGGTCCACCATCAACTATCCATATGTATCGTCACTAATACTGTGAAGAGTGTTGGAGGTTTTATTGCTTGTACCTTCAGGGTTAGTGTCTGTGTGTGTGTGTGTGTGTGTGTGTGTGTGTGTCATAAGCAGTCGTATAAGCCAGTGTTTGTTTCTCCCTGAACCGTGACGGGCTCCACGCGAACAGAGAGCATGATGGGCCAGAGACATCATGCCATAAACGAACCAGTGACCTTTATGAATACTGCATACGTGACTTTGAGTGCAAACCTACACTAAACCTGTTCACCAATCCCTGCTCTTGTCCTCGCAGACGGAAACACTAAAGAGGATCTATTGTGTTGTTTTTTCCCATCTTTCTTTACTGTCTTATGTTCCTGTTTGATCATGAAGAAGCTCCAGCTCTTCTCTATATCAGTGTCAGTGTTTCTGAACTCCTGAAACGCCTCCATTGTAGTCTTGAGTTTCTTCCGGGAACGAACACGTCACAGTAATCCTCATTTAAATAATTTATGCGCAGAATAAAGGGGCGGGGCCTGGTTGAGTTAGTTAGTAGTGTGTTAAACTGGCGGTTATGGTAAGGGGCGGGACATTTCCCAAACACACTCGAAGCGCTCGACCAATCACAACCAAGCGGCAACTTAACACTCTTGAATCCAACACTGAAGAGACTTAAACTGCAGTTCATCGACTGACCACTAGAGGCCGGCTGCAGAAGAGGTTCATTACCCATAAACCCCCATGTTAAAATGCTCAACTTTCCAGCAGAAAAAAGATGGCGACGGCCAGCTCCGCCCACTTTGGGCATCAAAAATGCTCTATTCTTTACAGTCTATGATCATAAAACACTGCTCCAGCCGACCAATCAGAGCACAGTGTGCTTTTCAGAAGGAGGGGCTTCATAGAGACAGGAAGTAAACAGAGCGTTACTGACAGACTGGGAAGAGAGGAGCCGCAACAATGGAGAATATGAGGAAAATAATCAACATTCAAGCAGGAAAACCTGTTCTAGTAGAGCCTGAAAACTACATCAAGACTTTGAAGAAGGGCATAATATGGGCTCTTTAACCTTCCTCTCAGAATAAGCACGGTTCACATCCGGCAGCATTGGCTCGTAGCCGGTGTCGGGTTTAAGAGCACAGGTCGATGAGAAGTTCCCCCTGACCAAACGGATTCCCAGTGTTTGAGGAGGAGTCTTTGAGCCGGGCTTTATCGGGCCACCGCAGGCGCTGACGGAGGATCGCATGAAAGCAGGAGCTGCTTCGCTTCTTTTCTTCAGAAACCACAGGGATCTACACAGATTATTACCGTTCTTACACACTTGTGAAAATTTGTGTGGGTCTTTATGTGTGTGTGTGCATGTCTGACGGGTTTAACCTCCTGCATTCAGATTATCACTCGCATATGGAGAAGGGAAGCTGTTTTAAATAAGCCAATTATGTTATATGTACTTCAGAATGTTACACTGACTTGGGTTTTTCTCAAATCAAACTCAACAGTTCAACACATGATATTCACATTATATTTAATCATTTAGCAGACGCTTTCATCCAAAGCGACTTACAAATGAGGAGAGCAATAGAAACATTAGCAATAACCAAAACATTAAACCACAATATCAGTGATTCTATGAGAGATATTATTTTATCTTGAAAAATAAAGAAAAATGTTGTTTATATATTAAATAAGCATGTTCTAATACCTATTTTTTGATAATCCATATAGATATATAAAATATAGAACCTTTAATTAGTTATTCTTTTTTTATATGGAACTTGACATTAACAGTGGTTCTTACAGTTTTTTATGATTGCTATGACAGATTTTTCAATACTTTTAACAATTTTAACACAGTTAGCACTACATCCGTCTGTGTAAGCTATACTATTAACATTGCTTCAACACAAAATGCATACAATTAACACAAATTTAAAATGCTTGAACTTCTTTTACACACAAGCTCAAATCCCAATGCTTTAACACTGTATGTCAGAACAGATAACACGTGTTCTAAACCTAACCTTACAGGCTAAAGTCAAGGTGAACAGCTGCTTATATTGTGAACTGAAACACAAATATATCCCCTGTATTTATTCCATTGTTACGGAGAAACAGCTGATTGAATTATGCAAATATATAAATCACAGCTGATTCCCATCTAGGAAACACTCAGGTGTTGAGGTTCTTTCAATCGCATGACCATATGGTATACTTTAACCGTACATTCTGTAAAGCACTCTGTGATGCGTCTTTTTTTATTGAATTTCTGCAGCAAAATACCTAAATCCAACAAAACAAAAATGTAGAAAGGCTTCAAAAGAAACTGCAGTGCAAAACACAATCTATGATCAATACAATACTGTCTGTTGTATAAGGGCAGACCTGACACATATAAACTAATGCAGTTTCCGTAATTCCATCTGATGTCAGTGTTTTTATGACATCGTGCTATGATCGACTAAATCTTCCTGTTGGACGAGAACATATGTTAGTGTTTTGAAAAATTATTTGATTTTGAGACATGTTTGCAGTGTTTTGGTAGACATAGTGTATTGTGTTAGTGTAATATTGTATTTTGAAAATTAGTGTTGGAGTTTAGTTTACAGTGTGTGCTTTTGAGCATGAAATTAACTGTCCTGCCAATTGTGTGTTGTAGGTGTGTTGGTGCGTTAAGAGTTTAGGAAATTTGTAAATATGCCAATTCACTCACCCTCATGTCGTTAAACCCTAAATGACCTTTTTATACGGAACATAAAATAAAATCGTTCAACACTGATAATAATCATAAATGTTTCCTGATCATCAAATCATCATATTAGAGTGATTTCTGAAGGGTCATGTGACACTGAAGACTGGAGTAATGATGCTGAACATTCAGCTTTGATCACAGGAATAAATTACACTTTACTGTATATTCACATAGAGAACAGATGATTTACATTGGAATAATATTTCACTGTTTTTACTGTATTTTTGATCAAATAAATGAGACTTATATACATATATAGACTTATAGACATATAGGTGCAAA
>NC_138230.1:45771099-45776099 GCF_964197995.2 Scardinius erythrophthalmus | reverse complement strand
GTTTCAGCGAGAGTGTGTTTCAGTGAGTGTGTGTTTCAGTGAGAGTGTGTTTCAGTGAGTGTGTTTCAGTGAGTGTGTGTTTCAGCGAGAGTGTGTTTCAGTGAGTGTGTGTTTCAGCGAGAGTGTGTTTCAGTGAGAGTGTGTTTCAGTGAGAGTGTGTTTCAGTGAGTGTGTGTTTCAGTGAGAGTGTGTTTCAGTGAGTGTGTTTCAGTGAGAGTGTGTTTCAGTGAGAGTGTTTCAGCGAGAGTGTGTTTCAGCGAGTGTGTGTTTCAGTGAGTGTGTGTTTCAGCGAGAGTGTGTTTCAGTGAGTGTGTGTTTCAGTGAGAGTGTGTTTCAGTGAGAGCGTGTTTCAGCGAGAGTGTGTTTCAGTGAGTGTGTGTTTCAGTGAGAGTGTGTTTCAGCGAGAGTGTGTTTCAGTGAGTGTGTGTTTCAGTGAGTGTGTGTTTCAGCGAGAGTGTGTTTCAGTGAGTGTGTGTTTCAGCGAGAGTGTGTTTCAGTGAGAGTGTGTTTCAGTGAGAGTGTGTTTCAGTGAGAGTGTGTTTCAGCGAGAGTGTGTTTCAGTGAGAGTGTGTTTCAGTGAGTGTGTGTTTCAGCGAGAGTGTGTTTCAGTGAGAGTGTGTTTCAGTGAGAGTGTTTCAGCGAGAGTGTGTTTCAGCGAGTGTGTGTTTCAGTGAGTGTGTGTTTCAGCGAGAGTGTGTTTCAGTGAGTGTGTGTTTCAGTGAGAGTGTTTCAGTGAGAGTGTGTTTCAGCGAGTGTGTTTCAGTGAGTGTGTGTTTCAGTGAGAGTGTGTTTCAGTGAGAGTGTGTTTCAGTGAGTGTGTGTTTCAGTGAGTGTGTTTCAGCGAGAGTGTGTTTCAGTGAGTGTGTGTTTCAGCGAGAGTGTGTTTCAGCGAGAGTGTGTTTCAGTGAGAGTGTTTCAGTGAGAGTGTGTTTCAGTGAGAGTGTGTTTCAGTGAGAGTGTGTTTCAGTGAGAGTGTGTTTCAGTGAGAGTGTGTTTCAGTGAGTGTGTGTTTCAGCCAGAGTGTGTTTCAATGAGTGTGTTTCAGTGAGAGTGTGTTTCAGTGAGAGTGTGTTTCAGCGAGAGTGTGTTTCAGTGAGAGTGTGTTTCAGCGAGAGTGTGTTTCAGTGAGAGTGTGTTTCAGTGAGTGTGTTTCAGTGAGAGTGTGTTTCAGTGAGAGTGTGTTTCAGTGAGAGTGTGTTTCAGCGAGAGTGTGTTTCAGCGAGTGTGTGTTTCAGTGAGTGTGTGTTTCAGTGAGTGTGTGTTTCAGTGAGTGTGTGTTTCAGCGAGAGTGTGTTTCAGTGAGAGTGTGTTTCAGTGAGTGTGTTTCAGTGAGAGTGTGTTTCAGCGAGTGTGTTTCAGTGAGTGTGTTTCAGTGAGAGTGTGTTTCAGTGAGAGTGTGTTTCAGTGAGTGTGTGTTTCAGTGAGTGTGTGTTTCAGTGAGAGTGTGTTTCAGTGAGTGTGTTTCAGTGAGAGTGTGTTTCAGCGAGTGTGTTTCAGTGAGTGTGTTTCAGTGAGAGTGTGTTTCAGTGAGAGTGTGTTTCAGTGAGTGTGTGTTTCAGTGAGAGTGTGTTTCAGTGAGTGTGTGTTTCAGTGAGAGTGTGTTTCAGTGAGTGTGTGTTTCAGTGAGTGTGTTTCAGTGAGTGTGTTTCAGTGAGTGTGTGTTTCAGCGAGAGTGTTTCAGTGAGAGTGTGTTTCAGTGAGTGTGTTTCAGTGAGAGTGTTTCAGTGAGTGTGTGTTTCAGTGAGAGTGTGTTTCAGCGAGTGTGTGTTTCAGCGAGAGTGTGTTTCAGTGAGTGTGTGTTTCAGTGAGTGTGTTTCAGTGAGAGTGTGTTTCAGTGAGAGTGTGTTTCAGTGAGAGTGTGTTTCAGCGAGTGTGTGTTTCAGCGAGTGTGTGTTTCAGTGAGAGTGTGTTTCAGTGAGTGTGTGTTTCAGTGAGTGTGTTTCAGTGAGTGTGTTTCAGTGAGTGTGTGTTTCAGCGAGTGTGTGTTTCAGTGAGAGTGTGTTTCAGTGAGTGTGTGTTTCAGTGAGAGTGTTTCAGTGAGAGTGTGTTTCAGTGAGAGTGTGTTTCAGTGAGTGTGTTTCAGTGAGTGTGTGTTTCAGTGAGTGTGTGTTTCAGTGAGAGTGTGTTTCAGCGAGTGTGTGTTTCAGTGAGAGTGTGTTTCAGTGAGTGTGTTTCAGTGAGTGTGTTTCAGTGAGAGTGTGTTTCAGTGAGAGTGTGTTTCAGTGAGAGTGTGTTTCAGCGAGAGTGTGTTTCAGCGAGTGTGTGTTTCAGTGAGTGTGTGTTTCAGTGAGAGTGTGTTTCAGTGAGTGTGTGTTTCAGTGAGTGTGTTTCAGTGAGTGTGTGTTTCAGCGAGTGTGTGTTTCAGTGAGAGTGTGTTTCAGTGAGTGTGTGTTTCAGCGAGTGTGTGTTTCAGTGAGAGTGTGTTTCAGTGAGTGTGTGTTTCAGTGAGAGTGTGTTTCAGTGAGTGTGTGTTTCAGTGAGAGTGTGTTTCAGCGAGTGTGTGTTTCAGTGAGAGTGTGTTTCAGTGAGAGTGTGTTTCAGTGAGTGTGTGTTGCAGCGAGTGTGTGTTTCAGTGAGTGTGTGTGTGTTTCAGTGAGTGTGTGTTTCAGCGAGTGTGTGTTTCAGCGAGTGTGTGTTTCAGCGAGTGTGTGTTTCAGTGAGAGTTTGTTTCAGTGTGAGAGTGTGTTTCAGTGAGTGTGTGTTTCAGTGAGAGTGTGTTTCAGTGTGAGAGTGTGTTTCAGCGAGTGTGTGTTTCAGCGAGTGTGTGTTTCAGTGAGTGTGTGTTTCAGTGTGAGTGTGTTCGGCTGCAGTTCCAAACGCTTCCACTAGAGGAACTTCGTCTCCCATTCGTTTCCAATCTGGCAAGCTGGCTCATCCACACTGACACGCCGGAAAACACTAGTGTGGACGGAGAGCATTTTAAACGAAAACGCCGTTTTCAAATGTATCCGGATTAATGTAGCCATAGCCTGAGTGTGTAGAAAAACCCTGAATGAACACTAGTGTGTGAATGCTGTACCCTAACACAATTGTGAGTTTATATCTTGCAATTCTGACTTTATAACTCGCAATTGCAACTTTATTATCACCAAATTCTGACTTTATATCTCGCAATTCTGACTTTATAACACGCAATTCTGACTTTATATCTCGCAATTCTGACTTTATATCTCGCAATTCTGACTTTATAACACGCAATTCTGACTTAATATCACCGATTCTGACTTTATAATGCTGTACCTGGCAGGCTTGTGGACACATTGACCTGTGTGTGTTTAAGTGTGTGTTTAAGTGTGTGTGAATGCTGTACCTGGCAGGCTTGTGGACACGTTGACCTGTGTGTGTTTAAGTGTGTAGGGAAGTGTGTGTCTAAGTGTGTGTTTAAGTGTGTGTGAATGCTGTACCTGGCAGGCTGGTGGACATGTTGACCTGTGTGTCTTTAAGTGTGTGTTTAAGTGTGTGAATGCTGTACCTGGCAGGCTGGTGGACATGTTGACCTGTGTGTCTTTAAGTGTGTGTTTAAGTGTGTGAATGCTGTACCTGGCAGGCTGGTGGACACGTTGACCTGTGTGTAGAAGCGTTTGTTGGGCAGCAGCTCTGAGACGCCGTTGCGAGCCTCGACGCTGAAGGAGTAGTTGGAGTTGGGCAGCAGGTTCACGAGGGTCACGGTTCTCTCGGTCAGGCCGCTCTGCTGCGGGACGAAGCCCACGCTGGATCCACACGGCTCACACTGGACCCTCGGGGCCCTCGGGGGCCCGACACACCGACGGCAGCCCACGCTGTAGCTCAGGTCCCCACGGCCCCCAGAGTCACTGGGACCGGCCCAGTCCAGCACCAGCGTCGACTGTTTCAGTGTGAAGACCAGATCCCGAGGAGGAGACGGAGGACCTGCGGGACGAGATTACAGTGAATAAAGGAAGAACTTGTTGAGCTTGATTACAATAAAAATACTGAAATGTTCATTATCAGCAAAAATGTTGAGATAAGGTGAAGTTAAAGAAACTGTATTGAATGAGTGGATTCTGGAATCTAATGAGTGATTATAATCAAGGTATTAATCAATATTTTTCCTTTCTAAATATCACATGAGTTGACTGACTTCTCTAGGCTTATGAGATTTTACTTCGTTATAGAAGTTACCAGTGTGATTACTGACATGTTCTGTATTAAACACCTGAGAGGTGACTGAGGGTCTGACCCAGGGCTGGACTGGTAATCTGGCATACCGGGCAAATGCCCGGTAGGCCGACGCGCTTTTTGGGCCGATACATCTCATAGTTTTTTTTTTTTTAACGGCCCATAAAACTCGTACATTGGCGGCCCATTCGTTTTGTTTTGTTTAATAGGCGGCGCTGGGTTTGTGCCGGTGTAATGCATTGGTCAAAAAAAGTAAGCGTTATTTTTTTTTCCACTGACAGACCGGCCTATGAAACGCGTAGATCAGCGGCCCATTGGTTGTTTTCTTGATTGACACTGAGCTGGCCCAATCACAGCTTTAAAAACCTCCCCCTTTGGGCTTTAAATGAGCGTGCAGTGTCAAGTGTGTGTATCTGTCAAAAAAAAAAAATAGTCTGAGAGAAACGCAAGGAATGTGCAGAGAAATAGTGTGTAATAGAAATAGCAGACGCTGTAAAATGTGTCAAAATATAAATGTTTTCTGCAGCAGCAGGACCTTCATCAGCTGTAGTGGCTGATGAGGAGGATAGTGAGGAGGATCAGGAGAGAGAGATGAGAAAGTGTAGAGCCTGCGGTAAGCAGAACTACTTTCAAAACACTTAGGCTATGTCAGTGTGTAGGAACCCATAACCCAGTTACGCATTATTTCCACATCTGCATAGTTGACGATTACAGAAATTTACTATAATGAGACGCGTTTTTATCCATGTTTTCCGCCAAAATAAAAGCTTGATGCAGTTTCCATCAAAATAAAAGATCATGTGCTGATCTCTTTCAAGTATAGAAATTAGTACAAAACTAAATATAAAGTTTTCTTTATTTTT
>NC_138230.1:45746099-45766099 GCF_964197995.2 Scardinius erythrophthalmus | reverse complement strand
TATAATAAATACTGCATATATAACATTATATTTAACTTTTCTTTTGTTAAATGTTCGTGTGTTGGTCAAAAATTACTGGAATATTTTTTATTTCAATTAAACTAAATGCACTATATTTTAGTTAGATAATGTTTTTTATTTAATATTTTGTATTTGTAGGGGATTTTATGGTACTAAATTATATTTACGCTGTATTTATAATCCATTTATTCACTTTTTGAGCATAGACCTGAAAATTACATTTCCAACTTAAACTGTGGTAAACCTTGAACGCTTTAGAGCGACAGACTGAAGTTTGATCTCTTTTTAAAGACGACACTTGACAGATTATTGCTGAAGTGAAGAAAGTTTTAAAAAGTGAATACAGAATTTTACGTTTATTGTTATGAAAAATTTGCAAAAATACTATTTTACTTTATTTATGCCTTTGAAAAAATCAAAGGCATAAATCTGAGCCAAAATGTTTAGCCTGATATCTAAAAAAAAATCTTTCAGTGAGAGTGTGCTCGGCTGCAGTTCCAAACGCTTCCACTAGAGGAAATTCATCTCACATTAATTTCCAATGTGCTAATTTCTGACTGCGAGGAGCTCAAGTGTGACTATTTTTTACAGGACCATTTAACCTGTTCCAATCATGTCCATGTTTTCTGTGTGTTCACACAAGTGCCAAAACCTTTACCAAGTTTCATTCCGTTCCGATGAAGAATTTTTTTTTTTTTTAAACGACTGTAAATTTTTTCGAAGAGCACCAGTCATTGGGACTGGCTCTGGGACACTGATGCACACATAAGCATTGACATGCAGCCTTACGAGTGCAGGGTGCGGACGGAGGGTCCAGCGGGGTCCTGAAGTGATCGTCCTCACACACACACACCACAGAGCCTTCTTCGTCAGACTTGCTGTTCGCTGGACACGGGAAACACTCCTGCTGTCGAGAAGACATCTTATACGTGCCCGGAGGACAGGCTGGAGAGAGAAACAAACAGACCAGTCACGACAAAACCTGGAGCTCATAGAAGAACTCAATGCAGGCCTGAAAAATGGCATCACTTATAACCTGAGGCCAGAACAGGTTAGATGGCTTCAGACCTTATTAGCCAACATGAAAAAGAACCACTTGGGAGCATAATACGCTAGTGGAGAACTGAGCCTCCGGTAACTAAAGCCTTTCTAACTAATGAGGTTTATATTACACATGATTAAGGGGCTATTTGTTGCCTTTCCAAACAGTAAGTGATGGAAGCTCACACTCGTGAAATAGCCGAGGAGACACTCGTGCAACAGTGAAACGCAATGTTCAATATGGCAGCTGTAGGAAAGAAAAGTAAGTATTGCATCATAGTGAGTGTAAGGATGTGTAACTCAGTCATCTCACTGATAAAAACAAAACCCGGGTTCACTAGACCAAACTTAAAAAATTAAAAAGTATTAAATTACAATTTGTCTGTTACTTGCAAAACAACAATAATAATAATTTTTAAAAAATCTGCATATAATGGAGAAAGTTGCCTTTTAGAACCAGATGGTGTAGTTACAGCCTCTACCAGCAGGGGCTAACCAGATCATGCTAACTGGGTTATGCTAACCAGCAAATCGCTGATCCCTGTAAAAGGTGCTATACTTGTATGCAAATTTTCCAAGGTCATTGTCAAGGCGGATGTTGAGCATCCATTCATTTGCCAATCCTTCAATTTCATTTTGAGTCATTATACAATCCCTTCATCATTGCCTCAATGCACTGACAGGATCATAAAAACAACTCTCTGGAAAACATGCAGTGAATATGCACATGGATACACAGAGAGTTGCACACACGCACAAAGTGACCCAAGCAGCAAACACACACACACACACACACACACACACACACACACACACACACACACACACACACACACACACACACACACACACACACACACACACACTCCTGTTTTCCAGCAGGGCAAGCAAAATCCGATAGACAATGGGAAAAACGCAATACACAGATACACACCAAAACACAAGCACGTCTCAGCGTATGAAATGTGAAAGCGAAGCTCATGGCTTGTCAGGTTAATTCCTGCAAACAGCTCTGATAAAATGTGTGTTATCAGACCTGCGTTTGTTTTTGCTGCTGTCTTTACAACTCGACTGTAATGTGTTTCACTGCTGCCGGAGGACTGTGGCGAAAACAGCTGAAGCCAAACACACTGAAGGGAATGAGATCACAACCCATATCTGCTGACATTACACACAAATCCCAGGGTCTCGAAATTAATTGTCCAATTCCACAACAGACCAGCTGGCTAAATGTGGATCAATCATCTAATGTGACATCAGCAGGGGTTGATTAGCAGAAACCAGTGAGATGATTGGCTCTATTCTGCCATGAGGAACTATAATGCAGATTGAGAGAAAACTAGAACCAAGATTCTAAATATCTAAAGGGAAAGGAGGCGGTGGATTAAGTTTTCAGATGTAGGAGGTACAGCATATACAAGTTAGCCATTTTTTAGGGAATTCTCTGCCTAATTTTATGTCTGGTTTTATTATCTGAAATTATGCATCATTTTAACTCTAATGGAGAACAAACAAATCATTTAAATTTGTTCATTTAGCAGGCACTTTTATCCAAAGCAACTTACAAATGAGACTAATAGAAACAGAAGCATTTAATTCAAGACAGAACACAACACAGGTAGTGCGACCGTAATAAATTTCCATATGAAAGATTAAAATATATCTGCAGAAAGATTTTATTGCAAAAGTTGCTTTTGCAATAACAAAACAAAAACAATACTTGAAATAAAATCTGAAGTCTTTGTCTCTCGCTGACAAATATCTGGTTTTGTGTGAGCAATCAGATTTCGCTGAGGGGACTCTTCATAACCACCCGGCTCCTTCGGACACACATCAATAAATCATAAAGAACGTAATACAGTAAACGTGAGCAATGAATTGTTTCATTGGCGCTCTGACAGGAGGTTTTAATGAATATTAATAAGTCTAAAAAGACGTTTGCTTTGCTCTCCCTCTCTCGTCTCGACACAAATGGCCTTCATTATTTTCTAGCTATAATTCCATGCCGTCTTCTTTTCAAATGTCAGGCTAGATTTGCAAGCAGCTGTCAGCGAATCAATAATTCATGTCATCATATTCAGATCAATGCCTCAATGCTGCTAATTCCAATTTATGAAAGAATCCCTTGCGAATGGAATAAATCCACATAAATGAAGGAGTGAAAGGTCTATTTTAAAGGTCCTGCCTATCATATGCTCTTCATGCTCCTGTGACAATGTAGACCATTGGGTTTAAATGAGCAATAATAACCGTTCAGGTGAACCACAAAAACTCTGCATTCTGTAACAGTGATTATAGTGACTTTGATATGGCCTCTGCATTAATCAAAGCCACAAAAGCTTCTTTTTTTTTCAAATCTCAAATGCCACAAACAATCACCTTCAGTGGTCTGGTAACAGCAGCAAAATTAATATATAATTGGGAACAGATTTTCATAGAGATTTGTGTGTGGGCTCTACCCACACACCTGAAACACCCTACCAATGAACATTTTAATCACATAGCAACATCTTAGCTTCCTGTGAGCAAGTAAAATTACTCACATTTTCACATTTCCCCCAGTTATAGTTTACATGACAGCCATAAATGGCTTAAACTGGACATAGAGTCCCTTTCAGAGGGATTTAGAGAGAGACGAAGGACAGACTCTTTCTCTTCATGTCCATCACATTCATTCTGATATCTCTGATCCTCTTAACACACCTCACCATTTTCCTTCACTCTTCTTTTTTCTTTTTATCCCACTCTTATCCTCTTTCTCAGTCTCTTTCACTCCCTCCCATTTTCTCCATCTCTCCCCCCAAATCCTTCTTCTTAGACTCTCACATTCAATGCAGCTTATCACTACCAAGAGAACAATAGAGAAAACACGGACAAGAGTCAGAATTAGAGGACATTACGCAGCTCAGCCTTAATCCTAATCAGGACAGGAATAATTCGAGCTCTGCCTCGTGGGGCTTGAATCCCAGCCTCCCACTCACTCCCACTGATCAATCCTCATAAATGCACTTCTCTTATTAACACACAGATCTGCTATGGCTTAAATCAATGATCACCCTTGCTCACAGTCTTGGACTTTTTGGACATTCACACTTTTCTTGCATTAGAGTTCTGTCAACCCTTGTTGGTTTGCCTGCTTTCTTCATCAACAGATCTTGCACTGTGTTCTCCCTTCCTTCCCAATGAAACACATTAGGTCACCCACCTCAAGAGGCTCGGAGCAAAGGATGACATCATCAAAAGCGTCGAACCAGCTAATGTTGGGGCTTTGTTTGCTCCCTGTCAACTCTGATGGATGGTTTCCATTTAGCCAAGTATGGAGGAGATTTGTAAATGTCCAGAGCTGAGCCTGAGCCCGAGCCCCTGATGGAGAGGCACAACGCTGAGCAGATCCGAGAGGAGTCAGGCATCGCTACACGTGTGCACAACCATCTCCTGTCACCAGAACTCGAGAATTCAGGTCATTGCGTTTACAGATCATAGACCACTTCACGTGTAATTTCTCACAGAAGGTCCTGGGGAACCTCGTTACAGAAATAGAACTGCATAAAGTGTGTGAGAGATTTGGCATAGTGATATGAAGAGGGAAAAGGGTGGATAAGAAAAGTAAATTGAGAAGGAAGGAAAGAAGAAAGGAAGGAAATGAAAAATACAGATGGAAGGAAAATGAAACAGGGGAAAAGAAGAGAAAGTGGGAGGGAAGGAACAAAGGAAGTGGGAAACAAGGAAAGAGTGGAAGGACAAGGAAGGAAAAATGGAAGGACAGAGTGGAAGGACAAGGAAGGACAAATGTAAAGAAAGTTGGAAGGAAAAAAAATCGATGGAAGAAAAGGAAGGTAAGATGAAGGAAGAGGGGGGAAGGAAAAATAAAGGAAAAGGGAGTAGTAAGGATAAAGAAGAGGAAAGGTTGGAAAGAAAGGAAAAAGTGGGGAAAGTACAAAAAGGAAAAGAAAAGGGACGAACAAAAGCAAGGAAGGAAAGACTTAAAAGAAAGGAAAGTTTAGGTGGGGAGGGGGGATGCTGAAGGAAGGAGGAGGGAAAAGAGGCAAGGAAAGAAAATGAAGTGTGCCAATGCAACATTAAATAAGCGTACTAATGTGTCGAGGTGTTTCTGTGAGAGTGAGACAGAAACTCTTGTCAGCATCACTTTTGCTCCTGCAAACAGCAGGGTAGCGTTTCACAGTGGGGAGACGACACTGGTGAAATTGATTTCCTGTAGGCTTTCAGTGACATTACCTCTGTCCCCTCAAACCCCAATCTCAACACGCCTATATCCACGTCTGCCTGATCTCAGAAAGCAAGCTATCAGCTTTCCCTCATTAGGCTGGGAGAGAGGGATGAGATAGGAAAGCAGAGAGGAAGGAGAGAGAGTCCTGTCCATTTGCATTCTAAACCCATCAGGCGGGTGTCAATGGGTATGTTTGCATCTGAATGTCAAAGCAATTTCAGGTGCGGCACTCAAGGAACTGAGAGAGATGGAAAAGAAAAAATAAGTAAAAGCTCGTTTCTGAATCACTGAAGGGTGTCCGACTGATGAGGGTGCTGGGTTTGGAGAATGAGAGCGGGGTTGCGAATGAGATGCAGGCAAATTTGCAACATCTCTCAGAAATATCTAAGCATGACAGGTTGGGCACATTTGCAGTCTCAAACAAACACCGCTCCTTATTGTTAGCTCAGGTAATGGATACCTCTTTTTTCATTCTCCCCTTTCGCTTTCAGGCCGTGAGGCTCAGCTTGAACATTAAGTGATAAAGCAAAGTGGAAAAGAAGTCATTCCTCAAAGTTTTGCAGACGCTACCAATCGAGAATCTGAATGTCTTACATTACAAATTGCTGTGAAGTGTCCAAACGTTTCTGTCATAACAGGTTAGTCAGCAGCAAAATCCAACAATTTAATCATAACACAAAAGATTAGAGGCGTGTTTGTTGATTGATTTCCATTTTTTGAAGACAAATGGATGTCTGGAGGCTGGCCACATTTTCCATTATCAATGGCGTAGAGGTCAGGAACGATAATGGGAAGAGGAAAAATGGGTAAAGATAGAAAAGGGGAGAAAAGGAAAAAGGGGGAAAGATAGAGGAAACGAAAGCAAGGAAGGAAAATAAAGGGATTCTTATGGACCAAGCCAAGACTCATGGAAAAAGTTCACCTATGAGAAAATACAGTGATGGTAGCACCTCTGACATTTGACATTAGTGCCAAAGTTGAAAAGGGGGGTAAGAAAGAAAGTAGCAAGATAGATGATCGAGGAAGCGGGAGAAAGCGTAGACCAGGGGTGCCCAGATGCTGTCTGGGATAAAATACCCAGTGACCTCTAATCAAAACTGTAGTGCCTCTGCCCTTACTCTACCAAAGGGGAAAGGGGGGAAGGAATGAAAAAGGAAGGGATTGAGGGTGAAGGTATTGATCATGCCAAGAAACAAGGTTATGAAAAGATCCAAAACTGTAGCGCCTCTGACCTCTTAGTGCCTAAGAGTCGTTAATACAATTGACCACGAAAATAACAGGGTGGTTCACCTTTGGAAATCGAAGGGAGTAAATGATTGGGAAGACATGACAGGATCGATGGCAAGGGTAGGTGGACACTGGTGGGTCTGTAAGGGTTTTAAAGGTCAAGGTGACCCTCGTTGAGAGATGAGAGGCTCAGTTGAAGATGAATTGATGTACAGGGCAGGAGGTCATGAAGGGTAATTAACGGTGAGCCTGAAGGATCTGGAATTGGCTTCTAGGGAAAAAGCAAAGCGTCAGCATACATAAATGCCTATAAGATGGCAAACACTCACTAGCTCTGCAGACACAAAAACGTGTGACCCTCCAGAAGTGCAAGAATTAACCGGGTTCGTCAGTCTGGCGTTTGCATAAAAAATGAGGCAGAAACACAATCAAGGCCACAATTAAGCTGTGAAGGTAAAAGGCTTGTGACCTTGTTGTGTAATTAACAGCTTCTTCTTTCATTAGTTTTTCTCTTTTTTTGAGGTCCCCATTTTAATTAAGACACAGAATGCTGTCGGGAGGAGTTGAAAGGGAAGTCGAGACATTGCTAAAATGGGGAAAATGAGAATTAGAGCTCGAGGTGCAGCTGCGACGAGGAACGGGGGAGCGAGAGAAAATGAGAGAAGAGAAGACAGACAAAGCCTGAGATTATGATTACAGGGAGGAGGAGGAGGAGGAACACAAAGAACCAAACAAGCGTTTACAGTGAGAGACATACTGTAGACAGACACTAAAGGAATGGGGAAAAGCTAAGGAGAAATGTTTGACTTTACCCTTAAAAAATCAACATCTCTTTTGCATTAATGCAGCGTTTTAAAGTGTCAATATGGCTTCTTTGTTGGGTTGTCGAATGCCTTTTTTATTTCAGCCCTCATCCACCATCAGCTCTGACTCAGAACATTCTGTCACTGCTTCATCTGGGGACACTGTGATTACACAGGATCAATCAAGCAAGTGCACTTCATGATAACCTTCAGATGAAACACAGATGGACATTAAACGCCACAATGCCGCTTGATGACTCTCTGTGATGCCTGAATGCACAATACATGTAATTAAGATCATATGTATTTTGACACATTTATAGGGCAAATGCTATTAGAATCATAAACTTCAACAGACTGTAAAGTTGCTGTAAGTGAAATCAAGCTTTATCACAACGCTTGTTCAACATTCAGTCATTCTCAAAATACGGTATTCAATAATATGATTTAAAAATAAAAAGGTACTCGTATAAAAAAAGGCATCATTACAATCCAATCTATAATAATATGAAGTGGTTTAAATCGGAATAGTTTTGAACATTGTTTTTTCTTTTCTTTCAGCTGTCACATTCATTTAATAGAATATGACATTTACAGTTCATTTTGTTTGCCCAGGCAAAGCATTAGTGTAAAGTCTAAATAGTGCGCAAAAAAGCTTTTTTTTTTTTTTTAAAACATTCAAAACTTTACACATTTTTTAAATCACCATTTTTTGAGAATGACACTACAATTAGGCTGCGTCCGAAATCGCATACAGTCTTAAGTAATTGGGACTTAATTTGAATAAGTAATGAAAGTACTACATTCGCCATGTTGTCATCATCATGTGACCTACAGCGTCAGTGTGTCGTTCATAAATCCTCGCTCATGGCCTAATGGGAATCGTTTCAGAATCTCACCGGATCTCACATTTCAGAATCTCACCTGGAAAAAGCAAGTCATCCAGGGACTTCTTGCCGACTCTTTTATGAGTGTTGTAGATTCAGACATACTTCTTTTGTCTTTCGCCTACTATACAGTAGGGAAGTATATGAATTCTGATGCAGCCTTAGTGTGCAGCAAGCCTCCTAAAACTTAAAGCATAATGGTGTAATCAAATATCCATAAAATCAAGAGTAAAATGTATGAACGATGGAAAAGTCCACTTGTGCATGCTATTACCAATCCCTAACAAACTACTTTACCCAAGACAATTTACTGAATACTTGTAGGGGCATTCCCCATAGAGTAACCTGGGACAAAATGTCTTGTTCAAGAATGACAGTTCAACGATTCTTCAGACAAACCACATCCTTTCATCCATCAGCCCAGATCTTTATCCGCTAGGCTACACCAACCTTGCACTTATATGGATTTTTACAACACTGCTTTCACAAAACTGTAGAAAAATACATCTGGCATGGCTCTACAACAGCGTTTGTAACTCGGTGCATTAAAGACACTGTAGGTCACTAGAACGATGTCCTCTGACAAAAATGAACACTCAAGTACAATATCCAGAACACTGCTCAAACTGTGCATAAAGACTCGGACAGAATGTGTTTTCGCCTCTTCCATGCCAGCTCTGAGGTGGTGTTGGGTTGTTCACACACACCAGATGGGTTTGGAGTGTGTGTGGGTGTATCTATTGATTTCTCCTGGCCTGCGGTCTTCAAGTGCTTCTCTTCCTCCTCTCGATCCAGACTCGCTCCCGTCTAAGGTCTCCATCGCTCTTGGCAAACGCTGGAGCTGTAACCCGCCAGACTAAGCCAAGTGTCCTCTGAAACCTCCTCTCTGGATAATGGACTTTGCAAGAAACATTGTGTAGGATGTTTGTAATCACCAGAGATTCAGTATGGACGTTTGTAAAGATCATCAGCTTGGCATATGCTTCTATATTTTGCTTCCTCCCTCGACTGCAACGTGTTTTCCTGCACTAGAGTTAAAGATACAGGCTGGTAAAGAAAGTAAGCTTGTAGACTCACACTATCGCCTCTGCATGTCTGAGCAAGTCATTGAAAAGGAGGGATTAAAGTTACTAAATAGACACCAAAAAGTTAAAACATTGCAAAAGCTGTTTTATGGTATCTTCATGTTTGTGCTGTTTCTGGGAGATGCATGACAAATGAACACAAGGAATATCAAACATCTGTCAACTGCAGACTAAATCTGACTTTCAACAGCTAGCGTTGCTTAAAGAGAGAAACACACAGAAGAGAACCATGGCAGAAACTTTAAGGGAAAATTAATTCGCATTTGCCCGTCACCTCTTCCATCTCTCCTTCCATACCACGTTTTTTGTTGCTAAGAGTAAACGAGTGTAAGCAACCTATCGCCAAGCTTCATCAGCGCTGCGAGAGCCAGTGCTGTGCCAAGTGAATCTGCACGCTCCGAAAGAATCAATAGCTTGTTTTTAATGGAGAAATCCTGGAGCGCTGCAGAAAGGCAAACAGAGGCACGTTCAGACGTTAGCGCTGCGGTCGGAGACACACACCAGTGAGTCTGACGCTGTTGAGACCGTAGTTATGAGCGAAGTCCCACCGGTGTTAGAAAACTCTCCGTCAAACTTCATACTCACACAGAGAGGAAGATGTTCCTGAGGAACGAGAGGAGACGAGTCTGAGGAACTCGATGCTTCACTGGCTTTTACAAAAGGAATAATAATATCTTGAATAACTCTTGAATGGGAATTAAAATGATATAAACTACCGATTTTAGTCTCTTCTGCTCACCAAAGCTGCATTTATTTTATCAAAAATACAGTAAAACAGTGAAATATTATTCCAGTGTAAATCATCTGTTTTCTATGTGAATATACAGTAAAGTGTAATTTATTCCTGTGATCAAAGCTGAATTTTCAGCATCATTAGACATAGTCTTCAGTGTCACATGATCCTTCAGAAATCACTCTAATATGATGATCTGATGATCAACAAACATTTATGATTATTATCAGTGTCGAAAACATCTGTGATGCTGTAATTTTTCAAAACAAATCCTGTCACTCCTGTCACTTTTAACCAATTTAATGCATCCTTGCAAAATAAAAGTAATCTAACTTTCCAAAATGAGTATATGCAAATATAATTAAATATAATTTAATAAATATTACCTAAAAAATATTATAATTGAATTTATCGATAAATAATATTTAAATACTATTTATAATTAAAAAAAAAACATACATTATAAGTTCTGTGTTTTTGTCATGTTTTCATCAGTAAATCTTTAACTTTGAATCACATAAACATAACGGTTGTCTCCCCATGGTCTTAATGAAGAATTTGATATAAAACCATTCTCATTTTTTTTTTCTCAGTTTCTATATTTACTACATTGCAGCAGATTTTATGAATATGTGGTGTAATGTTCTTTAATTGTTTGAGGTTGGCTTGAATACAGTATATGGAACTGTTTCTTCCATTGATTGGGTTTTTTTTTTTACTTTTCTCTTTTTTTTTTTTTTTTCTGTGGATAGCTCTGTTATGAACTCTTTTGGGGATATTGAAATTTAAAAAGCCCCCTTTTAATATGTATAAGTTTGTAAAAAAAATTGTATGTAAGTGTTATCTTAATTGAGTTTTGTGTAGGACTATTAGGCTTTTTTAGACCTAATCAACACGGTGGGTCAGTTGATTGTATTTATCCCTTCATCAAATGTGTCCACCATTTGCCTGAGGAAGACCCAGCAGGGTCGAAACGTTGCCTTTATATTAAATGTGGGAGTTTAAAGCAGTGTTGCGGACACTACATTTTTTTTTCACTTTAGTAAGTTCCTTTAGTCCTGCTCCTGCCAGACAGTGTGCACACAATTACTGTTGGCCTATAAACTCCCTCACGGGTCATCTCTGATCCTGCGTCATGAATCTTATCAGTGGATTCCTGGTAAATCGCTGAGTTACGGGAAGCATTAAATAAACTATTCATGTCCAGCCTCAGAAGAACAGAGCGTGTGGCCACTGAAGTCCAGAGAGACGAGAGAGAGAGAGAGAGAGAGAGAGAGAGAGGGAGAGAGAGAGAGAGCACTGAAATGACCAGCTGAGAAAATGACATAAGCTATCCTGCAGTTATCCCTCTCATTCGCACACAGCTCTATCCTTAACAGTGAATTATTCAGAGTGAGGACACTCAGTGTCACAGCCAAAGTGCAGAGAGAGAGAGAGAGAGAGAGAGAGAGAGAGAGAGAGAGAGAGAGAGAGAGAGAGAGAGAGAGAGAGAGAGAGAGCAAATATAACCTGAGACCGCTTACGATGCACCAGTAATGCTAAATGTGCTGAGAAATCACGGGAATGCAGAGCTGTGTCCTGTACTTATGGGTGAGGGACAGGACAAACACACACACACACACACACACACACACACACACACACACACACACACACACACACACACACACACACACACACACACACACCCCTAAACCTACCATCACACACACACACACACACACACACACACACACACACACACACACACACACACACACACACACACACACACACACACACACACACACACACCTAAACGTACCCATCACACACACACACACACACACACACACACACACACACACACACACACACACACACACACACACACACACACACACACACACACACACACACACCCCTAAACCTACCCATCACACACACAGACACACCCCTAAACCTACCCATCACACACACACACACACCCACACCCCTAAACCTACCCATCACACACACAGACACACACACACCCCTAAACCTACCCATCACACACACAGACACACACACACCCCTAAACCTACCCATCACACACACACACACCCACACCCCTAAACCTACCCATCACACACACAGACACACACACACCCCTAAACCTACCCATCACACACACACACACACACACACACCCCTAAACCTGCCCATCACACACACAGACACACACACAAACCTACCCATCACACACAGACACACACACACACCCCTAAACCTGCCCATCACACACACAGACACACACACAAACCTACCCATCACACACAGACACACACACACACACACCCCTAAACCTACCCATCACACACACACACCCCTAAAACTACCCATCACACACACACCCCTAAACCTACCCATCACACACACACATACACACACACCCCTAAACCTACCCATCACACACACAGACACACACACACACACACCCCTAAACCTACCCATCACACACACAGACACACACACAAACCTACCCATCACACACACTGACACACACACACCCCTAAACCTACCCATCAAACACACACACCCCTAAACCTACCCATCACACACACAGACACACACACACCCCTAAACCTACCCATCACACACAGAGAGACACACACACCCCTAAACCTACCCATCAAACACACACACCCCTAAACCTACCCATCACACACACACACACACACACACACACACACACACACACACACACACACACACACACACACACACACACACACACACACACACCCTAAACCTACCCATCAAACACACCCACCCCTAAACCTACCCATCACACACACACACACACACACACACACACACACACACACACACACCCCTAAACCTACCCATCACACACACAGACACACACACACCCCTAAACCTACCCATCACACACAGAGAGACACACACACCCCTAAACCTACCCATCACACACACACATACACACACACCCCTAAACCTACCCATCACACACACAGACACACACACACACACCCCTAAACCTACCCATCACACACACAGACACACACACACACACCCCTAAACCTACCCATCACACACACAGACACACACACACACCCCTAAACCTACCCATCACACACACACATACACACACACACCCCTAAACCTACCCATCACACACACAGACACACACACACACCCCTAAACCTACCCATCACACACACACATACACACACACACCCCTAAACCTACCCATCACACACACAGACACACACACACACACCCCTAAACCTACCCATCAGACACACAGACACACACACACACCCCTAAACCTACCCATCACACACACACATACACACACACACCCCTAAACCTACCCATCACACACACAGACACACACACACACCCCTAAACCTACCCATCACACACACACATACACACACACACCCCTAAACCTACCCATCACACACACAGACACACACACACACCCCTAAACCTACCCATCACACACACACACAAACCCGACCCTTAAACCTACCCATAACACACAACTTTCTGCAACGCCTCTGGATCGCTTCATTCTGATAGGGCTCACACACACACACACACACACACACACACACACACAGCAGGGGTCACAGACCAGGGCTCAATCAATACATCACCACCCGGCTTAACATGATGGCCTGAATCCAATGGGAAGGGGATAAAACACAGTCTTTAAAGACTTACACGATGTTGGGGACAGATGAGAACGTTAAGTACAAGAGAAAACCTCACAGATTATTAGTGGTGTTTGATAAAGCACAAACTACTCCCACACCCCAAGTATTAAACGCTTCACTGTTCGTGTCACGGACCTTAACATAGAAAGGAATCATCCAGAACCCTTGCAAACATGATAAAAACACTCAGAAACAACATCCACAGTTTCTTCACAAAAAGTACAAATGTAGTCCAGATGCTGATTTAATATTCAACAATATTATTGATCTCCTGCACTGACACCATTATATGAGAACTGAACTGAGCTGGACGATGACATCACGGTTTACTCCAGAGCGGATATATATATATATATATATATATATATATATAAATGAACTAAATTAATAACTTTTTTACAACAAAAAAACAAGCATCACTGAACTTACTTAAGCTGGACTGTGACGCTGTTTTCTTCTGGAAACAAACTTTGTTGCATTATTTTCCTGTTATCACTGTAAAGCTGCTCTGAAACACTGTATAGTAAAAAGCGCTGTATAAATAAAGCTGACTCGACTTGGTTCTAGTAAAAATGTCTGCCTGTGTCATACACCTTTCAGGAAAAACATTTGTAATCTCTAATACTAATTTAACAAGGCCGACTGTAACTCAAAGAGCCCGTCTGCACAATCCAGCGACCCGCTCTGACACGAGTGTGATCTCTCGCACGGGTAAAGCAGAAGGACTTTCACTTACAGTTTTTATTGTGAGGGCAAAATCGCAAACTGGAAACACAAATCATCATCATCATCTTTTATTGGCAGAATAAATTCATTGTGGCGGTTTAATTTAATGAGCCATTAGTATGTGATTAATTTGATTTGATGCATGTATTTGCCGGCTGTGTTTTTGTAATGTGTTGTTTTTCCCCACTTGTTTCAAGTAAGCGTTTATTCATGCCTGTCAGCGCTAAACAAGTTTGGATTTGCAGCCGTGATGTTTAATTGGATTTGAGAGGGGAAATGAGGGATGTGGTGTGGATTAGAAAGTAGGTGACAGTGTGTGATAAATAAAATTATGAGACAAATACATCCAGTTCTGGATGCTGATTGGTCAATACACAATAAAATACACAGTTATGATGCGCCATTCTATTAATGGTGACATATTATGCCACCTTTTCACAAGATGTAATATAAATCTATAATGTCCCCAGAATGGCTCAGCTCAAAATACCAGATCATTTATTATAGCTTGTCAAATTTGCCCCTTTTTAGGTGTGAGCATAAACGCATCATTTTTGTGTGTGTCCCTTTAAATGCCTCCGTTCAGAAGAGGGCGGAGTCTTTACACGAGCTTCAGAAACTCCGGCAATAACAGAACAGGCCAATCTCCCTCATCCAGAATCCCAGAATAACCAGTAGCGAGTGCAGCCTTACGGAGAGACTCAGGAAGAGCTTCTGAATGTTAGTGGAGACATTTCTGTAGTTGTTGTGGAGTTACACTGATCATCTCATCATCATGTTTAACTTCTCCACAAGTGTCCACAGTTCCTGAGGTGTTTATAAGACAGCGGTGACATGTTCTGGTCAATAGTGTTCAGCGCTCGTCTGTGCTCAACCACAGAACAGTTTCAGGCTCTGCTTCATCATTGCGTTAGAACTGGTCTCTGTTGTCGCTCGCGAAACCAAACGTCGGCTGGTGTGTGTAAACGTGCAGATTAAGGGCCGGTAATATTATAATAAGATCCTCTTCATACGTCAACATGCTTGCAGAGAAAGGCTCACCAGAACACAGTTACTGGGTTTCACTTTTCACATTTTCTGGGTCGGTAGAAGCACTGGACCCGATTATAGCACTTACACACGGGAAAAGTCCGATTTTCATGATATGTCCCCTTTAAGCAACAGCATACTTCACTCAAAATGTGTCAGGTCTGCTTATGCTTTCTGATCAAATGTTCACCAATGTCTCGCATGACGCCACATCCATCCAAATGCATTACGCCTGACCTTTCCTCTCCCCCACAAGACCCACTGGTGTGTCACAAACACACAAACACGAACAATGAGCCTCTACATGCCGAGGATAACACTCTGCGGTCAATAAACGACAAGGGGCATTTATTCATCCATCCATCCTGTCTTTTATTTACACCTGGAGTCCATTGAGTGATGCCATTGGCCAGAGGAAGAGTGTCGGACGCTGGTAATTGGAAAGCCGGCCAATTAGATTGATTCTGCAGATGGAAACAAACAAAGGTTGCCAAGCAACAGCAGCCAGAGGTAGTGGGCTCCAATCCATTTGCCATCTTCTTGGCCGAGGACCAGCACATCTACGCCTCGCCATCATCCATCTGCATCGGTCAATCCGTAAGTGAAGTGCAGACGTGGAGGGGAAGCGGCGGCATAAATGAGTTTAGAGAGCGCCGGTGAATCTCTCAGCAGGCACAGAGCCCAAGCGAGACTCCTCTCCTGGTTTACGGAGCGTGATTTACGGCACAGAGGACGGAGGGAGGCTACACTGTAAAAGCGGTAAAAGACTGTAAAAATGCTACGGTGAAAAACTGTTAATTGGTTTCCGTACTATATACAGTACAGTGAATAAATGAGATAGATCTAACCATACATTTTACAGTGAAATACTGTTAAATTTACAGTTTTTGGATGTGAAAAAGAACAAATCATTGTATAATTTACAGTGAAAAAAACGTAAATTGACATTCCCACAATTCCCTGCGTGACACTTTTTCACATTTGATGTATTTTTGTTAAAAAAAACTATAGTTTCTTCTTATCAGTTGTGTACATTAGGGTTTTATGTTACATTTAATTTTGTTAAATGAATGTTTATTATATTTTTAAAATGTCCTGTGTGTTACCCTGATGGTGTTTAGTGTGTGTGTGAATGACACTGTACAGCTTCTATATATTAATATAAACTTTTATTGTGGAAAAGCTGCTTGTGATGGGCTTTGATTGATCATGTGACTCTCATCTCCACTGTGATTGGCGATTGTCAGTGTTACAATTGTACAAAACAGACATTTTTACCTCAATAGGTCGGTAAATTAATATTATATCAGATAATGATTTTTTACAGTAAATATAAGTTTAGTCTGTTAAACCTAAAATGTTGCTACTGTTATTTTTACGGTAAATTTCTGGCAACCACAGCTGCCGTTTTATTACCGTTAATTAAACAGTTTTTTTTACATTGTATCTAGGGAGTAAAACGGAGAAGTTATGTGTGTGTTTTTGAACTCAGGACATTTGGAGCAACATAACTTGACTCTCACAATCTCAGTTTGCGTTCTCTCCATTTGGTGCAGATTGATTTTAGGGGGTGAACACTTTCGCAGAGAGCGTCGTTCCCCGAGGAGAAGCACAGCAGGAGAGGCGCCTGTACCCGTCTGAGGAATTCATCGGCTAATTGTGTTTGATTGCTTATGGTAAGAAATCAATAGCTTTCAGACACCAGCACAACAAACCATGTAACCCTCAACCTCTCACTGTGTCCCACGTAAACACACGAGAGATGTCGATAGCTGTGCCTTTAATGGGCCGCGAGCACAATATGAGAGCGGGCAGATCTACTGGCAGACAGTTGGAGGTCAGATGAAGAGAAATGAGAACGAGATACAGTAAGAATGAAAGGTTCTGTGCTCCAAAGTTAATGAAATCCTTCTGCTCTGAACTTGAACTAATGTGAGGACGGTTCTGTAAAACACACTGATTTTACAGGAGCGACTCTCAAAACTGTCCTGTTCATAATCCAGCAAACAGAAGCAGCTTCAAAACACAAGATGGATAGATGGATGGACAGAGAATGGTAGAACTATAGATAGAGTGATATAATGAATGGTAGAACGATATAGATAGAACGATAGATAGAACGACAGATAGAACGATAGAACGATAGAACGATAGATAGAACGATAGAACGATAGATAGATAGATAGATAGATAGATAGATAGATAGATAGATAGATAGATAGATAGATAGATAGATAGATAGATAGATAGATAGATAGATAGATAGATAGATAGATAGATAGATAGATAGATAGATAGATAGATAGATAGTACTGAAGTTACTTTCGAGAAATTTGTAGTTTACATATCATGGAATAAATAAGCATAATTTGCACACTTGTTGAACTCCTTTGAATTGCAAAAATGTGGACGGCAGCACATATTCATACAGCAGATTCATACAGCACATATTCATACAGCACATATTCATACAGCACATATTCATACAGCACATATTCATACAGCAGATTCATACAGCACATATTCATACAGCACATATTCATACAGCACATATTCATACAGCACATATTCATACAGCACATTCATACAGCACATATTCATACAGCAGATTCATACAGCACAGATTCATACAGCACATATTCATACAGCACATATTCATATAGCACAGATTCATACAGCACATATTCATACAGCAGATTCATACAGCACATATTCATACAGCAGATTCATACAGCACAGATTCATACAGCACATATTCATACAGCACAGATTCATACAGCAGATTCATACAGCACAGATTCATTCAGCAGATTCATACAGCACAGATTCATACAGCACATATTCATACAGCAGATTCATACAGCAAAGATTCATACAGCAGATTCATACAGCACATATTCATACAGCAGATTCATACAGCACATATTCATACAGCAGATTCATACAGCACATATTCATACAGCAGATTCATACAGCACATATTCATACAGCAGATTCATACAGCACATATTCATACAGCAGATTCATACAGCACATATTCATACAGCAGATTCATACAGCACAGATTCATACAGCACATATTCATACAGCACAGATTCATACAGCACATATTCATACAACACATATTCATACAGCACAGATTCATACAGCACATATTCATACAACACATATTCATACAACACATTCATACAGCACATATTCATACAACACATATTCATACAGCACAGATTCATACAGCACAGATTCATACAGCACAGATTCATACAGCACATATTCATACAGCACAGATTCATACAGCACAGATTCATACAGCACATATTCATACAACACATATTCATACAGCACAGATTCATACAGCACAGATTCATACAGCACATATTCATACAGCACAGATTCATACAGCACATATTCATACAACACATTCATACAGCACAGATTCATACAGCACATATTCATACAACACATATTCATACAACACATATTCATACAGCACATATTCATACAGCACATATTCATACAACACATATTCATACAGCAGATTCATACAGCACAGATTCATACAGCACATATTCATACAGCACAGATTCATACAGCAGATTCATACAGCACATATTCATACAGCAGATTCATACAGCACAGATTCATACAGCACATATTCATACAGCACATATTCATACAGCAGATTCATACAGCAGATTCATACAGCAGATTCATACAGCAGATTCATACAGCACATATTCATACAGCAGATTCATACAGCAGATTCATACAGCAGATTCATACAGCACATATTCATACAGCAGATTCATACAGCAGATTCATACAGCACATATTCATACAGCACATATTCATACAGCACATATTCATACAGCACATGTTCATACAGCACAGGTTCATACAGCACATATTCATACAGCACATATTCATACAGCACAGATTCATACAGCACAGATTCATACAGCACAGATTCATACAGCACATATTCATACAGCACATATTCATACAGCACAGATTCATACAGCACAGATTAATACAGCACAGATTCATACAGCACATATTCATACAGCACAGATTCATACAGCACAGGTTCATACAGCACATATTCATACAGCACATATTCATACAGCACATATTCATACAGCACAGATTCATACAGCACAGATTCATACAGCACAGGTTCATACAGCACATATTCATACAGCACAGATTCATACAGCACAGATTCATACAGCACAGATTCATACAGCACAGATTCATACAGCACAGATTCATACAGCACAGATTCATACAGCACAGATTCATACAGCACATATTCATACAGCACAGATTCATACAGCACAGGTTCATACAGCACATATTCATACAGCACATATTCATACAGCACAGATTCATACAGCACAGATTCATACAGCACAGATTCATACAGCACAGGTTCATACAGCACATATTCATACAGCACATATTCATACAGCACAGATTCATACAGCACAGATTCATACAGCACAGATTCATACAG
>NC_138230.1:45738599-45741099 GCF_964197995.2 Scardinius erythrophthalmus | reverse complement strand
AACATACAGCACATACTGAAGTAAGAGTCAATTTGCACTTGACTTCCTTTGTGCCGTCGCCCGAATACTCGATCTACATTAGAGGTGGTTTGAGGCGAATCATTATGTTAAATATTTCTGTTGGCGTGTAAACTTTAAAGACCTCCTACTGAGAGATGAGCGATCCTGAGAGCTGTCTGATCTCCAGTCCATTAGATGTTCTTCAGTCTCTGTTTCTGTGGCCTTTAGAAGATGTTAAACGCCGAGTCTCAGAACATGCGTGTCCTTTTCATGGTAAACATGGACTGACAAGAAAGTCACCAGACAGACATAATGCTTTTCATGCTTGAACACTTCATAAATGAAAGAGTCGGCCAGCATCAGTGCGTTCTGTAAGTGTGTGTCTTAACACAGCTTGAGGCGACCGTGTCACGTCAGAGAAAAGACATATTTTTCTTTTTCTGAGGGAATATGATTTCAGCTTTAGAAAACCCTCCATCCGGGCCGAATGTGGCTTTCACACACTCATACAACAATACAGTATGCATTAAACATTAAACACACACACGCACACACACACGCACACACACACACACACACACACACACACACACACACACACACACACACACACACACACACACACACACACACACACACACACACACACACACACACACACACACACACACACACACACACACACACACACAGAGACACACACACACACACACACACACACACACACACACGAAAAGTCATGAATTAATGATGGTTTACAGTAAGATTTGCTATTTCCATATGTCCACATCTCCATGTCCTTCTCCCAAAATGGGGCTAATATAATATAATATAATATAATATAATATAATATAATATAATATAATATAATATAATATAATATAATATAATATAATATAATATAATATAATATAATATAATATAATAATAAAATGAAAAATAAAATAAATAATATAAAATATAAAAATAAAATGAAATATATAATATAATTAAATGTATAATATAAAAAATATATAATATAATAAAATATAATATCATATGAAAATAAAACAAAACTAAAATGAAATAAAAAATTAACATATAATTATAAATGCATACAATATTGAGAAGACACAATAAAAAAAGTTCTAATTAAAATGGGTGAATTCAAAACAATACTTGTGCATATTCTAGATTTGAGTTATTATGTGCCAACACTATAATTTTATTAAATACTAAAAGGTTGGTTAAGAATACTTGTAATTATTTTTATGATTTTATTTTTAACTACATGTATAATTAGGCTATAATAGACATAATTATGCAAAAATATGTCATTATTCATAACCACTTATTTAGTGTTTTCTATCAGTCAACCCTAAACTTAGTAATTATCAATCATGTTCTTGTATTGTCACAACATTAGTGCTTCCAATATGAAAACACAACTTAAATGCTTCTTATCTGAGGATCCGTTTCGAATAAGATGCGAATGCGATGTCGACGAAACACAGCTAATGTGAACAGAGAGACAGGAGGAGTGAGAATGAAGAAAGAGAGAAAAATCAAGCTTTGATCCGGAGAAAGAATAAGATTGAAGTAAACATCATCCCTCCTGTCGTCAGACTCCTGAGGAAAACTCAATGTGTGTGTGTGTGTGTGTGTGTGTGTGTGTGTGTGTGTGTCGTCTCTCTCTATCGATCTCCTCCTGTCTGTCTGTCTGAACTCTCTAAACGAAGCCATTAGCTGAACTTTCCCCACTCAGGAAAAACTACAGAGAGAGAGAGAGAGAGAGAGAGAGAGAGAGAGAGAGAGAGAGAGAGAGAGAGAGAGAGAGAGAGAGAGAGAGCTGAATCCTCTGGGAACGTAAACCTGTGGAGAGTCCACTGGGAATACATACGGTGCCAACATGGGTGAGGTCACACCAGTTCGAGGTGTCAGTGTAATTAGCATTGAGAGTGCGCACACACACACACACACACGATCAATCCCTCTCCAGAGCAGTGCATATCCCGCTGCTCTTCCGATCGACCCGACATACACACACGTACCCTGGATAATGGATGCATCACACACACACACACACATAACACGCACCAGGACAGGAAACACAAATGTCCTGAAACAAAGAGAGTCCATCTGCTTCGTATTACTGGAAAAAAGACATGCTATTAAAAGTTTAACTATTCCGTTACTGCATCGGGACTCTAGTTCTGTGTCCACTACTGCGTTTGGGATATTACCCTTCATCCAGTGTTTAATACAGCGGTTTGTGAACTTTACAGTACTGAGAGTTTGTGTCTGCCAAAAGAAAGAAGTGATTCTGAACTGAATCTGCTGAACCTGCGTATAGTTTTAACTCATTTGCATAATGCCACCCCATTGGCTGAGCAGCGTCTCTTAGCCCCGCCCTCAAACACTGTAGTTTATCTGAGACTGGAAGAGTTTGGTTCATGTTGTTCATGTCGAGAAGACTCTGTTTTCTGAGATTGATACGATAAAACCCACGCCATTGTCACTG
>NC_138230.1:45693599-45733599 GCF_964197995.2 Scardinius erythrophthalmus | reverse complement strand
GTCTGTCAAAGGGAAACCAGTGAGTCTGTCTGAGGGAAACCAGTGAGTCTGTCAGAGGGAAACCAGTGAGTCTGTCTGTCTGTCTGAGGGAAACCAGTGAGTCTGTCAGAGGGAAACCAGTGAGTCTGTCTGAGGGAAACCAGTGAGTCTGTCTGAGGGAAACCAGTGAGTCTGTCTGAGGGAAACCAGTGAGTCTGTCTGAGGGAAACCAGTGAGTCTGTCTGAGGGAAACCAGTGAGTCTGTCAGAGGGAAACCAGTGAGTCTGTCTGAGGGAAACCAGTGAGTCTGTCTGAGGGAAACCAGTGAGTCTGTCAGAGGGAAACCAGTGAGTCTGTCTGTCTGTCTGAGGGAAACCAGTGAGTCTGTCTGAGGGAAACCAGTGAGTCTGTCTGAGGGAAACCAGTGAGTCTGTCTGAGGGAAACCAGTGAGTCTGTCAGAGGGAAACCAGTGAGTCTGTCTGAGGGAAACCAGTGAGTCTGTCTGAGGGAAAACAGTGAGTCTGTCTGAGGGAAACCAGTGAGTCTGTCAGAGGGAAACCAGTGAGTCTGTCAGGGAAACCAGTGAGTCTGTCAGAGGGAAAACAGTGAGTCTGTCTGAGAGTAACCAGTGAGTCTGTCAGAGGGAAAACCAGTGAGTCTGTCAGAGGAAACCAGTGAGTCTGTCAGAGGGAAACCAGTGAGTCTGTCAGAGGGAAACCAGTGAGTCTGTCTGAGGGAAACCAGTGAGTCTGTCTGAGGGAAACCAGTGAGTCTGTCTGAGGGAAACCAGTGAGTCTGTCTGAGGGAAACAGTGAGTCTGTCTGAGGGAAACCAGTGAGTCTGTCTGAGGGAAACCAGTGAGTCTGTCAGAGGGAAACCAGTGAGTCTGTCTGAGGGAAACCAGTGAGTCTGTCAGAGGGAAACCAGTGAGTCTGTCTGAGGGAAACCAGTGAGTCTGTCAGAGGGAAACCAGTGAGTCTGTCTGAGGGAAACCAGTGAGTCTGTCAGAGGGAAACCAGTGAGTCTGTCTGAGGGAAAACAGTGAGTCTGTCAGAGGGAAACAGTGAGTCAGTCAGGGGAAACAGTGAGTCTGTCAGAGGGAAACCAGTGAGTCTGTCAGAGGGAAACCAGTGAGTCTGTCTGAGGGAAACCAGTGAGTCTGTCAGAGGGAAACCAGTGAGTCGTCTGAGGGAAACCAGTGAGTCTGTCTGAGGGAAACCAGTGAGTCTGTCTGAGGGAAACCAGTGAGTCTGTCTGAGGGAAACCAGTGAGTCTGTCTGAGGAAACCAGTGAGTCTGTCTGAGGGAAACCAGTGAGTCTGTCTGAGGGAAACCAGTGAGTCTGTCTGAGGGAAACCAGTGAGTCTGTCTGAGGGAAACCAGTGAGTCTGCCTGAGGGAAACCAGTGAGTCTGTCAGAGGGAAACCAGTGAGTCTGTCTGAGGGAAACCAGTGAGTCTGTCTGAGGGAAACCAGTGAGTCTGCCTGAGGGAAACCAGTGAGTCTGAACAGTGAGTCTGTCAGAGGGAAACCAGTGAGTCTGTCTGAGGGAAACCAGTGAGTCTGTCAAAGGGAAACCAGTGAGTCTGAACAGTGAGTCTGTCTGAGGGAAACCAGTGAGTCTGTCTGAGGGAAACCAGTGAGTCTGTCAGAGGGAAACCAGTGAGTCTGTCAGAGGGAAACCAGTGAGTCTGTCTGAGGGAAACCAGTGAGTCTGTCTGAGGGAAACCAGTGAGTCTGTCTGAGGGAAACCAGTGAGTCTGTCTGAGGGAAACCAGTGAGTCTGCCTGAGGGAAACCAGTGAGTCTGAACAGTGAGTCTGTCAGAGGGAAACCAGTGAGTCTGTCTGAGGGAAACCAGTGAGTCTGTCTGAGGGAAACCAGTGAGTCTGTCAGAGGGAAACCAGTGAGTCTGAACAGTGAGTCTGTCTGAGGGAAACCAGTGAGTCTGTCTGAGGGAAACCAGTGAGTCTGCCTGAGGGAAACCAGTGAGTCTGAACAGTGAGTCTGTCAGAGGGAAACCAGTGAGTCTGTCTGAGGGAAACCAGTGAGTCTGCCTGAGGGAAACCAGTGAGTCTGAACAGTGAGTCTGTCAGAGGGAAACCAGTGAGTCTGTCTGAGGGAAACCAGTGAGTCTGTCTGAGGGAAACCAGTGAGTCTGTCAGAGGGAAACCAGTGAGTCTGTCAGAGGGAAACCAGTGAGTCTGCCTGAGTGAAACCAGTGAGTCTGTCTGAGGGAAACCAGTGAGTCTGTCAGAGGGAAACCTGTGAGTCTGCCTGAGGGAAACCAGTGAGTCTGTCAGAGGGAAACCAGTGAGTCTGTCTGAGGGAAACCAGTGAGTCTGTCAGAGGGAAACCAGTGAGTCTGCCTGAGGGAAACCAGTGAGTCTGTCTGAGGGAAACCAGTGAGTCTGAACAGTGAGTCTGTCAGAGGGAAACCAGTGAGTCTGTCTGAGGGAAACCAGTGAGTCTGTCTGAGGGAAACCAGTGAGTCTGTCAGAGGGAAACCAGTGAGTCTGTCTGAGGGAAACCAGTGAGTCTGTCTGAGGGAAACCAGTGAGTCTGCCTGAGGGAAACCAGTGAGTCTGAACAGTGAGTCTGTCAGAGGGAAACCAGTGAGTCTGTCTGAGGGAAACCAGTGAGTCTGCCTGAGGGAAACCAGTGAGTCTGAACAGTGAGTCTGTCAGAGGGAAACCAGTGAGTCTGTCAGAGGGAAACCAGTGAGTCTGTCTGAGGGAAACCAGTGAGTCTGTCAAAGGGAAACCAGTGAGTCTGTCTGAGGGAAACCAGTGAGTCTGTCAGAGGGAAACCAGTGAGTCTGTCTGAGGGAAACCAGTGAGTCTGTCTGAGGGAAACCAGTGAGTCTGTCTGAGGGAAATCAGTGAGTCTGTCTGAGGGAAACCAGTGAGTCTGTCAGAGGGAAACCAGTGAGTCTGTCAGAGGGAAACCAGTGAGTCTGTCTGAGGGAAACCAGTGAGTCTGTCTGAGGGAAACCAGTGAGTCTGCCTGAGGGAAACCAGTGAGTCTGAACAGTGAGTCTGTCAGAGGGAAACCAGTGAGTCTGTCTGAGGGAAACCAGTGAGTCTGTCTGAGGGAAACCAGTGAGTCTGCCTGAGGGAAACCAGTGAGTCTGAACAGTGAGTCTGTCAGAGGGAAACCAGTGAGTCTGTCTGAGGGAAACCAGTGAGTCTGCCTGAGGGAAACCAGTGAGTCTGAACAGTGAGTCTGTCAGAGGGAAACCAGTGAGTCTGTCAGAGGGAAACCAGTGAGTCTGTCTGAGGGAAACCAGTGAGTCTGTCAAAGGGAAACCAGTGAGTATGTCAGAGGGAAACCAGTGAGTCTGTCAGAGGGAAACCAGTGAGTCTGTCTGAGGGAAACCAGTGAGTATGTCAGAGGGAAACCAGTGAGTCTGTCAGAGGGAAACCAGTGAGTCTGTCTGAGGGAAACCAGTGAGTATGTCAGAGGGAAACCAGTGAGTCTGTCTGAGGGAAACCAGTGAGTCTGTCAGAGGGAAACCAGTGAGTCTGTCTGAGGGAAACCAGTGAGTCTGTCTGAGGGAAACCAGTGAGTCTGTCTGAGGGAAACCAGTGAGTCTGTCAGAGGGAAACCAGTGAGTCTGTCTGAGGGAAACCAGTGAGTATGTCAGAGGGAAACCAGTGAGTCTGTCAGAGGGAAACCAGTGAGTCTGTCAGAGGGAAACCAGTGAGTCTGTCAGAGGGAAACCAGTGAGTCTGTCAGAGGGAAACCAGTGAGTCTGTCTGTCAGAGGGAAACCAGTGAGTCTGTCAGAGGGAAACCAGTGAGTCTGTCTGAGGGAAACCAGTGAGTCTGTCAGAGGGAAACCAGTGAGTCTGTCAGAGGGAAACCAGTGAGTCTGTCAGAGGGAAACCAGTGAGTCTGTCAGAGGGAAACCAGTGAGTCTGTCAGAGGGAAACCAGTGAGTCTGTCTGAGGGAAACCAGTGAGTCTGTCAGAGGGAAACCAGTGAGTCTGTCAGAGGGAAATCAGTGAGTCTGTCTGAGGGAAACCAGTGAGTCTGTCTGAGGGAAACCAGTGAGTCTGTCAGAGGGAAACCAGTGAGTCTGTCAGAGGGAAATCAGTGAGTCTGTCTGAGGGAAACCAGTGAGTCTGTCTGAGGGAAACCAGTGAGTCTGTCAGAGGGAAACCAGTGAGTCTGTCTGAGGGAAACCAGTGAGTCTGTCTGAGGGAAACCAGTGAGTCTGTCTGAGGGAAACCAGTGAGTCTGTCAGAGGGAAACCAGTGAGTCTGTCAGAGGGAAACCAGTGAGTCTGTCTGAGGGAAATCAGTGAGTCTGACTGAGGGAAACCAGTGAGTCTTTCTGAGGGAAACCAGTGAGTCTGTCAGAGGGAAACCAGTGAGTCTGTCAGAGGGAAACCAGTGAGTCTATTTGAGGGAAACCAGTGAGTCTGTCAGAGGGAAACCAGTGAGTCTGTCTGTCAGAGGGAAACCAGTGAGTCTGTCTGTCAGAGGGAAATCAGTGAGTATGTCTGTCAGAGGGAAACCAGTGAGTCTGTCTGAGGGAAACCAGTGAGTCTGTCAGAGGGAAACCAGTGAGTCTGTCAGAGGGAAACCAGTGAGGGAAACCAGTGAGTCTGTCTGTCAGAGGGAAACCAGTGAGTCTGTCTGTCTGTCAGAGGGAAACCAGTGAGTCTGTCTGTCAGAGGGAAACCAGTGAGTATGTCTGTCAGAAGGAAACCAGTGAGTCTGTCTGAGGGAAACCAGTGAGTCTGTCAGAGGGAAACCAGTGAGTCTGTCAGAGGGAAACCAGTGAGGGAAACCAGTGAGTCTGTCTGTCAGAGGGAAACCAGTGAGTCTGTCTGTCTGTCAGAGGGAAACCAGTGAGTCTATTTGAGGGAAACCAGTGAGTCTATTTGAGGGAAACCATTGAGTCTGTCTGAGGGAAACCAGTGAGTCTGTCTGAGGGAAACCAGTGAGTCTGTCTGAGGGAAACCAGTGAGTCTGTCAGAGGGAAACCAGTGAGTCTGTCTGAGGGAAACCAGTGAGTCTGTCAGAGGGAAACCAGTGAGTCTGTCAGAGGGAAACCAGTGAGTCTGTCTGAGGGAAACCAGTGAGTCTGTCAGATGGGAAACCATTGAGTCTGTCTGAGAGAAACCAGTGAGTCTGTCTGAGGGAAACCAGTGAGTCTGTCAGAGGGAAACCAGTGAGTCTGTCTGAGGGAAACCAGTGAGTCTGTCAGAGGGAAACCAGTGAGTCTGTCTGAGGGAAACCAGTGAGTCTGTCTGAGGGAAACCAGTGAGTCTGTCAGAGGGAAACCAGTGAGTCTGTCTGAGGGAAACTAGTGAGTCTGTCTGAGGGAAACCAGTGAGTCTGTCTGAGGGAAACCAGTGAGTCTGTCAGAGGGAAACCAGTGAGTCTTTCTGAGGGAAACCAGTGAGTCTGTCAGAGGGAAACCAGTGAGGGAAACCAGTGAGTCTGTCAGAGGGAAACCAGTGAGTCTGTCTGTCTGTCTGTCAGAGGGAAACCAGTGAGTCTATTTGAGGGAAACCAGTGAGTCTATTTAAGGGAAACCATTGAGTCTGTCTGAGGGAAACCAGTGAGTCTGTCTGAGGGAAACCAGTGAGTCTGTCTGAGGGAAACCAGTGAGTCTGTCAGAGGGAAACCAGTGAGTCTGTCAGAGGGAAACCAGTGAGTCTGTCTGAGGGAAACCAGTGAGTCTGTCAGAGGGAAACCAGTGAGTCTGTCAGAGGGAAACCAGTGAGGGAAACCAGTGAGTCTGTCTGTCAGAGGGAAACCAGTGAGTCTGTCTGTCTGTCAGAGGGAAACCAGTGAGTCTATTTGAGGGAAACCAGTGAGTCTGTCAGAGGGAAACCAGTGAGGGAAACCAGTGAGTCTGTCTGTCAGAGGGAAACCAGTGAGTCTGTCAGAGGGAAACCAGTGAGTCTATTTGAGGGAAACCATTGAGTCTGTCTGAGGGAAACCAGTGAGTCTGTCAGAGGGAAACCAGTGAGTCTGTCTGAGGGAAACCAGTGAGTCTGTCTGAGGGAAACCAGTGAGTCTGTCTGAGGGAAACCAGTGAGTCTGTCAGAGGGAAACCAGTGAGTCTGTCTGAGGGAAACCAGTGAGTCTGTCAGAGGGAAACCAGTGGAAGTCAGAGAGAGGAGATCGGAGAGGAAAAAGAGGAAAGCGTAATTGATTCCTACTGTACACATACAAGATGCAATATTACACATGGTTAATTTATTTATATGTAAATAGTTTATAATATTGTTTAGTATAGTATGTAATAGTTTCCAAATATTTTTAATAAGTGTTAATATTCAATAATAATATTTATTTTATATATTTGTAAGTATGAACTATTTATATATAAATAAATTAAAAATAAATGTACATTATTTACATTACCTTTACACCCAAACGCCCAAGAGAGAAATGACTTTAATCTGGCACTAGAACAACAGATTTTCCACTAAACAAACAGAATGAGAGGAGAATAATAATGGAGAGAAGCAGGAAAACACAACAGGCTGACGAACGAATAGAAGAATACAGGGTAACGGAGGACGAGGGCTGAACAGTCCCATGATTCACTGCAAATGAGATGTCAGTCCGACAGTCATAACGTTCTCTCCAATCCCTGCAGCGTAATCGAGTTCTGCTCACACACTCGGCCCAGACGCTGTTCTGATAGTTATTAATGCTGGTGTTTATGGAGGAAAGCCTCCGATGACCTATCAGAGCATCCGCAGCCCTCGAGGGCCCTATCGTACACCTCACACACACACACACACACACACACAACAAACATGAGCACATCAACACCACCGCAATCCTTCAGACTGACAGAACACATTACAAAATAATATGCATTTAAATATGGTGGGGGATTTTTAAATCCAAAGAAGAGTTTAGTCAAACTGAAAGCAACAAATAAAACAGGCAGTCTGACATCTCACAGTGCTTCACTGGTATAAAACACATACTGTACACACGCATACTGTATCCGCACATACTGTACACATGCATACTGTACAAACGCATACTGTACCCGCACATACTATACACATGCATACTGTACACACGTATACCGTACCCATGCATATTGTAAACACACACTGCACACCATTGTACACATGCATACTGTATACTGTAAACATACTGTAAACACATTGTACACTGTACATGCATACTGTACACCCTTACTGTACACATGCATCCTGTACAGATGCATACTGTATACTGAAAACACAATGTACACACGCATACTGTACACACGCATATTGTATACTGTAAACATACTGTTAACATATACTGTACACTGTACATGCATACTGTACACATACTGTACAAATGCATACTGTACACAAGCATAATGTATACAAGCATAATGTATACACATACTGTAAACTGTACATGCATACTGTGCACACACACGACACCAGTGTGTTCCCAGCAGTGCTCCGGTCTCTTTTCCCAAGGCAAAGCATTAAGGTCTGATTCCCTCAGGATTCATTCCCACTGGTATTCAGAGCTCATGGTATTTTTACCACTGATCCAGGAACAGGCTTTAATACTAAACACAACATGAACTTTAATGACATGCCATTCTTAATCCGTAGGGTTTAATATGGAGCTGGCCACACTTTGCAGCTATAACAGCTTCAACTCTTCTGGGAAGGCTTTACACAAGGTGTAGGAGTGTGTTTATGGGAATTTTTGAGCATTCTTCTAGAAGTGCATTTATGAGGTCAGGCACTGATGTTGGACGAGAAGGCCTGGCTCTCAGTCACCGCTGTAATTCATCCCAAAGGTGTTATATCGGGTTGAGGTCAGTTCCTCCACACAGAACTCCTCATCCATGTCTTTATGGACCTGCTCTGTGCACTGGTGCGCAGTCATGCTGGAACAGGAACATCCCCAAACTCTTCCCACAAAGTTGGGAGCATGAAATTGTTCAAAATGTCTTGGTATGCTGAAGCATTAAGAGTTCCTTTCACTGGAACTAAGAGGCCAACCCCTGAAAAACAACCCCACACCATCACCCCCCTCCACCAAATAACCCCAGACCAAAACCTCCCCTCCCCCAAACAACCCCACACCATAACCCCCCCTCCACCAAACAACCCCACGTCATAACCCCCCCTCCACCAAACAACCCCACGCCATTAACCCCGCCTCCCCCAAACAACCCCAGACCAAAACCCCCCCTCCCCCAAACAACCCCACACCATAACCCCCCCTCCACCAAACAACCCCACGCCATAACCCCCCTCCCCCAAACAACCCCACACCATAACCCCCCCTCCACCAAACAACCCCACACCATAACCCCCCCTCCACCAAACAACCCCACGCCATAACCCCTCCTCCCCCAAACAACCCCAGACCAAACCCCCCCCTCCCCCAAACAACCCCACACCATAACCCCCCCTCCACCAAACAACCCACACCATAACCCCCCCTCCACCAAACAACCCCACGTCATAACCCCCCCTCCACCAAACAACCCCACGCCATTAACCCCGCCTCCCCCAAACAACCCCAGACCAAAACCCCCCCTCCCCCAAACAACCCCACACCATAACCCCCCCTCCACCAAACAACCCCACGCCATAACCCCCCTCCCCCCCAAACAACCCCACGCAATAACCCCCCCTCCACCAAACAACCCCACACCATAACCCCCCCTCCACCAAACAACCCCACGTCATAACCCCCCCTCCACCAAACAACCCCACAGCATAACTCCCCCTCCACCAAACAACCCCACACCATAACCCCCCCCACCAAACAACCCCACACCATAACCCCCCCTCCACCAAACAACTCTCACTGTTTGTTCTTATGCGCCCTGTCCACTGATCTAAATAATTAGTTGTTACGATGACTTATTTGTTCCCTCGTTTTAATAAATCGTGGACACGTTGAACTAATTCCCTCCCTCATTTTGATTTAACGAATTACAACGTGGCCAAAAACAGTTTGTTACTATTAATTAGTGAATGCTAAAGACCTATTTTTTGTGAATTGGTGAATATTCAGGTGAATTATTTCGTGGCCACGAATTAATAATAATTATTAAACTGTTTTTCTTACCTGTGAAGATAGCTCTTCAGTGAAGGCCGACTATTCTCGTACAGCTTTTTATTCCTTTTTTTTTTTTTTTGTGAATTGGTGAATATTCAGGTGAATTGTTTCGTGGCCACGAATTAATAATACCTCAGCACGTTTTACAAGACCCTTCTCGATCGCAGCGGCAACGAGCACTTTGATCACTTGATTTAAAAAACTAACATTTCAGCGCTAGATCGCCAAAAAAAATGAACGAAATGAATGCTCTGCTAGTTAACTGGAGATGTTTTGTTTATTTGTATTGGTATTCGTGCCGCGAGATGTTTCAAAAGTGGTGGGGACAATATCGACCTTAGAAAATAGTGGTGGGGACATGTCCCACCCGCAAATTACGCCTATCTCGGGGTTGCGCGCGCACACTATGGTTAACCTAGTATTAACCGCTAAGGGCCTCGGTTAACGGTTAATGAAAAACTTGAAAACGTGCAGCCCTACCTTTAACCTCTCAGGGCCCTATCTTACACCCGGCGCAATGCAGCGCCAAGCACGACGCAAGGGTGTTTTGCTAGTTTCAGCCCGACGCAGATTTCATTTTCACGTCCTGCGCCACGTTGTTTAAATAGCACATGTATTTGCGCCCATTTGTGCGCCCATCGGCTGCTGGTCTGAGAACGAGTGTGTGTTCTGGCGCATTGTTGGAGCGTTGCTATTTTGAGGCAACAGAAATAGACTGAGCCATTGACCAACTGAACCTGCTCTAAAGTCAATGGCACAATATTTGTTTTTGTTATTTAAAGAGCTAGTAATGTGCGCCTATAGGCGGGTCCACAACGCAAGTACACTCTGCTTATTAAACACACAGGGACGCACAGCAGCACACACATGCCAAATATTTAAAATAAAAGGATTAGGGCCCTCAGTGTTTCTGCAGTCGGAGCACGAGGATCCAGTCAGACACTCATATCACATCAGCGCTCGACTCTGAATGCAATACTGAACACACGGTCAAAGCAAAAGAATTCCAAATCTAAGGTCAAGTGTAAAATTGAAGAGAGCTCGTGTATAGTCTGGGGAAAGCGCAGATCTCAGTTGTGTGTAATTAAACTTTAAGAGCCGAGAGTGGAACAGAGGTGTATGTTCAGCCTGGTTACTTTAACAGGCCGAGGGATGATTGGGCTCCTCATAAAACCAGAGAGATTCAGCCTCACCGAGGGAGTCGTGAAGATCATGAGTCCCCAGAGAAACCAATCATCCATCAAATCAACACACAATGGACATCAACACACACACTGGACATCAACACACACACTGGACATCAACACACACACTGGACATCAACACAGAGAGTGTGAGAGAGTGCGTGAGTGAGTGATTGATTGATTGATTGATTGATTGATTGATTGATTGATTGATTGAGTGAGTGAGTGAGTGACCGAGTGAGAGTGTGAGAGAGTGTGTGAGTGAGTGAGTGAGTGAGTGAGTGACTGATTGATTGAGTGAGTGAGTGAGTGAGTGAGTGAGTGAGTGAGAGAGAGAGAGTGAGTGTGAGTGAGTGAGTGAGAGTGAGCGAGTGAGCGAGTGAGTGTGTGAGAGAGTGAGTGAGTGAGTGAGTGAGTGAGTGAGTGACTGATTGATTGAGTGAGTGAGTGAGTGAGAGAGAGTGAGTGTGAGTGAGTGAGTGAGTGAGTGAGTGAGAGTGAGCGAGTGAGTGTGTAAGAGAGTGAGTGAGTGAGTGAGTGAGTGAGTGAGTGAGTTGCACAACATCACGTTTGTGTTTGTGGAAAATCAATTAAACCCATCATCTGTTTCACTATTCATTATATCACAAAAAACTATTTACTCTTGATCTGTCGTGATTAAAAGAGTTTGATGAATTATACAGATATGTCCGCTAACATTCACAATGCAAATATATATCACAGTCTATCCAGATCATTAAGTTAAATGCTAAATGTTACAGCGGTTATGGTTAATAACCCAACCTTCGCACCCAAAAAAGGGTTTATATCCATTTGATGTTATGACTTTTATATATTTGAGAACTGTTCAGCAGCTAGACTCTCCATGATGAGCAACTGTGAAGGTCATTTACATATGAAACTAGAGCATGTAAAATGTCACATCAAACTAACTTAGTATAGGTTTTAGGGAAAGAAACATGTAAAACATGATTTAAAAAGGCCATAACCACCAAAAACCTTGAGCAGCAGAATAATTGCTTCCATCCTTGATTACTAACATTATAAGCTGACTTCAGGGAAAAATAAAATGCTACAAATGCGTGCAAAACTGGTGGGTCACAACTGAAATAACATTTATGTAAGGTTAGAACAATAAAATTAGTTATTACTAGTGAATTAGTAAATTATTATTAATAGTAAATTAATGAAGTAAAAGTGTAATTACATCTGTTAAAGACACCTAATATAGAGTTTAACCAAATAAAAAAATACAAATAAAAAATCTGTCATTAATTCACCCTTGTATCATTTCAAACCTTCATGCTATTATTTTTCTTTTGTGGAACATAAAAAGTGAATTTTGAAGCATCTTCACACAGCTGGTGTGTTTGAGCAAATATAATGACAGAATTTTCATTTCTTTGCCAGTCTATTACTTTAAAACAATCATAACTTCACAGTTTAAACTCAAATATGATCGAACGAAACAAAAACATTTTATTCAAAATATGAATCTGGCTTTTTGGATAGCTACTCAAAGTGTGAAATGAAGACAGAAAGTGACAAATTACAATGAAAAGATAGAGCAAGTGAAAACAGAGAGAGACAGAGCAACTGTTCCTTCCATTACTTCTGGGTATTATGTGTATGTGAGTGGGCAGACGAAAGTGTGAGCACATATGGGCTCGCATGAGTGTGTGTGTGTGTGTGTGTGTGTGTGTGTGTGTGTGTGTGTGTGTGTGTGTGTGTTAGAGAGAGAGAGCCAGCAGCACCAAAAATACTTTTGAGGGACGCAGGTGCTGTTGGAAATGTCAGTTTGGAGGAGGAGGGTTTGACATGCAGCAAACGACTACAAAACACAAAGGCAAGCGAGTGCCAGGAAAACTGCCAGCCTGCAGTCCCTCAACACAGAGAACAAGACAAACCTATCCGGACTGCGGGATAAGACAAACCTGTCCTGACACTCGGGATAAGACAAAACCTCTCCTGAATCTAGGGATAAGGCAAACCTGTCCTGACACTCTGGATAAGACAAACCTGTCCTGACACTCGGGATAAGACAAACCTATCCTGACAATCGGGATAAGACAAACCTGTCCTGACACTCGGGATAAGACAAACCTATCCTTACAATCGGGATAAGACAAACCTGTCCTGACACTCGGGATAAGACAAACCTGTCCTGACACTCGGGATAAGACAAACCTGTCCTGACACTCGGGATAAGACAAACCTGTCCTGACACTCGGGATAAGACAAACTCGGGATAAGACAAACTCGGGATAAGACAAACCTGTCCTGACACTCGGGATCAGAGAAACCTATCCTGACAATCGGGATAAGACAAACCTGTCCTGACACTGGGGATAAGACAATCCTGTCCTGACACTCGGGATAAGACAAACCTATCCTGACAATCGGGATAAGACAAACCTGTCCTGACACTCGGGATAAGACAAACCTGTCCTGACACTCGGATCAGAGAAACCTATCCTGACAATCGGGATAAGACAAACCTGTCCTGACACTGGGGATAAGACAATCCTGTCCTGACACTCGGGATAAAACAAACCTGTCCTGACACTCGGGATAAGACAAACCTGTCCTGACAATCGGGATAAGACAAACCTGTAATGACACTCGGGATAAAACAAACCTGTCCTGACACTCGGGATAAGACAAACCTGTCCTGACAATTGGGATAAGACAAACCTGTCCTGACACTCGGGATAAGACAAACCTGTCCTGACACTCGGGATCAGAGAAACCTATCCTGACACTCGGGATAAGACAAACCTGTCCTGACACTGGGGATAAGACAAACCTGTCCTTACACTCGGGATAAGACAAACCTGTAATGACACTCGGGATAAAACAAACCTGTCCTGACAATCGGGATAAGACAAACCTGTCCTGACAATCGGGATAAGACAAACCTGTAATGACACTCAGGATAAAACAAACCTGTCCTGACACTCGGGATAAGACAAACCTGTCCTGACAATCGGGATAAGACAAACCTGTCCTGACAATCGGGATAAGACAAACCTGTCCTTACACTCGGGATTAGACAAACCTGTCCTGACACTCGGAATAAAACAAACCTGTCCTGACGCTCGGGATAAGACAAACCTGTCCTGACACTCGGGATAAGACAAACCTGTCCTGACACTCGGGATCAGAGAAACCTATCCTGACACTCGGGATAAGACAAACCTGTCCTGACACTGGGGATAAGACAAACCTGTCCTTACACTCGGGATAAGACAAACCTGTAATGACACTCGGGATAAAACAAACCTGTCCTGACAATCGGGATAAGACAAACCTGTCCTGACAATCGGGATAAGACAAACCTGTAATGACACTCAGGATAAAACAAACCTGTCCTGACACTCGGGATAAGACAAACCTGTCCTGACAATCGGGATAAGACAAACCTGTCCTGACAATCGGGATAAGACAAACCTGTCCTTACACTCGGGATTAGACAAACCTGTCCTGACACTCGGAATAAAACAAACCTGTCCTGACGCTCGGGATAAGACAAACCTGTCCTGACACTCGGGATAAGACAAACCTGTCCTGACACTCGGGATAAGACAAACCTGTCCTGACACTCGGGATAAGACAAACCTGTCCTGACACTCGGGATAAGTCAAACCTGTCCTGACACTCAGGATAAGACAAACCTGTCCTGACACCCGGGATAAGACTTCAGCGTCAGACTCTCGCCGGCACAGGTGGCAGATCCGCACACACACTCAATGCTGTGGTGTGAAACCTGAGACTCAGACCTGCTGAATGACACCATTACATGTGTCCTAACCAGACAAGATGTGATCAGACTCCAGAGACAAGCAGTTTATCTGTCCATACAGATTGAGACATGACAAAACCAATCCAAAGTCACAGCCAATCAGATGACTGTGTGGGCGGAGTCAGTATTCATACTGAGTGACTGGAACAATCTTTGTTGTAAAATACACTTGTTTGTTCATAGTTTAAACATTCTTGGTTCCTTTTTATTTATTTTCAGGATCTGAGGTTAATTATCCATTGTCTCTTATGATGATATTCAAATGATAATGATATTCAAACTCGCATTCAATTCTTTTAACATTAAATTAATCATATAATCAGTACCTGAGATTATGATTGTCATCCTGTGTACAGAATGTTTTTGTTCCAGCCGAGACGTTGTGGAAACAGAAATCGTTTCTAAAATGGAATCGTCACATATCACTGTTGCAGCTCGTTAGGACAAAACTCGGATTAACATGGAAAAGATGCCTTTTATTGTGGCGTCGCATCTGTTCTGGCACTGTGTGACTCTAGAACAAAACCAGAACAAAACCAGACTCATCTAAGACTCAGACCTAGACAAGAACCAGACAATTGGCATATTGGGCCGGCGCTTGCGTTCTTGCATTCAATGATATTGTCAAGCGTTTTTGTGCCATTCAAACTGAAACATTTGGCTTTCTGTGGTATTTTTGAATGTTGCTTTGCAAATTCTGCTTATGCAAGTCATGAATGTCACTGTAATAACATTATCTAGCCGGCTAACGTAAATGGGGTTCTGTTAAAAATGTGACAGTCTCGGAAACCTCAGTAACAAATGGGTTGAAAATGCTAAACAAATCAGTAATTTTGCATATCATATGGCATCTGCATCCAGAATTTTTTTATTTATAAAAGTGTACAGCCATTATGGAGTTATAATAAAGCTGTAAACATTCCAGTTATTAATGCAAATTAAAAACAATTAATTACTTGCTGTCTTTGATTGTGGAGAGATTTTTATAAAAAAATAAAAAAAATACCGTAGCATAAAGAAAAACTATTACATTATGGGTAACACTTGATAATAAGGTTTGTTATTTATCATTAGTTAACTGCCTTAGTTAACATGAACTAAGAATGAACAATACTTCAGCATTTATTAATCACAGTTAATATTAATTTCAACATTTACTAATACGTCATTAATATCAAAGGTTGTATTTGTTAACATTAGTTAATGCACTGTGAACTAACATGAACAAACTGTATTTTTATTAACTAATAATAACAAAGATTAATAAATACTGTATTGCTCATGGTTAGTTCATGTCAGTTTATACCTTAACTAATGTAAACTAATGAACCTAATTGTAAAGCGTTACCACATTTTCAATAAATGAATCAAGACCATAAGAGACGACAATGATTCAGAGCAAGATCACGTTGTACACAAGATCAAGACTCGAACGCCACTGGTGTGAGATAAACACCAGTTCACACCAGTAACCGAGAGATCAGTGATGGAGCAGATCAGGACAAAGCACTCGGATTATGCAGAAACACTCACACACACTCACATTCTCACACTCCAGGTTCACAGGTTAAAAGCCACAGCAAGCTGATAAACAAATAAGAGATTAACAGGGTCTGATCCTGAAACAGCTGAGAGCGTTCCTCCCGTTTCTCCATCCGTGAGGAGCACTGAAAGCCTCTGCTTCACATCTCATCAGATGAACACGGGATCATTTCTGGAAACCTTAACTGAACTGAACCCGTGTGGATCCCATGGGAAAACTCTCAAAAACCGCTGACAAGGAGTTTCAGGAGGAGCAGGAACATCTTCATTAACTGAGGGAATTGAGAACACACTGTCCCCTCACACAGACTCTTTCACCGTGAGCAGAATGCTTATGAAACAGGTGGACAGATGCCACTAATGCTAATCCTGACGGTGTTCGGTCCAAAAGCCAGTGAGCTAAACTGGGAGCATTTCAGGACATCGTATGTGAAGGCTTATAATGCTTCGGTTATAATGCTGTCTTCTAAGATGAGTTTAAATGCAGCATCGCAGTGCAATCCCAGAATGCAATGCAATGAGCCGAGTGAAAACAGATCCAGGTGGCAGAAGAAACAAGAGCACCATTTCATTCAGAATCAGAGATTTATCGGCAAGTATGTTTGTGCACAAAAGGAATTTGTCTTATTTATGAATCAAAACAAAAAAACATCCTTGACGATAAAAATATTTGACGTGCAAGAAAGATATACTATACTATATTAAAAGATAAGTGAATATATTTCTTGCACGTCAAGAAAGTAAAGTTGAGCTTCCATATACCATATTTGATGTGTGTGTGTGTTGAGGAATGTTTATACATCAATAAAAGCATAAATTAAATTTGTTCATCACATACAGTGAATGCATCTCTTCAGAAACCTTTGATTAAATTGACATTTACATGGCATTTACAATGTCTTTATGAGCATCAATGTTTTAATCTCTGCAAGCTCACTGCACTTGCAAACAAATCAATCCAAAATCACAGCCAATCAGAAGAGAGTGTGGGCGGAGCCTCTCTGCAAGCGCACTGTGCTCACAACCAAAACAATCCAAAATCACAGCCAATCAGAAGAGTGTGGGCGGAGCCTCTCTGCAAGTGCACTGCACTCACAACCAAATCAATCCAAAATCACAGCCAATCAGAAGAGTGTGGGCGGAGCCTCTCTGCAAGCGCACTGCACTCACAGCCAAATCAATGATCATCAATGTCTGGGTTGCATGAACTTTTAATGGAAGGAGTCTTCTGGTTTCATTAACATTATCTTAATTTTTGTTTTGAATATTACCGGATTGGGTTTGCAATGCCACTAACTGATGAAAATTTTAATTTCTGTTTAACAAACAGCTTGCTAAAAATCAAACTGTACTGAGATCAACCCCGAGTCTCTCGTGCAGAGTGTATTTGTGTGTCGCGCGGGATGATGTCTATTGAGAGCGCTCCAAATCAGTGACTTGTGAAGCGTCATGACAGTCGGGATGCTGCCTCAGAAGGGTGTAGTGCGTAGGCAGCGAGGAGGCTCACTGTGTTTTGGAGCAGAGATAATGTGTGTAATTTATGTATGACACCACTCTGTGGATCCTGTCACAGTTTAGAAGCTCTGTGGAGGACTGAACCTGTGAGATGTTTTTCCCCACAGTGAGCGTGTGTGTTAAAGAGAGAGCACTGGATAGGCAGTGGAGGGTGAAGGTGACCCTGTGGCACAGATCCAGTTCTGTTCGACCCCAGACACCTGCAGAAAAACCCCTCACACACACTAAACCTACGCCTAAACCACATACACTAACACACACACACACAGACTAACCCTACCCCTAAACCACACACACACAGACTAACCCTACCCCATAAACCAACCCATCAAACACACACATACACACACACACACACACACTAACCATACCCCTAAACCACACACTCGAACACACACACACAGACTAACCCTACCCCATAAACCAACCCATCAAACACAAACACTAACCATACCCCTAAACCACACATACTAACCCTACCATACCCTAACCATACCCCTAAACCTACCCATCACACACACACACACACACACACACACACACACACACACGCACACGCACTAACCCTACGCGTAAACTTACCCATCACACACACACACACACACACTAACCCTACCCCTAAACCACACACACTAACCCTACCCCTAAACCTACCCATCACACACACACACACTAACCCTATGCGTAAACCTACCCATCACACACACATACAAAAATAACACACACACACACACACACACACACACACACACACACACACACACACACACACACACATACACACATACACACATACAGACACAACCACATGCCAGGAAACAAACGGCTCCAACAGCCCATGTTTTGCATGCGGTCGTACAGTGTGTGTGTGTGTGTGTGTGTGTGTGTGTGTGTGTGTGTGTGTGTGTGTGTGTGTGTGTGTGTGCGCTAACTGTACGTCGTTGTCCATGATCATCAGTCTCTCAGGCGAGTGTGTGAGTTTTAAAGCTACAGCTCTAGAGATGATGAACACTAGTGAGTGTCCAGGGAAGAATCACAGACTGGACCAGATGGGCATCGGTGGCATCATGCCAACCAGAACAAAGACTGAGCCAAGCCACAAATGACTGGCTGTCTTCCCTACACACATGCACACACACACACACCTACACACACACACACACACACACACACACAGTAATCTACCCATCACACTGTAAAGCAGCCGGTTAACACATCCATCCTGACGACTGAGAGGGACAAACTGATATGAAAGACTGAAGGAATAAATAAATAAAAAATACACCAAAAAAAAAAAACAAGAAAGAAAGAAAGAAGCAAAAAGTACAAAAGGAACATGCACGAATGATCAAACAAATAAAATAACAAACAAACTCAGCAGACTGACCAAAAAAGAAACTGAGGAACAAATAAAAAAACGTAAAAAAGAACAAACTAAAAGAAGATTCATTTCTTTCGAAGGAAGGACATTGCACGGGTGTGTGTGAGCATGTGCAAGCATACGCGCGTGCATGTGTGTGAGCATGTGCGAGCATACGTGAGTGTGTGTTTGAGCGAGCGTGCGTGTGTGTATGTGAGCGTGTGCAAGCGTGCGTGTGTGAGCGTGTATGTGTGTGAGTGTGTGTGTGTGTGTGTGTGTGTAAAGATGGCAGACGTTGGCGTGAGTCTCGCACACAGAAAGATCTCAGCAGCTGCTACAGGCTTAAGACTTTTATAATTATACATCTGTGAGTTACAACAGCATCTTTAATTAAACTACTACACACACACACTCCGTCCCATACTTACATGTCAAATTACGTTTTCTCCAGTCTTTCTCCCTGTCATCTGTTCTTCTCTTTCCCTCATTTGTGCATCTCTGTAATTACCAGTCCAGATATAAATGACTCTCTTCCAGCGTCTCTGTCCGTTACACTAAAATGGGCTGTTTTTGCTACTGTACCTTTAAGACATCTATATGTTAATGATCTCTTATGATTAGCCAACCAACTGGCTTGAAGAGGACCGATGATGTTTCTTCCCCATCTTCATCTTTAGTGTGTAATGTTGCTGTTTGATCATGAAGAAGCTCCAGCTCTTCTCTATATCAGAGTCAGTGTTCCTGAACTCCTGAAACGCTTCCACTGTAGTCTTAAGTTTCTTCCGGGAACGAACACGTCACAATATTCCTCATTATAATAATTCATATGCAGAATAAAGGGGCGGAGCCTGGTTGAGTTAGTTAGTAGTGTGTTAAACTGGCGGTAATGGTAAGGGGCGGGACATTTCCCAAACACACTCGAAGCGCTCGACCAATCACAACACACTGCTCCAGCCGACCAATCAGAGCACAGTGTGCTTTTCAGAAGGAGGGGCTTCATAGAGACAGGAAGTAAACAGAGCGTTACTGACAGACTGGGAAGAGAGGAGCCGCAACAATGGAGAATATGAGGAAAATAATCAACATTACAGCAGGAAAACCTGTTCTAGTAGAGTCTGAAACAACATCAAGACTTGGGAAAAAGGCATAATATGCTCACAGATTTCAGACTTATGAATGGGCTGGATGGAAAACTCAGAAGTGATGCAATCACATAAACTTGAACTTTAAAATGAAAACACACAATGGGTGTGTTAAAGTAACATGGTCTCTGTGGAGCTAAACTTGCTGGTACATCACATTACATCAGGTCACCTGCTCTCTGACACACACACACACACACACACACACACATTCAGCATTTCACCACTTTGTTCTCAAATTAAGCTTCCACTCACACAGTCCGTGAGAGACAGATGAAGAAAGACAAGCTCTTCTCGTCTGATTCGTTTCACTGAAAGCTTTGTGTTCGCTCTGAAACACTGATCTCAGACCATCATACGGGCTTTAACACAAACCTTTCTTCACGACTTCTGTCTCGTCCTTACAAAACGTGACATTCCAGACAAAGCCCATGTAGTTCACACCAGGAACGACAACTATAACAATAACTACATGATCATATTCCACACCAACGCTTGATAGCATTCTGATTATTATAAGCACACAATGCAGTTTTGTCATCTGCAACTTTAAATGCTCAAGCTTTTTTAATCATTAATCAGCTGAAAATCTTCTGGAAGTCATTCAGACAACATTCCTCTGCCATTATTGTTATAGCTGTGCAGAGGACAGAACGCATAGTGAAACTTTATAGTTATAGTTATAGATATAGATATAGTTATAGTCCTCAGTGTGAACATCCCTGAACACAGGATTATTAAATGAGAATAAAACAACCAGACTTGATTTTATCCAAAATTAATTATGATCAAAGTTAGCATTACATACCAAAATAGTCTCCCACTGAAATTGAGTTTGCTAAAATAAAATAAAATAAAATAAAAATTAAAAATTAAATTTAACAATTAAAATTGAATAAAATAAAATAAACATTTTAAAAGTAAAAAAATATAAAAATATAAAAAAGAAATATAAAAAAATATTATTAATTAAAAAAAAAAAAATAAATAAATAAAAACAAATAATTTAAGAAATTTTAAATAATAATAAAAAAATACAACTGAACTGTAGATTAATTACAATTATTTAGAAATTAAACAGAGTGAATTTTGTTTTCATGTTGACTTGAAACCGACAAAGCGTCGGATGACGGACAAACCGATGGACAAAACCGGGAAAATGTCCACAAATCTCCTGGTCCGTGTTAAACTGTAATGATTAGACTTCATGCAGTTTATCACAATTTGCATTTATCACTGACTGGACATAAATCAGAAATACCGCTCCAGTGACCCCGAAACCTTTCCTGCATTCTCAGACAGAACACGGCACACAGCGGCCAGGAAATAATTAAATGTGATGCTTCATGGCCTCACACACACACACACACACACACACACACACACACACACACACACACCTGTCAAGTGCAACCTCTCCAGACACAATCAACATCTACTCATGGCCTGAGTCAATACTATCGAGCCATTTAGTTAAAACACACTCGCTCCTGCACATACACACACACACATACACACACACACACACACACACACACGCAAACACATAAATCACACTCACACTCTTCAGGATCGCCATTCATTCTTCACTCATTAACATCACTTTCTCCCTCTCTCTCTCTCTCTCTCAAACACACACACACACACACACACACACACACACACACACACGTTGAGAGGTGTCGACCCACAGCACACAGTGAGCTTGAAGAGTTTAGTGAAGCATTAGAGGCGATCAATAACTCTGAGTCTCATTATCATTCAGCTGAGAGACGAGTGACACCGCAATCTCCTTTTGTATATAATATGATATAATATAATATAATATAATATAATATAATATAATATAATATAATATAATATAATATAATATAATATAATATAATATAATATAATATAATATAACTAATTATTTGGAAAAACTTGAAGAAATATTTATTTAATAAAAAAATATCAAGCCAAGGCACTCATTTTTTTAAAGTAAAAAAAAATAAATAATTTTTCTTAATTGAGAATTTCTTGAAAGCAACATTCTCTACTGTCTCATTTAATAAAATAAAATAAAATAAAATAAAATAAAATAAAATAAAATAAAATAAAATAAAATAAAATAAAATAAAATAAAATAAAATAAAATAAAATAAAATAAAATAAAATAAAATAAAATAAAATAAAATAAAATAAAGGAGTATGTTCAACGCATGTTTGTTTTTCTCATAGAACCAAAACTGGCATCAGGCTTTCACTGAGCAAATGAACTGGTTTCGGTATCTAATACTGAAATGTGTGTTTCACCACAATCCTAGTCAGAGAACACGCAATAATCACTGCACTCTGTGTTTATCATCTTCCTCCGTCTCTCTCTCTCTCTCTCGACTCATCCAATCTGTCCTTCACACACACACACACACACACACACACACACACACACACACACACACACACACACACACACACACACACACACACACACACACACACACACACACACACACTGCTGTCTGTGTTTGTCTTCCTCTGTCATTAGATGTGTGAAATCCTGTTTATCTTTGGCCTTTCAATCCTCTATTCTGAGACTATTCTGAGACTCACTCACTCACTCACTCACTCACTCACTCACTCACACTGAGTATAACGTTTATAAAAAGAAAAGCGTCCCAGTTTGAATGGACTCTGTGTATTAAATGGTTGAGCTGAAGTGTGTATTACAGTAAGCATTGGTGTGAATGACGAAAATCATGGTAATTAAATATATACCATGGTACAGAAATAAATGTACCAATAAGTATTTAAAATGGTACCAAAATATGGTTCAAAAAATAGTTTTTTATTATTTATAATAATAATAATAATAATAATAGTGCATTATAATTTATTATTTAATGTGTTTTTATGAGCTTAAAAAAATGAATGTATGCATATTATATTATTATATTATAATTTTATTTTTAAAATATAAAATAATTTAAAATAAAAAGTTTTGAAAAAAGGCTGAAATGCAAGTTTGTCTCGTTCTCGTATCACATGACTCTCAGTGATTTATGATTCGATGACAACTAATAACAAAATAAAGACACAATGCCGGGTCTGTTGTAACAGCCTGTCGCTGTACGTGTGAACCGACTGCCACTCACACACTCCTTCAAGATGTCCTGTGAAATATCACACTGACACACACACACACACACACAGCTGTAGTGGGAGGAGAGATCAGTGACAGACAGAAGTTTCGAGAGCGTGACGTTCCTCTGACCTCCTGAGTGAAACTGAACGAGTGACTGTCGCCGTCTCGACGCGCGTCACACTAACAGCTGTGAGCGTCTCGAACATCATGTGACGCGTCTCGACACGCAATCCCACGAAATCATCCCAGAACTTACTCACCCTTACTTCGGTCTAAACCCGTACCACTTCATTACAGGAAAACAAAAGAATTTCAAAGAATATCCTGGCTACTTCTTTCAAATATATAAAGAAAATGAATGGGACTGTCAAGCTACTAGACTGAAAAAGAAAAACTCAAAAAAGACTCATATATAATTTTCTGATAGATTTGTGCAAGTTTTTAAGTCAGATCTTTCTCCAAAATGGCGAGAATGATTCATTTACAAACGAGACTGATCTGGTTCAATTATTCATTTCTATAGTTAACTGATTTATCAATCTAATCTTTAGTGTAGCTTTTGCATGATTATCTTAGTTTTGTTTACAGAATATATGAATATTTGCATGTTCATTCATTTATTTATTTTTGTTCTATTGTTTTTTATTCTTATATTGCTTGTTTTTGCATAAAGCGCCTTGAGAAGACACTATATAAAATAGTTTATTATTATTATAAATGTATTATTTGTTTATTAAACAAAGCTATCGTCACAGAAAAAGACTCAGAATATAGTGCCAGATTCATAAGGATTACTTTTATGATATTTTTTAGTGTACAGTCTCTATTGATTGTTCGACTTTTGTGTTCCACTGAATAAAACAGATTTAAAATTAATGATGAGTAACTATTTTGGATGAACTATTACTTTAATGAACAGACCAAACCGTTCATTATCTGGCACAAAAAATAAAACACAGATAACCTGCATAAATCATTGAATCCGCAAGGACAGCTTTGATTTGACCAAGGTGACTTTGTTACTTCACAGTCTTTTGAGTTTCTTCCGGGAATGAACACGTCACAATATTCCTCATTATAATAATTCATATGCAGAATAAAGGGGCGGGGCCTGGTTGAGTTAGTTAGTAGTGTGTTAAACTGGCGGTAATAGTAAGGGGCGGGACATTTCCCAAACACACTCGAAGCGCTCGACCAATCACAGCACACTGCTCCAGCCGACCAATTAGAGCACAGTGTGCTTTTCAGAAGGAGGGGCTTCATAGAGACAGGAAGTAAACAGAGCGTTACTGACAGACTGGGAAGAGAGGAGCCGCAACAATGGAGAATATGAGGAAAATAATCAACATTCAAGCAGGAAAACCTGTTCTAGTAGAGCCTGAAACAACAGCACGACTGTAAGAGTGTCTTACCCTCACAGCTGCTGTGTCCCTCCTCATATCCCGCGCTGCAACTGCATTTCCCGATCGGCACCAGCCATTCCCCTTCAGCACTGCAATGCATTCTGGGAGGACTGTCGGTGTCCACCTCAGAGTTGTTCACACACGAGCCTCTGACCTCCACTAGAGTCGCGAACGCAGCTTCGGCCACCGTATCCGGGAACACGGCTAAATTCTGCACCGTCGACAAGCAGCGTTTGTAATACACTCTCACGGAAACCAGCGCGACGCACGCGCCGACGTCCTGGAACGCCAGATGAAACCCTTTCCGGTTCAGATGCCCGATCTCACGGACCTCAGTGTTCAGCTTCATCTTGCGCTCTCCCAGATCTCCCTGCGTGAAGCTCTCGTCCGCAGCGATGGTGTCGATCTTGCTGTATCGGTCCTCTCGGGTCACGCGGCCCAGGTCCCAGTCCGACTCGGCGTACAGGAGGTTAAAGGTCTCCTTGCAGCTTCCGGAAACCCCTGGGATGCTGTTGCAGTCTCGAAGCGTGAACTGAAGCTCGATGAAGATCCGCTGGCCGCCCTGACGCCAGATCCAGCCCGTCTGGAGCCAGTTGTTCTGACTCGGCTCCATCACGTTACACACCTGATATGTGCGGATCGGCTTGTATTTCTCATCCACGCCGCTGATTTCCTCCCACTGGAAGGAGAAGAGCGAGAGAGAGAGAGAAAAGATCTGGTTAAAAACCAAGGTGATATTCATTGCAAATCTTTCTTTGGTTTGCAATTTGTCCATTAGCCTTGGTTAAATGCCAATGGATAAAAATGAAACAAAGTTACAAAATAACTACACTTTTCATGGGTTGTACAAACTTTTTCACTGTGCTTTAAGAATCAAGGTCTCTATGATAAAAATATTCACTGCAAAAAAAAACTATTTTTCCCACATTTTCACCGAGCATGCCAACAGTATTAACAGGCTGAAGTGTAATACTTCTATAAACAGATCAAATCCAAAACTAATTCATCTTCAAGTGTTTCCTTTGTTGCATCAAATCCCTAAAAAGGTGTCATATTTGAGTAGATGTGCATCTATGTACATTACCAAATCTCTGTAGACTTACATGCCTACATATTACAACACGTGTCCGACACTGTCCATGTCGATAAGTGCTATTGATATTTATAAGGCATGCAGTTCAATCAATCTGTGTAAAGATTAGCGGCAAATCAGCTACGGTATATCAAACACACAATATATGAAGACTAGAGCATCTTCAATCAGCACCACAAACAAGCTCATTGTCTGGTAGAGAGATTCTAATGAGCCTCTGAAGACGAACACTCTCAGTGTTTTCACAATTAATTGCAGTGTAATGAAGATCCTTCGTTTCTGAGGGAATTGAGCAGTTTGGCGGAGACTCTCCACTGATACGAGAATGAGTGGCAGAGAATTCAACACACCCTGTTGAAAACCACAGAGATGTGTGTGTGTGTGTGTGTGACCACACAGCTGTGGTGGGAGCGGGAGACAGAGGATTTAATCGCTGTCAGGTCCAGAATTAACAAGCTAAACAAATAACAGCTTGCACCGAGTCCCCAGCATGCAGCATTTCTCCTCACAGATAACGTTACGAATGACAGAGACGCAAAAACGTCCTCTGTCAGGCTTACTGCTCATCTCAGCTATGAATCAAACTATGCATGTAATCTTCAGCACGTGCGTTAGCATTGAGACAGAGAGAAGCGGATGCTAGATGGGATCCAGGACACAGAAATGACAAATGGGTTTATCTGGCGAGAGCAAAGCAGTCCATACTGGGAATACAGCAGACATGAGCAAGTTATTCAGTTGGGGAATGGAGACACGGAAAATAAACTACAAATACTTGTAAAGATGGAAAAAAGAGGGCATTAAAGATAATGAGAAAGAAAGAGAAAAAGCCTATTGATCAGTAACTACACGTGTCCGGCGCGCTCAAATCATTTGCGCTAAACATTACGCTTCGGCATCGCTTTGAAGTGCTTCATGTAAAGCACTCATGTTTTGAGCAGCTTGTTTCATGCACTATATTTCTGCTAATTTCAGATGTGTTTTGTTCTTAGAAATGCATAATTAGCTATTGTAAAATTACGTTAAACCTGACGTTTTCCATTCATAGTGCGCAGACGTGATTTTATCATTTGTTGCTGCAGCAATGAACTATTATAGTTTCTTCAAAGTCTACAATAATCTAATAAATAATAGACATGAAAGTCTTACCCCATTAGAAGGATATGAGGTCCAACCCAGCTCTGCCTGGGACTCCTTAGAATTCAGCAACACAACTGGAGGAAAAAACAAAGCAAGAGAGAAGCAATATAAGAAGGACTCATTAAATTGCAATTATATGTTGTGCAATTTCTTTCTCACTGTCAGAACACATAGAGCTGATGGTGTTTAATAACTACGAGCACACATTCAGCTCAAACGAGGACTGACAGACCTGCAGTGCTGCACTTAGTGGACGAACTGCACCGGTCATCAGATGATAACCGCGGACAGCTTTGCAAAGCACAGGAATATTGACCAATTTCAACTGGTCTGCGGCACAATGTGCTGGTTCAACATTTAAACAATAATTATCAAAGGGAAAAGAAATGTTTCACACCACCACCACCACAATGCAATAGAGCCCAAGAGGCCTGTGAAGCAAATTCAAGCTGGCATTTGTCATTTCTGCTGCATTTTTACAATTACAAAGCCTTAATGTGAACCTCCGCTTACAAACTAAATTAAAATGAGCAGTGCACCAGTGAATGTTGTTATTCAGCGATTTGAACAAGTACAGGACTGTGTAAACAAACTCGGGCAACATTTTTAAAAAGATGCCCTTGACACAAATAGAGCTTGAGCTCTGAATCAGCATTTGGACAAGGCCTATAATTCAGCACCAAAGACAGCGTTAACACAGAGAAACACAGTTTCAGGACCATGGACAGCGGTGCGGATGGACATGTGTGTTTCAGCACCATGGACAGCGTGAATCCTGCTTTTAATACTCCTAAAACACGGTCGAAATCTGCAGAGACAAATACATCTGCACTGAGTTTAAACACTATGGTTTTGTAAAACTGTGGTTTGTTTGTTATTAGGTCTGTTTGTTAACGTCTGTTTAAGCTGAAACCAATTTTTTTGTCCGATAAAATGGTAGATGGGGACGAAAGGAGGAGCTGCAGGAGAGTTTACAAAACTTCTGTGGAATTTATTTGATAAAAATATAGTAAAAACAGTGAAATATTATTACAGTGTAAATCAGCTGTTTTCTCTGTGAATATACAGTAAAGTGTAATTTATTCCTGTGATCAAAGCTGAATGTTCAGCATCATTACTCCAGTCTTCAGTGTCACATGATCCTTCAGAAATCACTCTAATATGAGGATTTGATGCTCAACAAACATTTATGATTATTATCAGTGTTGGAAACAGTTGTGCTGCTTCATAATTTTGTGGAAACCGTGATGCAGTTTATTTTTCTTTGATTAATAAAAAGTTCAAAAGAACAGCATTTATTTTAAATAGAAATCTTTTGTAACATTATAAATGTCTTTACTGTTTTGATGAATTTAATGCGTCCCTGCCTATAGTAAAAGTATGAATTTCTAGCAAAAAAACAACTTTTGAATGACACCATGTTTGCCTAATTAGTGTATTAGACTATGCCACATTTCTCCCATCATTTCACCACACATGGTTGTGTATCAGAAGCTGAATTATTCATAATTCATTGCCGTCACAAACGCTTGTTTCTCTTTGCTTGGCTCATGCATCGACAGCGTCGGTCCTTACACAAGCACACGCTCTGACATCACAACACTCGTCTGAACGCCTCTTCATTACAAGCCGGATGAGCACTTCTATCATACAGCGTTTATCATCATAGATACAGTATCATACAGCGTTTATCATCATAGATACAGTATCATACAGCGTTTATCATCAGATACAGTATCATACAGCGTTTATCATCATAGATACAGTATCATACAGCGTTTATCATCAGATACAGTATCATACAGGATTTACTGTATCATCATAGATACAGTATCATACAGCGTGTATCATAGATACAGTATCATACAGCGTGTATCATAGATACAGTATCATACAGCGTTTATCATAGATACAGTATCATACAGCGTGTATCATAGATACAGTATCATACAGCGTGTATCATAGATACAGTATCATACAGCGTGTATCATAGATACAGTATCATACAGCGTGTATCATAGATACAGTATCATACAGCGTTTATCATCATAGATACAGTATCATACAGTGTGTATCATAGATACAGTATCATACGGCGTGTATCATCATAGATACAGTATCATACAGCGTTTATCATCATAGATACAGTATCATACAGCGTCTATCAGATACATTATCATACAGCGTGTATCATAGATACAGTATCATACAGCGTGTTTCATAGATACAGTATCATACAGCATGTATCAGATACAGTATCATAGTGTGTATCATAGATACAGTATCATACAGCGTGTATCAGATACAGTATCATACAGCGTTTATCATAGATACAGTATCATACAGCGTGTATCAGATACAGTATCATAGTGTGTTTCATAGATACAGTATCATACAGCGTGTATCAGATACAGTATCATACAGCGTGTATCATAGATACAGTATCATACAGTGTGTATCAGATACAGTATCATACAGCGTGTATCAGATACAGTATCATACAGCGTGTATCAGATACAGTATCATAAAGCGTGTATCATAGATACAGTATCATACAGCGTGTATCATAGATACAGTATCATACAGCGTGTATCATAGATACAGTATCATACAGCGTGTATCAGATACAGTATCATACAGCGTGTATCATAGATACAGTATCATACAGCGTGTATCAGATACAGTATCATAAAGCGTGTATCATAGATACAGTATCATACAGCGTGTATCATAGATACAGTATCATACAGCGTGTATCATAGATACAGTATCATACAGCGTGTATCAGATACAGTATCATACAGTGTGTATCAGATAAAGTATCATAAAGCGTGTATCATAGATACAGTATCATACAGCGTGTATCATAGATACAGTATCATACAGCGTGTATCATAGATACAGTATCATACAGCGTGTATCATAGATACAGTATCATACAGCGTGTATCATAGATACAGTATCATACAGCGTGTATCATAGATACAGTATCATACAGCATGTATCATAGATACAGTATCATACAGTGTGTATCATAGATACAGTATCATACAGCGTGTATCATAGATACAGTATCATACAGTGTGTATCATAGATACAGTATCATACAGCGTGTATCATAGATACAGTATCATACAGCGTGTATCATAGATACAGTATCATACAGCGTGTATCATAGATACAGTATCATACTGCGTGTATCAGATACAGTATCATACAGCGTGTATCATAGATACAGTATCATTCAGCGTGTATCATAGATACAGTATCATACAGCGTGTATCATAGATACAGTATCATACAGCGTGTATCATAGATACAGTATCATACAGCGTGTATCATAGATACAGTATCATACAGCGTGTATCAGATACAGTATCATACAGCGTGTATCATAGATACAGTATCATACAGCGTGTATCATAGATACAGTATCATATAGCGTGTATCATCATAGATACAGTATCATACAGCGTGTATCATAGATACAGTATCATACAGCGTGTATCATAGATACAGTATCATACAGCGTGTATCATAGATACAGTATCATACAGCGTGTATCATAGATACAGTATCATACAGCGTTTATCATAGATACAGTATCATACAGCGTGTATCATCATAGATACAGTATCATACAGCGTGTATCAGATACAGTATCATACAGCGTGTATCAGATACAGTATCATACAGCGTGTATCATACAGTATCATGCAGCGTGTATCATACAGTATCATACAGCGTGTATCATCATAGATACAGTATCATACAGCGTGTATCAGATACAGTATCATACAGCATGTATCATACAGTATCATACAGCGTGTATCATCATAGATACAGTATCATACAGCATGTATCATAGATACAGTATCATACTGCGTGTATCAGATACAGTATCATACAGCGTGTATCATAGATACAGTATCATACAGTGTGTATCATAGATACAGTATCATACAGCGTGTATCATAGATACAGTATCATACAGCGTGTTTCATAGATATAGTATCATACAGTGTGTATCATAGATACAGTATCATACAGTGTGTATCATAGATACAGTATCATACAGCGTGTATCAGATACAGTATCATACAGCGTGTATCATAGATACATTATCATACAGCGTGTATCATAGATACAGTATCATACAGCGTGTATCATAGATACAGTATCATACAGCGTGTATCATAGATACAGTATCATACAGTGTGTATCAGATACAGTATCATAGTGTGTATCATAGATACAGTATCATACAGCGTGTATCATAGATACAGTATCATACAGCGTGTATCATAGATACAGTATCATACAGCGTGTATCAGATACAGTATCATACAGCGTTTATCATAGATACAGTATCATACAGCGTGTATCATAGATACAGTATCATACAGCGTGTATCATAGATACAGTATCATACAGCGTGTATCACAGATACAGTATCATACAGCGTGTATCATAGATACAGTATCATACAGCGTGTATCACAGATACAGTATCATACAGCGTGTATCATCATAGATACAGTATCATACAGCGTGTATCATAGATACAGTATCATACAGCGTGTATCATAGATACAGTATCATTCAGCGTGTATCAGATACAGTATCATACAGCGTGTATCATAGATACAGTATCATACAGCGTGTATCATAGATACAGTATCATTCAGCGTGTATCAGATACAGTATCATACAGCGTGTATCATAGATACAGTATCATTCAGCGTGTATCAGATACAGTATCATACAGCGTGTATCATAGATACAGTATCATACAGCGTGTATCATAGATACAGTATCATAGATACAGTATCATACAGCGTGTATCAGATACAGTATCATACAGCATGTATCATAGATACAGTATCATACAGCGTGTATCAGATACAGTATCATACAGCATGTATCATAGATACAGTATCATACAGCGTGTATCATAGATACAGTATCATACAGCGTGTATCATAGATACAGTATCATACAGCGTGTATCATAGATACAGTATCATACAGCGTGTATCAGATACAGTATCATAGTGTGTATCATAGATACAGTATCATACAGCGTGTATCATAGATACAGTATCATACAGCATGTATCAGATACAGTATCATAGTGTGTATCATAGATACAGTATCATACAGCGTGTATCAGATACAGTATCATACAGCGTGTATCATAGATACAGTATCATACAGCGTGTATCATAGATACAGTATCATACAGCGTGTATCATAGATACAGTATCATACAGCATGTATCAGATACAGTATCATACAGCGTGTATCATAGATACAGTATCATACAGCGTGTATCAGATACAGTATCATACAGCGTGTATCATAGATACAGTATCATACAGCGTGTATCATAGATACAGTATCATACAGTGTGTTTCATAGATACAGTATCATACAGCGTGTATCATAGATACAGTATCATACAGCGTGTATCATAGATACAGTATCATACAGCGTGTATCAGATACAGTATCATACAGCGTGTATCATAGATACAGTATCATACAGCGTGTATCATAGATACAGTATCATACAGCGTGTATCATAGATACAGTATCATACAGCATGTATCAGATACAGTATCATAGTGTGTATCATAGATACAGTATCATACAGCGTGTATCATAGATACAGTATCATACAGCGTGTTTCATAGATACAGTATCATACAGCGTGTATCATAGATACAGTATCATACAGTGTGTTTCATAGATACAGTATCATACAGCGTGTATCATAGATACAGTATCATACAGTGTGTTTCATAGATACAGTATCATACAGTGTGTATCATAGATACAGTATCATACAGCGTGTATCATAGATACAGTATCATACAGCGTGTATCAGATACAGTATTATACAGCGTGTATCATAGATACAGTATCATACAGCGTGTATCATAGATACAGTATCATACAGCGTGTATCATAGATACAGTATCATACAGCGTGTATCAGATACAGTATCATACAGCGTGTATCATAGATACAGTATCATACAGCGTGTATCATAGATACAGTATCATACAGTGTGTTTCATAGATACAGTATCATACAGCGTGTATCATAGATACAGTATCATACAGTGTGTTTCATAGATACAGTATCATACAGTGTGTATCATAGATACAGTATCATACAGCGTGTATCATAGATACAGTATCATACAGCGTGTATCAGATACAGTATCATACAGCGTGTATCATAGATACAGTATCATACAGCGTGTATCATAGATACAGTATCATACAGCGTGTATCATAGATACAGTATCATACAGTGTGTATCATAGATACAGTATCATACAGCGTGTATCATAGATACAGTATCATACAGCGTGTATCATAGATACAGTATCATACAGCATGTATCAGATACAGTATCATAGTGTGTATCATAGATACAGTATCATACAGCGTGTATCATAGATACAGTATCATACAGCGTGTATCATAGATACAGTATCATACAGCGTGTATCAGATACAGTATCATACAGCGTGTATCATAGATACAGTATCATACAGCGTGTATCATAGATACAGTATCATACAGTGTGTTTCATAGATACAGTATCATACAGCGTGTATCATAGATACAGTATCATACAGTGTGTTTCATAGATACAGTATCATACAGCGTGACTCAGAGCGTCTCTAGTCTGGCAGACTTGCGGTTACTGCCAAGTCAAATGTACTGAGGTCAAGTATTTTACGTTCCCAAGGTTTTCTGTGGTAAACAAAGACATAAATTTCAGTGTTCTGACTTCACCTCGGTTGGTTTGAGTGATTTTTATTTTTATTTTTCCACAACAGCTGTTGCTCGGTCTCTCCACGTTTAGGAGACAAGATGCCATTTGATTTCTGCTGACACGGACCCCTACTGACTCGACCTTGAAGAGACAAACCGAGGCAGAGCCACAGACGAGGTCGAACTACACGAGCAGTCGCTCGCAGGGATCACGGACACATGTGAGGTCATTCAACGAGACGGAGAAACGGCAGAAACAAGCAGTGGAAGGAATCGTTCTCCCAAAACATTTCAAATCATTTACTCACCATCGTCGTTCCAAACCCATTTGACTTGTGGAACGCAAATGGATAGATCTGAAATGTGATCTTCTTTTTAAAGTCTATTTTCTAAGTGCACGTTATTGATCTAATTCTTATTCATATGATTCTTTTCCTGTTTATCACTGAAACAATCTGAACTGTATGAAGCACTATAGAAATAAAGGTGACTTGACTCAAAACTATCCTTTTCTTACAATCGACTGCAAACTTGCATTCAGATCAGCCTCTATCCAATCAACAACCGATTAATAGAACCAAGAACCAAGTTTCCCTCGGATGTACAGTACGTCATGATACGGAAGAAGATATCCTCACGACAAATCACTCTATTGCATGCAATTTCAATTAACATAATGTAACAGTTAACCTTCAAAAATGCAAATGCAGCATGGGTGTCATAAAACTCAAGCACTAAATTCCAAGTCGACTGAAGACATGCGATACGATAGCTCTGGGTAATATAAAGTCCACCTGTAGTCAATCGTTTTATCCCCTAAAACTCATCTTTTAAATCACCAAAATTACATTTTAAAGTGTTTTTTCCTTGAAAAAAAAATGTTCATGCCTTAAAATATCAAATGAATATGCAAATGAGCCCCGCCTCCACTCACTCACTCAGCTCAGAGATCCACTGGTTGACGATCACACGTTGATCTGATTGGTTACAAGGTAGTTTGTGACGTCAGAAACACCAGCGATTTCAAAGCGTGTGTTTGAGACTGTCTTTGGTTCACTGCAGTTTTAAGGAGGAAATACTCCGCAATGCTGTCGACTTATGAACTTACACATGGTTTGTCTTAAAGCAGATTAAAAACACCACATAGACACATAAACAACATTAAAAGCTAGATTTTCACCACACTTTAAGTTGTTGTTGACGGAGAATCTTTCTCGACAGTCGTTCTCCCAATTCCAGCTCGTTCTCATCCCAAGGCGTCATATACTGACGCTTTTGACATTTCGTCTACATCGAACGCACATGGCACCCTTTAGCGTCAATATGAGACGCAGATAGAAATGGCCCAGAAGGTGTCTCCTAGCGGTCTAACCCTAACCCTACCCCAGACCTAAACCTACCCATAACCGAACAAAGCTCTGTGCGTCATATTGACGCTAAAGGGTGCCATGTGCGTTCGATGTAGACGAAATGTCAAAAGCGTCAGTATATGACGCCCTAGGATGAGAATGCGTTGCAGCCCGCGTTGCCCAATTCACACTCACTATCTAAAGAAGAGCAGCTGGGACATTCTGCTAAACATTTCATTTTATATTCAGCAGATGAGTTGGTGGTGAGAATATTGAGTTGGGAAAACATGATTAAGTATGCAAATGTATGCTTGACGTATAAAATTATTTATGGTTTATCTTCTCCCCCTTTTGGTCAGCTAGTTCGTATTAGAACAACTGATTATCCCTCTACAAGTGGCACATTAAGACAAGACTGTATCATATCGCTTAGACGAAGTAAATTGAGTCAATCTGCTTTTTCTGTTAAAGCTGCTCAAGAATGGAATACTATTCCGACAACTATAAGAGATCTAGACACATATGCTTTATTTAGGGTTCAGTTGAAGAACTGGTTAATCAGTACTCAGATCTGTCAACACTAGAATCTTTTATCTGCTAGCCATCCTATTATTGTTTGTATTTTGTTGCATTGTTTTTAATTGATCTTAAATTGTTTAAATAGATTTTTATTGTATTGTGTAATTATTAAATTTTCTATTATGTATTCTTAATCATATTTTCTTTAGGTTGACTTGTAACATCTTGTCCAGGGACTACGGATGAAAAATAGCCTTTGGCTAATTCTGGTACATTTACCGGAATGTTTTTATTAATGTACAATGTCCCTGTCAAACTAAATAAAGCTAAAAAAAAAAAAAAAACATACAGGTTTGGAACGACATATTTTCATTTATGCGTGAACTATTCTATAAATTCGAGCCAAAATGAGCAAGAACTTCATTCCGGCGTCTTTGATTTCAAAAATACACATTCCATCTCTTTTTAGCAATTGTACTCACCGCAAATAACCTTCATTACATTAAGCACTACGCTTCCCTCTAGATATTAGCAGAACCTGGGAGCAAAAAAAAAACTATTTACCCTCACAAACAAAGACGACGTCTAAGACTGAAGGATGTGTTTGTGTCACAAGGGCACTGATCTCCCTGTCAAACCCAACACACACACACATGTAAATCCCACTGAAAGAATTATAATATGAGAACCATAAAATTCAATAGAGGGGATTAGCCACATGTTGTTAAACTCTCTTCCATGAAGCTTATCTGCATATATACATAAAGCACAGAACGCACCAATCAGAGTCCAGAGACCTGCGGGACACTCATCGGCCAAACATTATCCCTCTAATAAGCACACACACACACACACACACACACACGCTCGGTACGTGCATACACTCGCTCATAGCGTTAAAGCCAACAGAATGGCAAAGCGCATTAAGTTGAAGCCCCATACAGACCTTTATGACCTCATTAAACTTTCAGCTCCGCCATCGGGGTGTAAAGAGCGCTTGCTTTTCTCTAGGCTTGTATGGAAATGCTCACACACACACACACACACACACACACACAGCAGCCGCTGAATCCTAATAACAGCTGTTTGCCTGGGTTTCGGCACAGGGGGAGGCGTATTCACCAGCACTTCTCAGTCATTCTCGCTCTTCTTTCTGATCAGCTTGCCGTCGTTTGGAAATGGGTCACGGTGGCGAACGGCCCGCTTTTACAAACACGACCCCCTCCGAGCCGACGCAACACGACAGCCTTCACAAAACCGGATTGCTTGGCTCTTACATTATCTTGACAGCGCCAGACTCAGAGACGCACACAAATGAAAAGTTGTATTCAGGAAAAGAGGATTGAGAGGAACCAAGCCAGCCATTCGGATGAGATTTGCCATTCAGATGCAAGAGATTTTCTGAGTTTGGTTAGTGAGATTGAGAGAGTCATGGTGCAAATTAGAGCTGCACCATTAATCGTTAAACGATCTTGACCCAAACACACAGAATAATTATTTCTGTCTTACAATCATTCAGTTTAGTGTGTGTATAAACACTGATGTTTAGGGTAGTGATCAAAATAAAGTAAATCACCTTATGAAAGAAACTTGACTCTTCAAGTAATTGCATCACTTTCATTGTTACACCAGTAGGTGGCGACATGTGACTTGAAAAATGTGTTAGTTATTGACTCATTAGGTGTGTTCGATGTGAAGTGGCGCTACTCAGATCATTTCGTGTATGACATAAAAATGACATAAAAGTCGCTGTACTTTTGTGACACACACAGAACGGTCTGAGCAGCGCCGCCTCACAAACACACCTATTTATTCAAGAGATTTGTTAAAAACGCTTATTCATCCAGTAATAAAACAAGTGAAGCCTTTGAGTCATTGAATCATTTACTCAACCGATTTAAAAAATATATGAATCATTAATTAAATATATTTGTTTAAATATTAGGGATGCATCAGGATATACGGGTAGGGATATATCGGCCACCATATCGGTCTCGGCCGATATAGGTTCATTTTTGATGTTATCGGCCAAATAAAAAAAACTTTGGCCGACATATTAAAGCCGATAAATAATGTATTATTTTCTTGAGAAGATCATTATAATCGCGTGCATGGGACATGGATTTTAATTGTGAGACGTTTATTTTTGTAATCAGACTCTCACTTTAAAAAAAGAAATTGGATCTAGATTTATCGGCCAATATATCAGTTATCGGCTTTCAAACATAAAGAATTATCGGTATCGATCAAATTGGTGCATCCCTATTAAATAGACGGCAGCCATTAACATTTGATCAGAACCTCTAGTAAATGACGTTATTTTGTTTAGTTGTCTATTCAGAATCATGGGAGAATCGTGACAAATCACAACAAATCATGATTCTCATGTATCCAGAACATGCAGTCGGCCAATCAGACGAGGTGCGAGAGATTTTCAGTGTTAGCTTGAGTCGCTTTGCTGTGACGGTGTGTGTTCAGTCAGGATGTGTTGCTGTGACGGTGTGTGTTCAGTCATGATGTGTTGCTGTGACGGTGTGTGTTCAGTCATGATGTGTTGCTGTGACGGTGTGTGTTCAGTCACGATGTGTTGCTGTGACGGTGTGTGTTCAGTCAGGATGTGTTGCTGTGACGGTGTGTGTTCAGTCATGATGTGTTGCTGTGACGGTGTGTGTTCAGTCATGATGTGTTGCTGTGACGGTGTGTGTTCAGTCACGATGTGTTGCTGTGACGGTGTGTGTTCAGTCATGATGTGTTGCTGTGACGGTGTGTGTTCAGTCATGATGTGTTGCTGTGACGGTGTGTGTTCAGTCATGATGTGTTGCTGTGACGGTGTGTGTTCAGTCATGATGTGTTGCTGTGACGGTGTGTGTTCAGTCATGATGTGTTGCTGTGACGGTGTGTGTTCAGTCATGATGTGTTGCTGTGACGGTGTGTGTTCAGTCACGATGTGTTGCTGTGACGGTGTGTGTTCAGTCACGATGTGTTGCTGTGACGGTGTGTGTTCAGTCACGATGTGTTGCTGTGACGGTGTGTGTTCAGTCACGATGTGCTGCTGTGACGGTGTGTGTTCAGTCATGATGTGTTGCTGTGACGGTGTGTGTTCAGTCATGATGTGTTGCTGTGACGGTGTGTGTTCAGTCATGATGTGTTGCTGTGACGGTGTGTGTTCAGTCACGATGTGTTGCTGTGACGGTGTGTGTTCAGTCACGATGTGTTGCTGTGACGGTGTGTGTTCAGTCATTATGTGTTGCTGTGACGGTGTGTGTTCAGTCATGATGTGTTGCTGTGACGGTGTGTGTTCAGTCATGATGTGTTGCTGTGACGGTGTGTGTTCAGTCATGATGTGTTGCTGTGACGGTGTGTGTTCAGTCATGATGTGTTGCTGTGACGGTGTGTGTTCAGTCATGATGTGTTGCTGTGACGGTGTGTGTTCAGTCATGATGTGTTGCTGTGACGGTGTGTGTTCAGTCATGATGTGTTGCTGTTACGGTGTGTGTTCAGTCACGATGTGTTGCTGTGACGGTGTGTGTTCAGTCACGATGTGTTGCTGTGACGGTGTGTGTTCAGTCACGATGTGTTGCTGTGACGGTGTGTGTTCAGTCATGATGTGCTGCTGTGACGGTGTGTGTTCAGTCATGATGTGTTGCTGTGACGGTGTGTGTTCAGTCACGATGTGTTGCTGTGACGGTGTGTGTTCAGTCACGATGTGTTGCTGTGACGGTGTGTGTTCAGTCACGATGTGTTGCTGTGACGGTGTGTGTTCAGTCATGATGTGCTGCTGTGACGGTGTGTGTTCAGTCATGATGTGTTGCTGTGACGGTGTGTGTTCAGTCATGATGTGTTGCTGTGACGGTGTGTGTTCAGTCACGATGTGTTGCTGTGACGGTGTGTGTTCAGTCACGATGTGTTGCTGTGACGGTGTGTGTTCAGTCACGATGTGCTGCTGTGACGGTGTGTGTTCAGTCATGATGTGTTGCTGTGACGGTGTGTGTTCAGTCATGATGTGTTGCTGTGACGGTGTGTGTTCAGTCATGATGTGTTGCTGTGACGGTGTGTGTTCAGTCACGATGTGTTGCTGTGACGGTGTGTGTTCAGTCACGATGTGTTGCTGTGACGGTGTGTGTTCAGTCACGATGTGCTGCTGTGACGGTGTGTGTTCAGTCATGATGTGTTGCTGTGACGGTGTGTGTTCAGTCATGATGTGTTGCTGTGACGGTGTGTGTTCAGTCATGATGTGTTGCTGTGACGGTGTGTGTTCAGTCACGATGTGTTGCTGTGACGGTGTGTGTTCAGTCATTATGTGTTGCTGTGACGGTGTGTGTTCAGTCATTATGTGTTGCTGTGACGGTGTGTGTTCAGTCATGATGTGTTGCTGTGACGGTGTGTGTTCAGTCATGATGTGTTGCTGTGACGGTGTGTGTTCAGTCATGATGTGTTGCTGTGACGGTGTGTGTTCAGTCATGATGTGTTGCTGTGACGGTGTGTGTTCAGTCATGATGTGTTGCTGTGACGGTGTGTGTTCAGTCATGATGTGTTGCTGTGACGGTGTGTGTTCAGTCATGATGTGTTGCTGTTACGGTGTGTGTTCAGTCACGATGTGTTGCTGTGACGGTGTGTGTTCAGTCACGATGTGTTGCTGTGACGGTGTGTGTTCAGTCACGATGTGTTGCTGTGACGGTGTGTGTTCAGTCATGATGTGCTGCTGTGACGGTGTGTGTTCAGTCATGATGTGTTGCTGTGACGGTGTGTGTTCAGTCATGATGTGTTGCTGTGACGGTGTGTGTTCAGTCATGATGTGTTGCTGTGACGGTGTGTGTTCAGTCATGATGTGTTGCTGTGACGGTGTGTGTTCAGTCATGATGTGCATGTGCTGACGGAGATGTGACTGACGGATCGGAAACGGCTTCCAGTCTCGCTGAACGCTGAAGCTCGACTCGCTCATAACGTCACGATCCACCCGCCAGAGCCTCTGAGCTGTCAGAGCAAAGAGAGAAA